>NC_059117.1:49387978-49687978 GCF_020740685.1 Jaculus jaculus
TGTCTCCTACCTAATCTGGCTCACTAGAACCCTCACTCAAGCTCCCTAATCCCATAATAGAAGTGTCCAAACAGATGCCATTATCCAAAAGGCAGATATTTAGTAAAATGATAATATTTTAAAATTTTTCTGGTTTTTCCAAGTTTCCCTCTTGCTACTTGGAGATCCCTTGACTCTGTTCAGTTGGTGGACAAACCCCCCATGAGGTACTGGTAGCATCCTCGGCAGAGTAGAAGATTGTTCTTTAGGAGAGCAGGAACCCGAAGGTGGGGCTGATTCCGCCCTGCCCCCCCCCCCGCCCCGCCATCCTGTCGCATGGCCCTGTGACAACCCAGTAGTGAGAGATCAGTAAGTTCGAGGGAGACCCTAGAGCAGTGGCCCAACCTCTCAGAGCAGCACTTAAGTTTTCTCTGACACCCTCAAATGTTTAACAGCCAATCTGAGAGGAAGATAAGTTGGCTGGAATTATCTACACAATCTTTGGCTTCCCTACATCCTCTACCCCTTGGTGTTTAATAATTAAGTTATCATTTATCAAGTACTTACTACTGCCTGACACTAGGCTGAAACCTTCCACTGAAGCAAATGAAAACAGTGTGTTGTAGGTCAAAATGAATCACAAGTGCTAGAAAAGTCTGCTGGCTCATCCTACTACATGACCTCTCCTAGTCTTCACAATAACCCCAAGTGGGGGTTAATGTCATGGGCAATGACGGATATGGAAATGTGGAAACTGAGGCTCAGAAACTGAAAAAAAAAAAAAAAAAAACTACCCACCCTCCCCCCAGCTTTTCACATCCAAGCTGTGACACGTGAGATAAAACAAGTGAGTGGAGGCTTCCATGCTCAACCTCTTCAGGAGCTACAGGTCTTACTAGCCTCGGTTTCCCAACCTTTGACAGGAGGGTGTGGAGCCACAGAGCTTCCAGGCTCCTTCCTGTCCTGTGTGATCAATCTACTCTGTGATTACTGCCCTCTTTCCTCACCCCAAAATACAGAAGAGTGAAAAATCTCTGACCAGTAAGTTCCTGGCACCCACCTTGGGTTCTGTGAAGGAAAGTAATAATAATAATAATAATGGCTCTGGTTTTCAGCACCACCAAACTTACGAGTATTTTACCCCTTCATTTTAAAGGAGCCATAAAGTACTATGTGCTAACCCGCAGGGGGGAAGGGTCCTTTTTAAAATACTGTGGAGCAACTTTTCCTATCTCCTCCAGAGGAAGAAAACAGTAGAAACAGGAGGCTGCAATGGGTCCTCTCTGCGCAGGGCTTGGCAACGTCCCTTCTCTCCAGAGCCGTGCTGCGATGGGTCTGCTAGTCAGACCCATACAATCCCACCCTGCCCAGTAAAACAATGCCTTCTTCCTAGAATAGTCCATTTGGAAAACCCTCCACCATACTTTTTGTCTAATGACATAAGCAAGGGAGGGAAAAAGAAAAGGCCCACAAGCCAAGGTCAGACACCAAATAGGAGCCATACCCAAGTTCTGCTCCAAATTGAAACCCAACCAAAAACCTGGGGGTTAACATTTTCATATGTGAGCCCCGCTTCCCCAAGTCAAAGGCAGTGCAGCAGAGGACCAACTATAAAGGTGCCGAAGGGCTGGAGAGTTTGCTCATGGTTAAAAGCACTTGCTTGTAAATCCTCATGTCCCCGGTTCCTTTCCCCAGTACCCACATAAGCCAGATGCACAAAGTAATGCTGTATCTGGAGTTTGTTTGCAGTGGCAAGAAGCCTTGATGTGCTCATGCATTTTTTTCTCTCTCTCTTCTCCTTGCAAATAAATAATAAAATATTTAAAATAAACTGGTGCAGAAGCTGAAGAGATGCCTTGGCAATTAAGGCGCTTGCCTGCAAACCCAAAGGACCCCGATTTGATTACCAAGTACCCACATAAGCAACATGCACAAGGTGGTACACGCACCTGGAGTTCGTTTGCAGTGGCTAGAGGCCCTGGCGCGCTCGTTCTCTCCCTCTCTCTCCCTCTCTCTCTCTCTCTCTCACTCACTCTCTAATAAATACATAATTTTTTTAAGTCAGGCGCAGAAAACATGTGGGGCATCTGGTCTGGTCTGGGTACCCACAGACAGGGATAGGATGATTCTGTGCCAGGAGTCCATTGTGGGGTGTGCACCCGACTCCAGGGTCTTGGGACTGTGGAAGGGCTGAGACAGAGACTGAGAAAGCCACTGGAGCACATAGATGGGTGGGCCTGGGGGACCCCTCCCAGGAGGAGGGAGGGGCCAGGGAGGCAGGGGACAGGGGAGGAGGAGGGACCTGAGTGGCAGTGGGGGAGGGGAGAAGGAGAGATGGTAGGGGACGGGGGAGGCACCTGGGCGGCAGGGTACAGGGAGGAGAAGGGACCTGGGGGCCAGGGCCGGGCGGGGACACTCACCCTGCGGCCGGCCTCGTTGTTGTGCAGGTTCATGAGGATGCGCGCGCTCTCGTAGGAGCCCTTGGCGTGGATCCGCTCGCGCTCGCGCGCGTCCACGAACTCCTTGGCGAAGCGGTAGCCGTAGTCGATGTTGTCGCCGCAGCCGCCCCACAGCCAGTCCCGCGGCAGGTCCTTGGGGCGCGCGGCGCGGCTGCAGCCGCACGTGGACAGCTCGCCCTCGCGGCACGCGCGGCTCATGGCGTTCACCACCCCCGCGGCGCTCACCGCGTACGTGAAGGCCGTCTCGCGGCTGCCTGCGGGCGAGGACACAGCCTGACTCACCCGACGCCTGGGTCTTGCTGCTGGGATCCATGGGGAAGGGGCACTAAAGAGTCCAGCCTGGGCACACACCCATCCTTGAACTAATCTGCTGGGGGAGGCCCCAACACATCAGAGGAGGTCCTGCTGGGGCGGGTCCCTAAACCGACCAGCTGGGGCACACCCCCATCCTTGGGCCAACCTCCTAGGGTGGGGAGTCAGGAGAGCCCCCGACACTTCAGGCTTAGGTCCTACTGGGGAGACAGACTAGCTTGGTCTAGGTGGGGAAGGCAGAGGAAGCCTCAAACTCACAACCATCCTTGTGCTCTTCGGGGTCGGAAGCTGGAGGAGCCTCCAACACTTCAGGCCTGGGCCCTAATGAGGGGACTGGCCTAGAGTAAACCAGACTGGGCCAGGGAGACACCCCCCCCATCCCCCCACCCCCATCCCCCCCCCCCCCCCCGCAAAACGAGGAGCATAAGGATGGTAGGTTGAGCCCAGGCAGAGCAGCCATAGGGTGGGCAGTGGGAGCCAAAAAGGAGCCCAGGGCCCTCCCGGGGAGAAGGAAGAGCTCCACCCACAAGCTGCAACTGGGGAAGAACTGGAAATCAGCCTCAGGCCCCTCCTGCTGGGCCCCATCTCAAACACACCCAGGCTTTAGGCCCACCTTGAGGCAATCCCAGAGAGATGGATGGCCAACCCGAAGAGAAATAACAAATAACACAAGAGAAATCAGATCTGATTATCTGCTGGGACATTTCAGAGCCTAAGGCAAGACTGTAGCCGGCAGTGCTGGATTGATTTTCACTACACTCTTCTGAAGATATTCAAACGTCTTATTTCCAAAAATGCAGATGAAAGGAGGCATTGAAGGAAAGCACCAGAACTGGGCTAGACTTCCTCACCCCTATTCTGCTTTCAGTATTATTTTCATCTGGAGCAGAACAGAATTTGCTAGGCTCTGAAGCCCCTGAAAGTCTCAAGCTTCCATCCTAAACCAGACACTGCCCTGTGGCCATAGCTAGGGTTCCCCCCCTCGTGACCACCCTTCCCTGCAACTGTAACCTCCCCTCCCTGTGCCATGTTGCACCAGGAGGAGCTGAAAGGTGGTGGTCTCTACACAGCTATTTATTGGCCCCCAGTACAATTCCGAACTTGTCTAAAGACAGTTATCAATGAATCTTGCTGCTCCTTCAACCCCAAGCTTGTTGGCCTGATCCTTCTCAATGAAGAGTGAGTAGAAATAACCTGCTAGTCTTGAATGCAATGACAACCACGTCTTCTCAGAGACTTTGTCTCCATGTATAGGAATAACAGCAAAAAGGAAAAGCGAACAGATCTAGGGGAAATGGGAAAGAAAAAGTGTTCTGTCTCCAAACTGGTAAAGACTCTCTCTCCCTCCAAAACAGTCCCAGAAGCAGGGCATGGGTGACATATGCCTTTAACCCCAGTACTTGTGAGGATGAGGTAGATGGACTGCTGTGAGTTCAAGGCCAGCCTGAGACTACATAGTGAAATTCAGGTCAACCTGGACTAGTGCAAGACCCTACCTCAAAACAACAGCAAAGTCCCAGAATCCCAACTTAAGGAGAAACATAGAGATGAACTGATACTACCCGGAATGTTTAGATTCCACCTCGATATGGAGAGATTTCTATATGTTACGAGAAGTCACTTGATAACCATGTTGTGGAAGGGGAGGATGGAAGGTGCAGAAAGATGGGAACCTCAGTTCCCTGGACTGTAAAGTAAGCGTACTGAACTTGATGTCCAGGGGAAAAAAAAAATAATAACAAAAGTTCCCTTCTAATCTAAAATCCTTGTAAGAGAATTAGTTTCTTCAACACTTACTTGGGGAGCTTGCTAGTAATTCCATTTTGGGAGAAAGAGGATAAGAGGAAGAGCGCTTGCCCAGGACCCTGTCCCAAGCAGAATCCCACCTTGCAGGAGGGCACCTGGGCTACGAGGCTCTAGAGTTTTAACTAGGCCATTTGTAATTCCTGCCCCTCATACAGACCCTCCCCTCTCACACTTTAAAAATGAATAACTACAGGAGTGTGCTAGTGTTTGGCAGAAGGATCCAGAAAGTTCCAGTGAGGATTTTCGTGTCCATCTAGCTCAAATTAGACAGGCAGAGAACATGGGAGAGTGGAAACAAAAGAAGAGAGTGGACAGATTGGAGGGAGTTATTGAAGGATTAACGCCACCCATGGCCTAGACAGAAGAGCTGAGAGCTGTGGAAGAAAGGGATTATGGATAGGGGAAGAGGACATAAAATGATGCTCTGAAGGCAGAAGGAAATAAGACACTGTCCTTTGAGCACACAACATAAAGGCTTTCATACAAAACACGAATGGCATTGCGTTTTGTTCGTAAGTCTATGGGAGCATTTCTTTTTCATCACAGAGCACAAACGCCACACAGAAATCTCTAAGCTCACTGGTGACTGCAGCAGAGCATGCATCAGTTCCAAAAGGGCTCTTTGGCTGAGGGGCCTTCGGATCCAGTCACCCAGCTCACTGATGAGGTTAAGTTTTCCTGCATGTGAAATCGACATCTTACTTGGATCTTCCTGGCATCCCTTGAAAATGGCCCCTTCCTGACATCTTTTCATGGCATGGGAACAAAGACAAGGCGGGGACAAAAGCTGGGAGGAAAAGAGAACCTGATGAAAAATGAGAATGTTTCAGAAGGGAAGAGCAGGCCCTGCCGCAGTGCCTCCAAGGCAATGGCACCTTAGAAAAACGAGCTGACGAAGGGGTCAGCAGTGGCAACTGAATTTCTCAGACAAGAACCCCTCACAGGGTCAGATTCTCACAGACAGTCCATGTCCCTGGGATACTGGGTGCTTGGGGATGACCCAGGCTCACCTTCAGCATCAGAAATGTTTCCCATGGTCTCTCAGCTCATTCTTCTCTAAAGGACCCTGAGGTGGAAAAGTGCTCCATGTGGCTCATCCACAAAAATGGATTCTATTTTGTCCTGCTCACCATCACTTCCATGAAATAATTAAGAAAGAGAAGGCCCCCTTATGGTCCTACAAAAGCCACCAAGGCACCAGCTTCCTGCTGTAGGACACTAGGTATTTGTAGGTCTTTGGCCATGGAAGATGTAGCCTATGGCCCTTTGCTCTTTTCTGGGCATCAAGCTGAGAACCCCTTGGGGACAGGGAGAAGGTGAGATGCACCAGACCCCATCATCAGCTGAGCATCACACAAACAAAGACCAAAGTGGGCACTTGGCAAGGGACAGTTAAATATCAACCTTTGGGCCAAGTGTCCTGCTTGTTCCCTGAGGAAACAAACTCTTTGAATCTTGGAACACATTTTAAAATAAATTTCCAACAGCATTCAAATTCACTTAGCAAATGATAGCTTATTCAGAACACTTTGGCCCCAAAAAGGCCCTGTGTATAAGATGAGAAGATGTTAAACCGAACAGTGTCCAAGTGGCTGCACGGAAAGGCAGCTCCAACTGCTATTTCCCTCTGGGTTTTGCTAACTTAGGTCCACGTGCAAAGCACACAGTTGAGAATCACATCAGAAGGAGAGCTGTCAATGTATCAGCCTGATAAGAGTTTAAAAGAAGGTTTCAGCTCTCTTGCAAGATCAGAATGCTGAAGTAAGTCTCCTAGCATAGCCCTGGTTAGCTACCTCAAAACAGCCACATGCTGGGCTATTCCTGGGTCCTGAGGCTCAGCTGTTCCAGTCCTGACCTCAGTATATACATTAGCACATTTTCATCATTGACAGAGTGGACTAAGTCCCATGAAACCCACAAGCTGGGGCTACAGGCCATTCTCCCACTCAGAGAAGCAGCTTCCAATCCTGTATTAGTTTAGTTTATGAGGTCTCTTGGCTCAAACACCACTGACAACTCTGCTTTTGTTCTCAATGAATGCACTTTTCAGGGCTTTTTTAAAAAGTATTTTATCCATCTGTGATGGATATTAAGCCAACTTTTTTAAATCTTCAGTCAGTATAAACACTTAATTGCTTTGATAAATTGCTTCTTACTTTGGGAGTTTCTGTAGTCATATTAATTATAAGGGTTTGTTTGCATAAAACTAAAGAGACCTAAAACATTCATACTAGAAAACATACTTCTCCCCACCCCATCTGTCAGAGGATCTTAGACTATTACACCAAATCAATGGCAAACTGACTTAAATTTTTTGGGTTTTTTTGCCTTTAGTTCAGTTTCAATGTTACCTATACCTTGCATAAAGGCACAAATTCAACACCATATTTTAAAATAAAAACCAGACTGTGAGAAATACACTTAAAAATCCTTTCCTTTTTTAAAGTTTCCAGGTTGAAAGCCCAATCGTGGGCTTTTCTGTCAATTGTCAAAATCACACACATAAATTGGATCACTTCTTATTAAAATTCTTTCTGGGACCAAAAATAAAGCTTTTAACTCTATATATCGTTGTAGCCTCAGGAAACATCTATATTAGGAAAATTAAAACCTTATTCACTTCCACAAATCCAGCATTCTGAAAGATGGCAACTTCTAGTTTGATACTTGGCCATTTGGATTGTGGCTTAAGACACTTCTAATAGTCGAAAGAGATTTTTAGATTTAAAAGGATCTAAATGGCTATATTTCCCCACCCCACCCCCATTTAATTTAAGGAAATTTAAACAAGTGTCCCGGCCTCTACTTGAAACAAAATGCATTTTTGGAAAAATAAAGTGCTGAGGAAAATGAAGGCATTCTCGGGTGCTCTACTGATTTGGGCAAAGATGTCTGAAACTCATAATAAGATGTGAGGGAACCAGAATTAACTCTGTTCTTCCCAGGTTGGATGGCAGTGGCCTGGTCACCAGCACAGGAGCAGACACCAGGTCTCTGGGTGTTGCCATGTTTTCCTACCTATTTGCATCACCCTGCCAAAGACTGAGGTATTATCCACAGTGCTGCAGTTCCATCTCCGATGCCGGAACTGGTACTGGCATTCCTTGATGCCCGTCTTCGCGCCTTCTCCAATGTACTGCATGTGGTCCTGATACAAGTGGCACAGTTTCTTCTGTCCTTGAGAGAGCCCCGCCAGTTGGCTGCAGAGAGGCTGCGCTCCTATGATATACACTTCTGGCATCTGAACAGGGCTATTCATACCCAGCGACCTGCAAAGGTGGAGGGGAGAAGATGTGCATTCAAGATTTACGTGAACTCTTGAGGTGCTCCCCCCCAAAGACGTCAGCCATACATAGTTGGAAGCATACAATGCTTATTTCTCTCCAACTTGTCCTCATGACAAAGTACAAGAAGGGCTTCATAAAACGTCTCTGTTTAAACTCCACTTAGAAAACAGAGGTATTGTGTAGTGCCCACCCAGGCTTAGTATTTTCACTGCCTTTCTTGCCTCGGTTACCATATACCTGAGCCAGTATTTCCAAAATCCACTCAGAAAGGGAGGGGAAAGTGGGGGGAAGTGGTGGTTTTCAGGGACCAGCCTCTGACATTCAAGAAAAGTGACTCATTTTGTCCCACAAACTGAATGGCCCTGCCTCTAAAATACAAGAAGGCAAAAGTAGACCCAATTTTCCTGGTGTGGTAGTGCACGCCTTTAATTCTAGCACTCGGGGAGGCAGAGGTAGTGTAGCTGGATGGCTGTGAGTTTGAGGCCACCCCGAGACAACATGGTGAATTTCAGGTCAGCCTGGGCTACAGCGAGGTCCTATCTCAAAAATTAAAGAAAAAAAGTAGTCACAAGTAGACATGGCAGAAGATAGTAGCTCCACAGAAGGGTAGAAGAACAGAGGGGCAAGTGCGCCAACTGAAGGAAAGTCACCATGTCACTGGACACATTAAAAGAGCTCCTTATTTGATTGTGAAGGACCCAAGTCAGGATCTCCATGTACAGAAGTCATGTTTGAGAAGGAAAAAAAAATGCACTTCATTTACAGGAGGGGGATAATATCCAGGAGGCCGTCAAAAATAATCCCCTGGATATACTGCAGTACAGACAGAAACCCCCTTTAGGGACATTTGACTACTTTAAGTTCACCTCCTTTTGATCAAATTTCAGTTCAAATACTTCTCCACTTGGAGTGTAGCTCTCTCCCTATGTCTCTGACACTGCAACTGACAGAAAAAAAAAAAAAGTTGAAACTCACTTTCACTACCTAGAAGTGGCAAAAAGTAAATCTTATAAGATAGGCTTACAAATTATTAGAGAAGCAAATTTTCTCTTTGATTGCATGATGTGCCTGCAGGGCCCCCACGTCTAACCAAGGGTCTCATACTAAAAGGGCCAAACTTATAGGTTCCAACTCCCCATGGAACCAAAGATACTCTTCCCAATAGTAACTAGTTAAAAGAAAATCCCAATATAAAACCACACACAGCAAGTCACAGGTTTATGTGAGATACACGCATTCACATCTAGCTTCCACACTGCAGCATCATACAAACGACTTTTTTTAATTACAAGAAAAGGAAATAATATGCATACAGAATAAACTTACCACCAAGAATTCGCTTCTATTACAACCTGGGTGAAGGAGAAAAAAATGGCCAAAGCCATTAGGAAGAATTTGGAAGTCCTTGCAGTTCCAGCCATCGTCCCCAAAGCCACTCCTGAGCTTAATATTCCAATGGACTTCTGGGGAGGAAAGAAAGCAGTAGATGCTTTTATTGCCTTCAGATAATGTTCAAGCACGCAAGTTTAAACATAGGAAGCATCCAGGGGGTCTCTTAAGTTTAATGTTGATTGACTGCGCTTCTCCTCGGTGAGATTTTTGTTTTGTTTTGTTTTGTTTTGTTGTTTGATGGCAAGGTAGAAGGAGTTTCTTTTTTCCAAAATTAATCCACCCACACGACCTCACCAGGGAATCTGATTTCTCTGAGATGCAGCGTACCAGACCCACCAGTGATGACAAACGTGTCTCAACGCTGTGGAATCAAAGCCCTGGGTGCCAGGCTCTGTTGCTTCCCCCCCCACCCCCCCGCCTCCGGGGCTGGGGTCCGAGCCCTGCATCCCTCCTCCCTCCGCTAGCTCCCCCCTTTAGATCCGGAGGGAAGTGACTGGGGAACCCGCCGCCACCCGTAGTCCACGTCCTCCTCTCCCCGGACCTGGGCCGTGCAACAAGTGGCGGGAGCCTGGGTGAATTCCATGGGCCACGGGAGCGCCGCCGAGGCGAGTGGAGAGTGCGCGGGCGGCGGCTGCGGAACTGGAGGCGGGGTGGCCGGCGCGGGTGGGGGTGGGAATGAGGACGGGGGGTTGGGGAAGAGGTGGGGGCGGGGTGGGGGCAGGACGAGGGAGGGAAGGGCGGGGGGGGGGGCAGAGTGGGGGCGAGGCCCCGGAGACCCAGTTGCGCGCGCCAGTGCCCAGCTGGGAAATGCAACTCGAATTAACGTCGTCTGTTTCATAATCAGTTTACTGGGGCCCCGACGTGGGGGAAGCCACTTCCAGATGGGGAAGGGCAGCTTGGGTTTTCTTTTTAGGGACTCTCAGACAATTTGGGGACTGTAGAAGATGGGAGGGGACTAACGGATAATGGAAAGAAAGGTCTACTCCACCACTTCTACCCCTAACCGGGAAAGAGTGCCCTCTCCCGCCAAGCCTCTTCCTCCCGCTAAGAAGGACTGGATTCCCGGGAACCAGGGGTCCCCGGCTCCCAGTCCGAGGCTTTCCCACACATCCTCCGTTCTAATTTCTCTGCATCTCCCCCTGTCTCCTCCCTTCCTTTCGTTCCTCTTCTCTTTCTTCTCTTCCTTTCTTCTTTTCCTCTCTCTTTCTCTCTATCCTTCCTTCCTCTCTTTTTCCTCTCCCCCCACCCCCCGCAGAAGGAGAGAGCCGGAAGCCCAGAAGACCTGGTCTAGGGTGGCCTTCGCAATATTGCAAGTCTGGCCTTGAAACATTATCACCCGGCCTGCAGCCCCAACTCAGACTCGGTTAAACTCGTTCAGTTTCCCAAGGCTTGCCCGCGGGCGAAGGCCGAGGGGGCCCACGCCTGGGAGACCCCCTTCCGGCACAGCCAGAGTTGCGCCGGCTCCCGGAGCAGTGGGGATGCCCCTGGACCCCGGACACAGAATGCCTGGCGGAGAAGTTTCCCTTCCTACAGATGATCCGGGGGTGAAGGCCGGAAGGTTCCTGTGGCTGTTCCTCCCCACTGGTGACTTCTCCACCTGCAGGCTACGGCAGGGCCAGGCGAGTGCGGATGGGAGGAGCAGGTTAACAAAATGTCCCTTCACGTCTGTGATGAGTGTAACCATGCTGCGCCGCCCGCAACCACCCTCCCCCCCCAGCTCCTTCCTTTGCAAAGAAAAGAAAAGGTGAGCCGCCTCTCCTCTGCCTTGCTAGGGACCAGCTCGGAAAGGGGGACTTAGGGGGCCCTGGCGACGTTCAGGAGCCGTGGAGGGCACAGCAGCGGTCCCCAGAGTCTCCCCTCTTTGGCCAGCACACCTCCACGCTCTTTGGAGAGAAGATGCCCACGTGGTCCCCAGCGTTTAGCAAGGCTCAGAGTCCTGTGGCCCAACCGTCCCCCCGCCCCACACTGCAAAAAGCTGGGGGGCGCATCTTGGAAAATGGAAATCTGGGGTTTCCCCAGCCTGGGAGAGAGTCAAGGCTCTAGTCTCCCTCCCTACCCCCGCCCGAAGTGTCAAGTTTCTTCCAAGGGGAGGGGAAGGGTGGTTGGCGAGGTCTGCTTCTTCGCGCCGTGGCCCAGTTCCCCAAAGGCGGCCGAAGCCCCGCGGCGCGCGCGCACACGCGCACCCGTGCACACTCACCCGCGGTCACACTTGCACGCACACACGCCCCTGTGCATAGACACACACGAATCCGATGGGGTCCAGAGCCGGGGGCTCCCAGATGGATGGCAGTGGCGGTGGGCCGCGCCGCACGCACTTACGGAGCTGGGCCGCGGGGCCGGGACGCGCGGGGCGGGGCGGGGCGCGGGCGGCGAAGGAGAAATTGATAACAGATTGGGCGGATTACAGCGGATCTCTTTGTTAGAGCCGAAACCACACAAACCGTACCCTTTCCCGGCGAGTCCACCAGTTCCTAACACCCCCACCACACACTGAGGATGGAGACACCCGCTTTCCTTAAACTCAGGTCTTCCTCAGCTCTCGAGTAGGGGTGTCGCGACCAGATGTGACACCAGGAGAGGCCCCGCGAGTAGAGTCTGCACGTAACCCCGTGCACTTGCTGAGAGACACCTGGGCTTTCTTTCCCTTGGCAATCTCGTAGCAGCCCAGAAAAGGCCCCAGACGTTTGAGATCCTTCAGGAACCTACAGTGAACTCACCGATAAATACACCCATTCCGAAGAAGAGGAAAAAATGTCTCCATCTGTCTACCAAGAGATCTGACCCGAAAGGCACGAGATGAGAACTTTGGGGAGACTGTCACAAGAAAGGGAAAACAAAAGTTCCAGTCTGCGTTTCCCAAAGAAGGAGCCCAATGTTTTCCAAAAGGGGCCCAGAGAAGGCGACTCCGCGAGGACCTCTTGGGCTACAGGCTTTGAAAGGGCGAGCCTCAGAGATGGGTGCAGACGGGGGAAGGGTATTCTGATGCCCCAAATCCAGACCCACTACTTCTCCGTGTCTACCCCAAAGCTTGCAGGTTGGACTAAAAGAGGGCAGCGCGGCCCAGGGTGAGGCGAGGGAGCAGGAAGGTGAAGGACGCTGGTGTGAGGACTTCACTTTCGGGGTTCTCACGCAGGCGAATCCTTCCAGTGCCCCAGCTCGGGGCGGCGGTCCCATACAAGCAACGCTGCTGGAGAGGAGAGCCCCTGCCCCTAGCGCCCTGTCTGGGCAACCCCTGTCCACGTTACTGTCTAGGACCCCAGTGTAAGGGATCAAAACGGTGACGAGAGATGCCAATGAGGCGGAAGAAGGCGAGGAAAAGGAAGATGGAAACTCCAAGAAGAAAATTCGCTCTTGTTGGCAACTAAATGGTGTCCTCTATTCTGAAGTCTCCCTGAAGCCAAAAGAGAGAGAGGGATGGAGAAACTTGCGAAACCCTTGGTGGCTGCCACAAACTTGGGGGGTCTGCTCCGAGGAACAGAAAAGCAAGAAGAGAAGGCGATGAAGAATGAGCCAGCCCAGACCAGCAGGGGGTCTGCTTTGTGGTGGGGGGAGAGTAGACAAAGAAGCCATTGCTCCCCACTCCTCACTACCGGCGCAGGGGAACTACAACAGCCCGACTTCCCAGAAAGTGTGTCCAGGGCACCGTGTGTTGCGTGTGCGCAGCAGAGGGAGGAAATAACGGGGAAGGAGACTGAGCCTGGAACCTCAAAGGACATCTGGCCTGGTTCTCCCTTCTGATCATTCTCATCTGAGCTCTCTCCAGTGCTCCGCAGTCAACATACGCACACCTTTCACTGTTCATGCTGCTTTTCTAACTCCGCACAGGCTCCGCTGCCCGGAGGTGGACAGAGAAAGAAAATTAAAGATGCCTCTAAACACTCCACAGAGCCTGTTCCACTCCCACTTTATAGACAAATGAAGACATCGAGAGAAATTGTGACACTTATAAGTTCTTCAGAGAGACAACCGAGGCCACACCCAGAAGGGGACACGCTTCTTCGGTGACCAGAAAAGAGAAAGAAGGCTTCCTCTTCCCTTCAGAACTCCCAGCCACACACTCTCAGTGATCTCAGTGCCGTTTCATCCAATGGCCCCCCGTTTGTTGGAGTGTCAAGATCTATTTGCACCTTCGTGCCACGAAGCTCGTCCTCTAGGGGGTCTCATAGACCCCTTGGTGGGAAAGTGCGACCTAGTGGTCCTCAGGGATAGAGCGGAGCAGAGGTGGAAGAGCCAACCCCGCAGCAAGCAACCCACCAGCGGGGAGCGATGCAACTCCGAGGCGTCCTACCGCACGACGGCCGACAGGGGGCAGCAGGCACCGCGCGGCGGGTTTAGGAAAGGATGCTTAAGACTCTGCAGTTAGGACCCGGCTCAGGGCTAACCCCTTGTGCACCAAGTGCCAGGAGAAGAAGACCAGGGGCTTTGGCTGGGGCCGCCTCACGAGGCTCTTCACTTGCACAGGATCTCACAGAGGTAGACCACAACTAGTATGTCCAAAACTTGAACACCACTGATCATTAACCCTCCCCAAACACCACGCAGGGCAAAGATCCTCATCCTCGTGTGCAGACAGACATACTCACTTTCTTCCAACCCTAAGTCGCAGTAGGTTCTCAGCATTGTCCCCTCAAGAGTACCCTGCTGGAAGCTGTGCGGAACAAATCTGGCTGGTTCCACAGTGTTGGTTGGGAGGGGGCGGCGGGGAGGGACAATTTGGGGAGGCGTAATCTCAAAACATGGCCCAAATTATATTCCAACAGCGAGTTACCCATTTAAAGTAGGGCCAGAGAGAAGTGGTCCCAGGCCAGGCTTAGAAAGTTAAAGAGGGCCATAGAGACTCCCGAGTTTTAAACGTTTTGTTTTGAGAAGAGATGTTTGCTTTTAGGAAACAAATCTTTTTTTTTTTTTAATGCTAACCTTATTCTCCAGAAAAACTGGAAAAGGCGTGGGGGAGGGAGACAAGTCAACATGTAAATTAGGATGGAAACGTGGTAGATGGCAGAAAAAAAATATTGCTTGGAAAGCAGCAAGTTCTATGGCAAGAAGAAACGTTAACTTTTCTCCGTAAAAGTGAACTCTCGGTGACCCTTGGAGTGGCTTTTAACACACAACTGACAATTAAAACAAACACGAGCTCACAAAGTGGCCCCCCTGGCTCTCCCAAGGCGGAGGCCCGCAGTGTCTCTAAAGAACCAGCCGGAGGTCGGAGCGCTCTCTCTCTCTCTCTCTCTCTCTCTCTTTCTCGACAGGATTAGAGCCAAGACCACAGCTCCCGCCCCCAAGGCCTCTGTAAAGGGTCTGAGCTCATCCAGTGGCTAATAATGCTAATAACACGACCCCGCACCCCCACGCCTTGCTGGGGTTCGCTGCTGGCTCCCCGCCAGGCACTCTTAAAGGCACAGGGGCCTGGACCGCTTAGGGTTACTGTAGCTGGGGTGGAGAGGGGGGGATGAGGAGCCATCAACCTGGCCTAGGGTCAGTTGGGTAGGGATTGGGGGGAATACATCGCTCTAGGGTAGCTGGTACCAAGTCCTGCTGCGGGTTCCCCCCACACACAACCAAGGAGTCCTCTTTGCAACTCAGAGGTGTCCCAGCCCCCCATCCTAGTCCCCTAGCAGTAGGGGCACGCTTGATAAATATCAGTTGAATCGAATCGTTATCCCATGGCTGAAACATACATAGTAAATTACACTCTAGGATCTAGGAGTCAAAGGAAAAGTGGTCAGTGAACCTAATTCGGGTTTTTTCTTCTTTTTTTCCTGGTCATCACCATTCTTCTTCGAAATTGCCAAAGTTGGCAGAATGGTTGGTGCGACAACGAGAAGTTTCCAGGGAGCAAACGCAATGTTCCTCACCCCACCTAAAGTTAGGTCCAAGGAGAGGTTGGAGTCCCTGCGACAACGCTGGACTTAAGTTTCTCAAGGCGAGTGGAGATATGGAATGAATAGGTGGTGGAGGGAACTCAAGTTAACTTTTTTAAAAAAAAGTGGCGAGCGTCTGCAGCCATCACACCTACCTTCACGGCGAGGGGGAGGGGGCGCGGGGAGGAAGTGGCGGCCGAGCGCCCGAGCGAGCGTGGACGGCCGAGGAATCCGAGCGGAGCGGCGGGGTTAAGCCCCGGGCGACGACGAAGGCGAGTCGGGCTGCGGAGTCCTCCTGGGCGCGTCGGGTGGGCGCAGTGAACCGGAGCCGAAGCGGGCACGGGTCCCTGGAACCTGAGCTACCGACCTGGTGTGGCGTGGACGAGAGATGTGCCCAAGAACCTGAGAGGCTCGGATGCCTCGAGGGTCGGTGGCCAGGGCCGGGGGTCGAGCTCTTCCCGGGTGTGTATGTGGGGGGGACGGGGACACCGAGAAGAAGGAGCCACGGGTCGGACGAGGGCGCGCAGGCGACTGTTCCGCGGCGAGGCGCTCCCTCTCCAACGTCCATCAGCGACGGCGGTAATTAGGGCTTTCCAACCCCAAATGTGGGCGTGATTGTGCAAAAGACTTCTTTACAACAAATAATAAAAAAAAAAAATTCTTCTTCACAAGAGGGTGAAAAAAAAGTCCCACTACTCAACTGTGTGGCCCGAGGCGGGGAAGAGCGGAGAGACGGGGGGGGGGAGGAGGGAGAGGGCAATCCCTACTCCCAAGGTGCCCCCAGTTCATTCACACCACTGATTCTGCAAACTCCGGGGTGGCTCACGCCTCCTCCGGGTCCTGGGCTCCTCCTCTCCGGGTCTGTGTCCGAAAACGTCTGCTTCCAGGGGCTGATCCTGCAGCTCAGAGTTGCCGAGTGGACGTCTGTGTACATACACCCAAACACATGCACACACTCGCGCGCACACACGCAAAGCAGTTTTTTTTTGGGGGGGGGTGAACCACAGAACAATCAGGCGCGCGTGGCTTTTTCTCCTGGAGATACCGCCGCTGAAAACGCGCAAGTCGCCATCCAAGTTGCAAGAGTCTGCGCCCAATTTTGTCCTTTCATTTTAATGCCAATCTCCCCAAAATAAAATAAAATAAAAAGTGAAATGGGGTGCAAAATGGGTGCCAGTAGGTTCCGAAACTTTGTGCCGCGCGATGGACAGTCCGCCAGTCGCTGGTAGGAGACGATAGCTGACCCCTCTTCTGTCGCTTTCTTTTTCTTTCTTCCTTTGGGAGTGATCGCTGAACCCCTCACTGGACCGCGGTCACGGAGAGTTGGACCGGAGCGGGAGGGAGGAAGCCCGGGGCTCGGTGGGCAGCGGAGGCTCCGCTGCCGAGGTCCACGGCGACGAGGCGGCTGCTGCCCGGGATCCACGGGGCGGCGGCGGCGGAAGGACTTCGAGGGAGCCGCGGGTGCCCGGGAACCGGCCTCGGGGCGGTGGAGGCGGCGGCGCCCGCGGGGGCCTTTTTTTTCCACGCGATGCTTGAGCCCCGGGGCGCACAGACTGGCCGAGCGAGCGAGCGCCGGGGGATCGCGTCCCCCCCTCCCCCAAGCCCTGCTGGCTAGCTGCCTCACTTTCTCCCTCCCCCTTTCTCTCTCTCTTCCTCTCTCTCTCTTTCTCTTTCCCGGTTTTTCTCTCCCTCTTTTTCTCGCTGGACTCCACTTTCCCTTGCTATTCTCGGGGAGAGAGAGACGGAAAAAAAAAAATATTTTTAAGTTGAAAAACCAAACGCGGCTGGAAAGAGAGGGGAGGGGAGAGAGAAAGAAAAAAAGGTCAACTTTGCTTATGCGCATGCGTGGTGAGGCCGGCCTATGACAAACTCCGCTGGATTTTAAAGCCGTAACTATGGGCCGGGGGGTGCCTGGAGGCGGGGTACACTCCTCCCGGCCCCTCTTCTCTAGGCTCCCCCATCCCCCCAAGGCATCTGAGGAAAGAGGTCTGGCTGGCTGTGGTTCTCCCAAAGTGGTTCATCCCCATCCTGCGGGAAGATGAACCCCAACATTCAGAACCTGGTCCCCATGGCGCGTTTATCCTAGGCTGCTCTCAATGGGACCCTGACATGGATGGATCCTATTTCTTACCCCCAGGGGAGGGTACTACTTAAGCCATAGGCGTGGAGTATAGGGTGGTCAAAGCCACCCCCACCCCGCAGGATGTGCTGGGTAGCTTTGCCTTAGGACTGACTGACGCGGGGTCCAGCCGCGCAGATCTAGGCGGCTGCTCTCAGGTTAAAAGTTTAGTCAAACCGCGTTCTCCAACCTCTAGATACTTCTATACCCGCGGTAGGTCTCAGGACTCCATTGGGCGGATTAGTGGAGGTGTGCCCACACCCACTCCAGAACGCTAGGGGCGCCACCACCAAACTGTGTCTCATTGGGCAGTCATTCTTGTTTTCCATCTTCCAATCATCCAGCGTGCGCGCGCGCGTGCACACACACACACGTTTTGCTGTACACTGGCATGCACTTGACCTTAATGAGCACATTGTGTGGCCTGAGTACTGGGGGGGGGGGGGGTTCATGTCCCTCCAGGCCCCTACCTGCATGGGTGGAGGTTGGTTCACAACCTCTCTGCAGCCACAACCCAGCCCTTACTTGTCCTGGCTGACTTGGATGTCTCCCCACCACTGGACCTCGTGTCCATCTCTGGTCCCTTTTTGCCTGGAGTGCAAACATGGCTTTGTGAGCGTCCCACGAAGGGCAAGACTATTCAGTACTCTCTTGGCTTTCTTTTTTCTTTTCCCCCAGGTAAGGTCTTGCTGTATCCTAGGCTGATCTGGAATTCGCTATATAGTCCCAAGGTGGCCTCGAACTCACAGCAATCCTCCTGCCTTTGTCTCCCGAGTGCTCACAGCAATCCTCCTGCCTTTGTCTCCCGAGTGCTCACATTAAAGGCGTGTGCCACCACACTATGATGCAGGGCTCTCTTGGCTTTCTTTAGCCAAGGGTGTCTGCAGCATGAAGGAGAGTCAGAGATACTCAAAAATCCCGTTATCCTCCTGAGTGGACTTTCCTCCAACCCTCTTGGGCTTAGACCACTTAACAACCCATGGGTGTTTGGCATTTTTCCCATGTAGCTTAACATCTGGCCACTCCAGACAATAACAACAACAAAAAAAAAAAAAAATGAGGGCTGTCTACCTGGAGAATTGCTCCCAGACCACCTCCCTCAGCCCTTCCCTCTCCCCACAGCTATGGGACTTCCCTACTGCAGCTACCAAGTTACCTTGGGTCCCAAAGTCCACATAACCCTGGAAGGCACCCCAACTCTGCCCTGGATCTCCAGGGTCCGTCTCATATGTGGTTTCTGAGAACAGGTAGGGAAGGAATGTCTACACATGGAGTTCCCACAGAGCACAACAGCCACCTGACACCCCAGTGACCTAGGGTGCAGTCAGTTCACATAGATGAGCCCATTCTAGGAAGAGCAGGGGCCATGACAGGAGACTCCGCTCCACCACACAGGCCCTGCAGAAACACTGATTGTCTGATCATGAGCCTTGTTTTAATCAGCTGCTTTCTTAGTCTTCTGGATAATTGTCTGCCCTGTCTGTCTCCAGGTGCCTTTGAGGGTTAGCCACAGCCCCAACAATCTAGTCCTTTGTGCTGCCCTGTCCTCCACTGGAAGGTGGTGTTGGGTAGCCTCTGGAGCCAGAGTCCCAGTTACTAGCATATCACTGTCTACTTGGTTGGAAAATCTCTCAGCATCCCCGAACCTTCTGAATCAAGCAAAGATGTACATTCATGCACACATGCATATCACAGTACACACACACACATGCATCACAACATGCACACACATCATTCATAAACATGCACAAATCACATGCACACATCAGAGCACACACAACAACATCACAACAATAAACAGAAACAGCACCCAGAAACATACTGGGAATGTAATGGAATGACTTTGGAAATTAGAAAGTGAAGATTGGTGTATTCTCACTACAAGACACACACTGAGGAGCCTGAGCCAGGCACTAGTTATTCTGTCTTCTAGGAAAAGGAGCTCTGGAGCTGGGGAGTTTGAGACCACCCTGAGACTAGCCTGGGCTAGAGTGAGATCCTACCTCAAAAAAAAAAAAAAAAAAAAAAAAAAGGGAAAAACGGGTGGGGAGGGGGTTCAAATTGCCTTTTGTGGCAACTCTCCTTGGAGCTCACAGTATGAATCCACTTTTTGCCACCATCTATTTACTTTGAATTGGATGTTCATATATTTTTAAAAAAATATTTTAGTTGTATTTATTTACGAGAGAGGGGGGAGGGAGAGGGAGAGAGGGAGGAGAGAATGAGCACCAGAGCCTATAACCTCTGCAAACAAATTCCAGAGGCGTGTACCACCTTGTGCATCTGGCTTATGTGGGTCTTGGGAAAATCAAACCTGGGTCTTTTGGCTTTGCAAACAAGTACCTTAACCTTTAAGCCATCTCTCCAGTCCTGTTCATATTTTTATTCTGAGGAATAATGACCATATTTATTAATCACCAGATATTGCCTCAGACCTCTCTGGTATTGTAGAGTCATATGCCTTATTTTCTTTTTGAAACACATTCTTCCTTTAAAAAATTTTTTTTTGGTTGTTTTGTTTATTTATCTATCTATCTATTTATTTATTTATTTGAGAGTGACAGACAGAGAGAGAAAGATTCAGAGACAGAGAAAGAGAATGGGTGCTCCAGGGCCTCCAGGTGCTGCACATGAACTCCAGACACATGCACCCCCTTGTGCATCTGGCTAACGTGGGTCCTGGGGAATTGAGCCTCAAACCAGGGTCCTTAGGCATAACAGGCAAGCACTTAACCACTAAGCCATCTCTCTAGCCCACATTCTTCCTTATACAAAAGTTCCAGCCAGTCTATCTGACTCCACAGGCTTCAGTAAAGAGGTGGAGATTTTACCTGATGATTTTTAATTTTTTTTTTAAATTTATTTGGGAGAGAGAGAGGGAAAAAAAAAGGCAGAGCGAGCAAGAAAGAAGGCACACCAGGGTCTCTAGGCACTGCAAACAAACTCAAGACACATTGCAAACAAACTCAAGACACATGTGCCACCTTGTGCATCTGGTTTTATCTGGGAATTGAGCCTCGGTCCTTAGGCTTTGTAGGCAAGCACCTTAACCACTGAGCAATCTCTCCAACACTTAAATTCTGATTTTTTTTTTTTTTTTTTTTTTTTTTTGAGGTCGGGTCTCACTTTAGCTCATTAACTGCTGATTTCAATACTGGCTGTGCTGACCTGACTCCTCTATGCAAGAAGGTCCAAGTGAACAGGACCTCATCTAGTCCCCATGGCTATGACTTCAGTAATCAGAACAGAGCCTGGCAGTAATGACCAGATGACTGGGTAAGAGGAAGAAAGAGTGAGTTCAGAGGAAAATGCTCTGGGAACAAACCGGAAATCCCCCCTGAGCCTTCAGTGAGGGGTCAGCACAGGGCCTGCCCTGCTGGATGAAATTGTAAAGACTCAGTTCCATTGGAAGCATTTGTTGGTTGGTTTGGCTGGGAAACAAGCAAGCAGACAGAGGGGGAGAAATCAATGCCTCTCCATCTTCAAAGGCGTGGGGAGGACAGCTTCCACTCTGTGGAAGAAGTGTCCCAACTCTGTCTGGGTGTTGGACTCTCAGACAGAGTCATCTGAAATCACGTTGGCAGGGCATATCATTGCTACTCTCTTTAAAAATGCTTTGGCATCTGTGGAGCAAATAAATCAATAGTTTTTTGGCTACTCTCCCAACAGGGCTCTTTCCTAAAAGCAGAGTGCAAGATAAGGAATTTATGAACGACGGCATCCGTGTGCCGCCTTTCCCAGCGGGGAGAAAGCAGGGCCTGGGTTGTCATTCTGGGAAAATCTACCCTCCTTTTATGCCTGGCAAATAATGTTTTATGACCCTGGGTTTATGGTGGGTGTTTTAATGATCTGCTGTAGAAAGCAGGGGGTTTCTCTCCAAGTCACTAGAATTTGTCAAGAAGGGCTGGAGGCCATAAAAGAGGGAAGGGCCCCAGGGACAAACAGGCTCCATCTTCTGAAATAAACTAATAAAGGTCCGCGATGTTTACTCCTTTGCCTCAGAGTCAAGAGCAGCAGGCCCTGCAGATGCAGCACTAAACAGGACAAAGGGGCCGGAAGGGGACTGGGGGGCTTCCCCAGCACCACATGGCCACAGTCAAAGTAATCCCATCACATAACTGCCACTGGCCACCAGTTGGGGTAGGGGGGGTGTTGGGAAACCAAGGGTCCCTTGAGGTTAAAGGCCAGTTTTGGACTCTGGGTTGACTCAAGGAGGGACCCAAGAATCTCCAGCTCTGTGCCAGAGACTTTATTGTTATACAGGTTTTGTTTTTTTTTTTTTTTTGGTTTTTCAAGGCAGGGTCTCACTCTAGCACAAGCTGACCTGGAATTCACTATGTAGTCTCAGGGTGGCCTCGAACTCTCAGCAATCCTCCTACCTCTGCCTCCAAAGTGCTGGCACCATGCCCTGGGGAGACAGAGAGAGAGAGAGAGAGAGAGAGAGAGAGAGAGAGGGAGAGAATGGCCATACCAGGGCCTTTAGCCACTGCAAATAAACTCCAGATACATGCACCACCTTGTTTATCTGGCTTTCCATGGGTACTAGGGAATTGAGCCAGGGTCATTAGGCTTTTCAGGCAAGTGCCTTTACCACTCTGTTGTTCTTTTTTAAAGGGCAGCAGGGGCAGATAGCAATAAGTTGGAGTTTTCCCTCTGGCTCTCTGGCTGATTCACCCTAGGGCAGCCACTTGCCCCTGAAGTCTAGTTTCCTCACCTGTGAAGCGGAGATAAGAAACTGAGTGAACTAGTCTAACCTTGCAGAAGGAACCGGAGATGTGGTCCCAAACACTGCCCAGAGTGACAGTACATGGAGGGCAGATGTGTGTATTTCCGCACAGCCCACTGCGGGGCTCTGGGTGACATCCTGAGTCACAGGTGGCCTGAGGAAGATAGTGTTGTGTTCTGGAAGAGGAAAGAAATGTGGAGAATTCTAAGATGACCCACCTACCTTCCTGGCTGGGTTCTATAATGTTGGGACAAATAAGCGCTGGGACACAAATGATAAAAGTCACAGAAGAGGGCTGGAGAGATGGCTTAGCGGTTAAGGAGCTTGCCTGCGAAGCCCAAGGACCCAGGTTTGCTTCCCTAGTACCCATGTAAGCCAGGTGCACAAGGTGGCACATGCATTTGGAGTTCATTTGCAGTGGCTGGAGGCCCTGGTGTACCCATTGTCTATCTCTGTACCTCCTTTCTCTTCCATTGTCTCTCAAATAAATAGATAAAATATTTTAAAAATCACAGGGTTTTTTGCCAGTTCTGCTTCGTCTTTTATAGTAGATTCCCCCTCCCTCCTTCAAGCGGTAACTCTTACCTACACCGTAAGGAGTAGGGAAAGCTTGAGGGAGAAGTCACAGTGTCCATAAGCCCAAGCCATCTTAACAGCAGGACTTGAGGTCCTGGCAAAGTTCCAGGTTTTTTTCTTTTTTAAAGTTTTGGTTTTGGCAATACCAAAGCTTTGCTCTAACTTCATTAATTGACTGAACTGGAAAGGAGTCCCCTCCCCCCCATCATCAGGAGGTCCAGCAATCTTTGCTTACCTTTCATCCTTGCTCTCTGAAAATAGCTTGGAAGGAGGCTTCTCTTGCATGATTCCTCAAAGTGCCCCTGGAGGGTTTGAGGGCTTGCTCTCCCCCTCGTAGTTCATGCCACATCCCTCCCCAAAGTAATGTCCTTCGGCGAGTTCCCAGAGCTTACTGATCAAGTCCAAACAGAGCTCACCCACCTTGGAAGGCTCCTGTAGGGTCTGCCCTTGGCATCTGCTCTTCCTTGCGCCTGAAATGCTATTCCTTCCATCGGGATGCCCTCGCTCCCTTAAGCTCAACCTGAAGCTGTCCCTTCCTTTCAATCTCAAATGACCTTGCTTAATTTGCCCACATGCTCACCCATTTTGTTTTCCATCACTATATTGTAAGTTCCTGGAGGGTGAAATTTCATGTCGGATTCAAAGTCATCACGGACTGTGATTGACCCATGTGCTTTGAAATATGAAAAAGACTGATGCTACTATTTAGTAAGAAGAGGAGCTTGGGCTGGAGAGATTGCTCAGCCATTAAGGTGCTTGCCTACAAAGCCTAATGAGCCAAGTTCAATTCCTCTGTACCCATGTAAAGCCAGATGCACAAAGTGGCTCATGCATCTGGAGTTCATTTACTGTGACTGGAGGCCTTGGTACACTCATTCTCTCCCTCTCTCTCTCTCTCTCATTGCTGTCTCTCTGTGTGTGAAAATAAGTAAAATATCTTTTTAAAAGAGAAGAGGAGTCCTATAGTTGCATTCTTCATATCAAGGCATTACCACTGTGCCTTCCTATAAATAAAAATAAAACTTTTCCTTAGAAGGAGTCTCCCTAGCTCCCCAAATATGTCCCCTATTCTTTCTTTCCCAGAAGTGGAAAGAGTCTGCTAAGAGAAATAATTTTACTCTGAGTACAAGCAGTATTCCCTGTGCATCCCCGTTTCATGGTGGGGTTTCCTCTGGGAAGTCTTTTCTTGGAGCTGGCATTGGCTTTGGTTAAGTTGGCCATGACAGCCAGTCCTGGGACGGACCTAAGTGCTGTCTACTACATATTTTCTGGGGTCCAATGGCCTCCACAGACTAGGTTGAGAGAATCACAGAAGGACCATTTTCAGGAAACACAGGTGCCTTTATCCACATGAAAAAAGCTGGCAGGCTGGATAGATGGCTTAGAGGTTAAGGCACTTGCCTGCAAAGCCAAAGGATTGCCCAGGACCCATATAAGCCAGATGCAGAAGGTGACACATATGTCTGGAGTTCATTTGCAGCAGCTGGAGGGCCTGGCCCACCAATTTTTTCTATCTCTCAAATAAAAAACAAATAATTAAAAAAAAAAAAAAAGAAACTGGGAGAGAAAGGGAAAAGGGCTTTGTGGGTTTTGTTTTGATAATTTTCATACATGTACATAATGTATTAAAAAAACATTTATTTATTTATTTTCAAGCAGGCACACACACACACACACACACACACACACACAGAGAGAGAGAGAGAGACAGACAGAGAGAGAGAGAGAGAGAGAGAGAGAGAGAGAGAGAATGAAAGGGAACACCAGAGCCTCTAACTGCTGCAAATGAACTCCAGATGCATTGTCACTTTGTGCATCTGGCTTTGTGTGGACACTGGGGAATTAAACCTGGGTCATTAGGCTTTGCAGACAAGCATCTTAACCGCTGAACCACCTGTCCAGCCCCATAATGTATTTTGATCATTATCTCCTTTCATTATCATCCTTTGTTCCCTCTCTTATACTCCCTCCCATTGAATCTTCAGCTCCTTCTTCTCTTCCTCCTCCTCCACTACCTCCCTGTCTTCCTTTTGTCCACCTCCATCATCCCTGTAGAATGTTGACAGGCTCAGTATTGTGCAGGTAACAACAGCTCATGAACAAGCTCATGAATGGAATGACCACTTCATGTCCTGAAGAGCATTCTCAGCACTCCTCCCCATCCTTCGGCTCCTACATAATGTCTGCTCCTTCTTCCACAGTGTTCTCTGAACCTTGGAGGGCATGAGAGTGATGTCACTGTGCAGTGAATAGTCAACAGTCACTTATTCTAAGATGGCTGGGATTTCTATATTGTTTTATTATTATTATCCTATTCTGCAACTGTCAGTATTGTGCACCTAAATTTGCAGGAAGTATGAATGCAGCACACTTCCAATCCTGGCTATGTAACAGCAGGTTGTTAAACAGCTCAGCTAAGGCTCAGTCTCTGGAAAGGAAGCCAAGACATGTGGAGCTTTATTTCACATCTTTTTAATAAAAATTATTCATTGCCACGGAGAGAGAGAGAAAAAGAGAGAATGAATGGGCATGCTCGGGCGTCTAGCCATTGCAAACAAACTCCAGATGCATGCACCACTTGGTGCATCTGGATTTAAGTGGGTACTGGGGAGTCAAACCTGGGTCTTTAGGCTTTGCAGGCAATTGCCTTAACCATGAGCCATCTCTCCAGCCCCTTTGTTTCACGTCTTGTTGGATTTGAACAAGCTGTTAAACTGGCCGGCAGGAGCAGCAGAGGTCATGAGAAATAAGCTGGTACATGCTTAGAGTTGGTGCAAAACTAGATTTCAGAACAGAACACCTGGCAGGTTGACCTGGGCGCCTGTGGGGATAAATGTCAAGAATGATAAAAGTATCTCACCACTGAGGACAAACATGAGCATCTCTCCCCGTGAATAGCACCCATGCAACATCATTTAAAAATACACAAATGTGATCCATTTTTAAAAAAATAATTTATTTATTTGTAAACTGAGATAAAGAGAAGAGAAACAGACAGAGAAAATGGGTTTGCAAAAGCCTCCAGCCACTGCAAGCAAACTCCAGATATAAGCACCTCTTTGTACATCTGGCTTTAATGTGGGCACTGGGGAGTTGAACCCTGGTTGTTAGGCTTTGCAGGCAACCACCTTAACTGTTGAGGCCATCTCTGCAGCTCTATTATTCTTTTTGTTTTTGTTTTAACAAGGTAAGGTTTGGCTCTAGCTCAGGCTGACCTGGTATTCACTGTGTAGTCTCACGGGTAGCCTCTAACGCATAGTGATCCTCCTACCTCTGCCTCCTGAGTGCTGGGATCAAAGGCGTGTGCCACCACATCTGGCTATTATTCTCTCTCTCTCTCTCTCTTTTTTTTTTTTTTTTTTTTTTTTTTGGTTTTTCGAGCTTAGGGTCTCACTCTAGCCCAGACTGACCTGGAATTCACTATGTAGTCTCAGGGTGGCCTTGAACTCATGATGGTGATCCTCCTACCTCTGCCTCCTGAGTGCTAGAATTAAAGGTGTGTGCCACCATGCCCGGCTTGCTATTCATTTTTAATTGACAAAATATTGTATACACTTATGGTGCATTTTGTGGTATATGTATAAATTATGGAAAGTCTAAATCAAATTAGTGGACAAGCCTGTCACCTTCTATATTTATCTTGCTTTTGTGTGTGACAGAAACGTTTTGCTTCTTTTTTGTGGTGCTGGGAACTAAGCTAACCTAGGGCTTTTCTCACTCATGCTACTACCCAAGTCCTCTACCACCATGCCTATACCCACAGCTTAAGAACTGGTTTTTTTTTTTTTCTTTTTTCTTTTTTTTTTTTCTTCAAGGTAGGGTTTCACTCTAGCTCAGGCTGACCTGGAATTCACTCAGTAGTCTCAGGGTGGCCTTGAGTCTTCAGTGATCCTCCAACCTCTGCCTCCCGAGTGCTGGGATTAAAGATGTGCGCTACCACGCCCAGCTAGAACTTTTAAAATCTGTTCTATTAGTAATTTTCAAGCATAAAATACTTAGTTATTAGCCATAATCACCATATAGTACATTATTACATCTCTTGAATTAATTTCTCTTATGTAACTGAAATTTTGTATGCCCAGATCCCTCTCCCATCAATCCTGGTATGTTAGTCAGCCTTCCATTTCCAGGACAGAATATCTGAAAAATCAGTTTAAAGGAGGAAGTATTTATTTTAGCTCATGGTTTCAGAGGTTTGAGTTCATAGTTGGATGGTCTGAGGAAGTGTGGGGCCACACACAGCTGCTCAACTCATGAAAGCCAATAGGGGCAGCTAGAGCAGGGGACCATGTTGGGACAAGGGTAGGCCACTTCTCCAGCAAAGACTCACTTCCTTCATCTATTGATAACTTTAGAGCCTTCACAACCAAGAATCCTAAACATTGCTGCATTAGCAACTGTGCCTTCAACAAAAGAGCCTTGGGGAGGCATTCCAGACCCAAATTCTAACTTATCTATTTATTTATTTGAGACACAGAGAGAGAAAGAGGCAGAGAGAGCAAGAAAATGGGTGCACCAGGGTCTCTAGCCACTGCAAATGAACACCAAATACATGGGTCACCTTGTACATCCAGCTTATATGGGTACTAGGGAATTGAAACTGGGTCCTTTAGGCTTCATAGGCAAGTACCTTAACCACTAAGCCATCTCCCCAGCCCCCAAATTCTAATACCTTATAATCACCATTCTGTATTTAACATCTAAACATTCAACTTTTTGAAGTAGTGAAGACATAAGTTAGCTTATGCAATGTTTGTCTTTCTGTGGCTGGCTTATTTAATTTTGCTTCAGGCCATAGAGGTGCCCTAAGTGACAAGAGTCCTTAAGCCTCTATAGGTTTCAATGTGTATGTCACTGTACTTTCTTCATGAGTGCATCCGCTGATGAACACCTACATTGGCTCCATATCCTGGTTGGATTTTTGCTGTACTGAACATGGGAGTTCAGATATATCTTCTATCAACTGATTTCATTTCCTTCACACACACACACACACACACACACACACACACACATACACACGTAAAATTACTGGAACACATTTCTTAGTTTTCTGTAGAACCTTCACATTGTCCCTATTAGACATACTGATTTACATTTTTAGCACCATATGAGCCATTTAATTTTTTAAAAATATGTTTGTTTGTTTGTTTGTTTACATCAAACCTCTTTTGTTTATTTTTATTTATTTATTTGAAAGTGACAGAGAAAGAGACAGAGAGAGAGAGGGAGAGAGAATGGGCGCGTTAGGGCCTCCAGCCACTCCAAATGAACTCCAGACGTGTGCGCCCCCTTGTGCATCTGGCTAACGCGGGTCCTGGGGAATCGAGCCTCGAACTGGGGTCCTTAGGCTTCACAGGCAAGTGCTTAACTGCTAAGTCATCTCTCCAGCCCTTAATTTTTTAATAATATTTTACTTTTTATTTGGAGAGAGAGAGAGATAGAGGGAGGAGAATGGAAGTGCCAGGGTCTCTATACACTGCAAGTGAACTCCGGATGCATGTGTCACCTTGTGCAACTGGCATGCATGGATACTGGGAAAAAAAACCCTGGGTTGTTAGGCTTTGAAGGCAAGCACCTTAACCACTGAGCAATCTCTCCAGCCTGACATTTAATTTTTGATTCCAAACCAATGATGAAAAATTTTAAGTAAGACAGAACCATACATTAAAACCATTTCAGTCAGTTATGTAATAATATTTATTATAAGTAGAAAGTTTGTATGGACACATTATTTGTCATTGCCATCATTACCCTCCTCCCTACCCCCATTCCTCTGGGGGCCATTCTTAGCGGAATTGTTGTTACTCCCCATGTAGATGTAGCTTATGACTTGTGAGAGCAGAAGTCTGTCATTGTGGGAAGGGCTAAGTCTCTGGATATTTCTTTCCACCCTGTGGCTCTTACAATGTTTCTGCTGCTTCTGCAAAATACCCCGAGCCTTAGTGGGCGTGCTTTAAGTCCACTTTAGTGTTGCGCTCTCAGAAGCTTCTGGATTTCTGCTTTGGTGTGTCTTGAGCGTCCTCAGTGTCTGTTTCCCTCATCCTGCTGCAGGGTGTCAGGCTCACTTTGGAAGCAGCATGCTGGTTCATCCTGCCAAGTCCTCTGAGGCCCACCTGGGCCCTGGCTGACGTGTGAGCAGTGGTTCTTCTCCTGTAGGGAGTCAGCTATCGTTCCTTGTCTTCTAGATAGATTTTGGTTGTCCTCTGTTCTCACTGCTTTTAGATTTTATCACCAGAGCTCTGGAGTGGTTATGAGTCCACCATCTTGACTAGAAGTCCTTTATGTAATCTTGACCTTAAACTTCATGAAAAATAACCAAGTAATTGAATGCTTTTCATGAACTTTTCTAGGCTTTTATGACTCATCATAGCAATTTAACATCTTATTGAACTTTTAAAACTTTTTTTTTATTTGTGAGGTGATGTATGGCTGTGCAATGCATTGGTGTGTGTGTGAGGAGGCCAGAGGACAATCTGGAGGTATCTGGATGTCTGTGCTCTTCTTCCACCTTCTTTGACACAAGGTCTTTTGCTCCTACTAATGAATGCCCATCTAGCTGGCGTAGGAGTTTAGGATTCTCCTGGCTCTACCACGCATTCATTGTCTTAGATAACTAGGATCTGCATATTCTACCTTGTGTCTAACTTTACATGTTGCATCATCAGGCTTTGCAAGCAAGCATCTTTAACTGCTAAACCATATCCCACTTTATTACATTTTAACTTGAATTATTGTAGTATATATTTTTTTTTTCTTTTTTGGTTTTTTGAGGTAGGGTCTCACTCTAGCCCAGGCTGACCTGGAATTCACTATGTAGTCTCAGGGTGGCCTCGAACTCACAGTGATCCTCCTACCTCTGCCTCCCAAGTGCTGGGATTAAAGGCGTGCGCCACCACGCCCGGCTTGTAGTATAATTTTTATTCTATGTGAATATCCCAATCCTCCTTATAGGGGATTTCAAATAATTCTGCATATGAGAAAGAATCCCAAGTTCCTCAAACTTTTTATCTTCTGGCTCTGTTAGAACCATGTGAATATTGAATTTTGGATGAAAGCTTCTTTTTCAACTCAGTTGATTCCTTAATGAAGATATCTATACGTGTCTACTAAGGTCAAGTGACAGTTCATTGACTTTGGAAAACATAAGGAACATTCCCTGGGCAATGGATCTTGGTGTGGCTGAATGTATCTAATGTAAGTGGTTTTGACTTAAGCAAAGATTTCTACTTAACCCAGAAGAAAAGCAGTTGCTGTCTAGTAATACCACAGAATTCAGGGAAGTGAAATGAATAATGGTGAAGGATTAAATTTACCTATTCTGGCGGGTGCATATATCTGCCGAGTGTATACAGGAACTCGATGGCTCCACTCATGCGTCATCTGTGGACAGTCCTCTGTGCTCAGCCCAGGGCCATGATCCTCCCCCTCTGGCCCTCACTCCTCAGTCATGCAGATATGTCATAACAGAGATTAGCTGGTGCATAAGCATCGTCCCTCCCTGGTGCTGAATGCTCAAGTCAGGGACGTTTGAAAATATCTCCTGGCTATTTGAAAATGGGATTCAATCTGTAGGATGTCGACATCTATTTCAAAATTCCCCAACAGAACATAAAAGCAAATCATAAATTTTGAGAGTCAGCTTGTTGGGGCTGCATTATAGTTACAAAAAGTAAATCAAAGAACAGCTTAATATCTATGGGAAAAAAAATGGCCACAGACTGGTATTGCGTTTGATCATTCACTCATGTATTTGGTATTTGCAAATTCAACACAAATTACATACAGATCTCCAACTAATAATTATTAATGGCACCCTGTTCATTCATTCACTGGATTAGTAAAGCATATGTCAGATCCTATTGGTTTGCTCATTTTAATCAATAATTGAGCAATTACTAAAAACAGGAGCCGGTCAGATTTTAGAGGAAGTCTCAGATGCATGGATGAAATACACATCCCCACATGTGCATAAAGACATCCTGGATATTAGTGTGCTTGGGTAGCTCACTGGGCTGGATTCCGAACTAAGCGGGGCTGAAACAGAGCTGAGGGCTCCTTTCTGTGCTGGCTGGTTAACCTTAGAACTGTGTCCAGAGGGATCGATCACTCTTGGAGGACTCTTTATAGTGGACACCTTAGTGCTGTTTATCCACTAGGAGGAGGCTGAGAGGAAGGGTGTCCTGTGGCATAGAAGAGCTAGTTTGAGAGAGGAAAATCTTGCAACGAAAACAGCCTTTCTCTTCATTTTGAAGTTTAGGTAGGATCTTGCTCTAGCCCAGGCTGATCTAGAATTCACTATGTATTCTCAGGCTGGCCTCAAACCCACAAAAATCCTACCTCTTCCTCTCAAATGCTGACATTTAAGGCATACCCCATAACACCCAGCTGCAGTTTTTAAAATATATTTCATTTATCTATTTATTTGAGAGAGAGAGAAAGCAGATATAGAGAGAATGAATGCATTAGGGCCTCCAGCCATTGCAAATGAACTCCAGATGGATGTGCCACCTTGTACATCTGGCTTATGTGGGTCCTGGGGAATAGAACTTGAGTCCTGAGGCTTCCCAGGCAAGCTCCTTAACTGCTAAGCCATCAAGCCATCTCTCCAGCACCCTTTTGTAGTATATCACAATAGATGTTTTTCTCCCACTCCTCTCCACAAGTAAGCACTCAGTCTCACCTAGACTGAGCACATTACCTACAGTGGCATGGGTCCCAAGCACACTCTAAGGGGTTTGGCCATTCTCGTTACAGACAAGGAAAGGGAGCCACACTTGCCCAAGCTGAGCAGAGAGAACCTGAAAGCACCTGGTGACTAAAAACCCTGATTTCTGAGCTGGGGAGACAGCTCAGAAGTTAAAAGCACTTGCTTACAAAGCCTGGTGGCCCAGGCTTGATTCCCCAGTACCCACATAAAGCCAGATCACAAAGTGGAGCCTGTGTCTGGATTTTGTCTATAGTGGCAGGAGGCTCTGGTGCTCCCACACTCACTTATTCTCTCTTTCTCTCCTATCCCTACTTCCAAGTAAATACAAATATATGTATTTAAAAATATATTTTGAAGCCAGGCGTGGTGGTGCACACCTTTAATCCCAGCACTCGGGAGGCAGAGGTAGGAGGATCGCCGTGAGTTTGAGGCCACCCTGAGACTCCATAGTGAATTCCAGGTCAGCCTGGGCTAGAGTGAGACCCTACTTCGAAAAAGAAACAAAACCAATATATAGATATATATATATATATCTTAATATGTATATATATTTGAATATATACATATACTAATACATACATATATATATATATATATGTATATATATATATATATATATTTTTTTTTTTTTAAAGAACTCTAGTTCCTAGGGACCAAACCTGAAAAGAGGCAGAAAGAGAGGAGGTGAAAGGGAAGGAGGGAAGCAGAGGTGAGGGCAGGGTGGCAAGAAGCATGAAGGGCAGAAAGGATGCAAGAAAGAGGGAAGTGCCAAGACAATTCTCCCAGAACAGGATCGGGAGCGAATGACACCAGCTGCCTTCTCCATGACTGTGGGTGAGGAATGCACATGTTTTAATCAGACTTGCCATCACATTGATATATGATAAAGCCTTCACAAGGCTGGCATCAGACTTGGTCTTGTTTTGCTTCATTTTGAAGCCAGTTTGCGTGGCCATGCCGATGTGTGATTCTTCAGTTTTCTTCTAGTTCTGCTGCTTCAATGTGCATCGCTGCTCATGGTGGAGAGTTCTCTTCTGGGTCGTGAAATTATCCTTGTTACTCATGATAGAGGCTTGATTCCCAGCTTGGCCCATCTCTTTCATGTCCTCCTTCCCAACAGTGCACAGAGATTATGCTGAACAATGACAACAGAGAGGCGTGTCCCGTATGTGGGTCACAGTGAGCCCAGAGGTGTAGACACATGGAGTAATGACAAGAAAGACCTTCATGCGTGTCACAATGAGGTATATGGGCGTCACACTGAGAAGATGAGGAGGGAACTTATTTCTTTTTTTAAAACTATATTTTTATTTATTTATTTGCAAGTAGAATGAGACAGAGAGATAGACACAGAGAGACAGAGAGTGGGCACGCCAGAGCTTCCAGCCACTGCAAACAAACTCCAGATGCATGTGCCACTGTGTACATCTGGCTTACATGGGTACTGAGAAATCAAACTTGGGTTTTGTAGGCCTTAACTGCTGAGCCATCTCTCCAGCCCACGGGCTTACCTCTATAGAAGGTCTACAAAGGAGGAACTGAGAAAGATACGGCACCTGTCTCCATCATTCCTAGTTCCCTTGTTGACAGCTGCTGCTTCTCCTTTGAGGCCTCCACTATATTATTCTGGACCAGGTATTACAGAAGGTGGGCTCACCACCCCTCACCCGTCTGTCTGACTCAGGCCTGTACAGTCATCAGACAAGCATCGTGTGAGACACCATCAAGATTTGGAGAACTGGCAGTAATGGGTGGGGTTCCATCTCTCCTTTGAGGTTTCTAACCTGGCTGGCTATAAAAATGAGGAATTTCTGGGTAGCAGCATAGAATAAACAATGAAACTTTGCCTCTGAGCTGCTAAAGCCACCAGCCAGCCGCGACAAGGCTGTGATGCTCCCTGCCAGTCACCTGTTCTTTCAATAAGTCAGTTGGAGTTGGGCTTGAAAACCTGCAATTGGAAGAGTTCTGATGATATGATGTTGTCTACTTGTTTTTTAGGGACATTCTTACTTTTAGCCAACAAAAAGAAAAGTCTGATTTAGTTTACTCAGAAGGCACCATACCCTGCTTGGATTGGGACAAGCCCCACAGAGACAAAGGAGATTTGCTAAGGAGAGCGGCCGGCCCCAATGAAGTTTTCCAGGACTGTGAGTAGCCTAGCTGGAGGGGCTGAATTGGAACTCCAGAGACTTGTTGCTGGTTATAATTATCAAACTTGGAGACTTGTCACTGACTAGAGTTGTTGGATTTGAAGCTACAGAGTTTGCCATTTGCCCTGGTTGTTTTAAATCTTGTACTGGTTGCACATTTCTTTGCTATTTCTTTGCTCAATGTCATTTTTACAGTATGAATGTTTATTCTATGCCATTATGTTTTTTGGGAGGGATTGTTTTTGGTATTATGGTTCAGTTAAAAGATCTTAGACTATGGGGATGTATGAACATCATTGGAATTGATTAAAAAAAAAAACCTATGGGGACTTTTAAAGTTGGATGAATGCATTGTAGTTTACCTTATGTATGGTTATCAGTTTATGGGAGCCAGGGGTGGAATGTGGTGGTTTGATTCAGGGTCCCCCATAAGCTTAGGTGTTTAAGATGCTAGGTTCCCAGCTGATGGAGGTTTGGAAATTAAAGCCTCTTGGAGGCAGTGTATTGCTGGGGGCAGGCTTATCGGCGTTATAGCCAGTTTCACCCTGCCAGTGTTTGGCACACTCTCCTGTTGCTATTGTCCACTTGATGTTGGCCAGGGGGTGATGTCCACCCTCTGTTTATGCCATTGTTTTCCCCTGCCATCGTGGGGGTTCCCCTCAAGTTTGTGAGCCAAAATAAACCTTTTTTTCCCCTCAAAGTTGCTCTTGGTCAGGTGATTTCTATTAGCAATGCAAACCTGACTGCAACAGTGACTGTATTAAAATTATATGCCTGAGTCTATAGGTTTTCTGTTTTTTTTTTTTTTTAATCAAAATGGCTTAGGTAAACTAAATCCATCAGGGGTTGCCTTTGAGACTTGTAACTCAAATTTGCAAGGGAGATAAAGGCCCTCAGATAACCTATTCCCATTAGGAATATTAAAAAAAAAACCTAATGTGGCTATACCAACTTCTTCCATCTTGTATGTTAGACAGGGCTACTGAGGCAAAAAAAAATCAATAAATTTCCTGACATCTGGAACTCACACAACTTTCTTGATAGGTCTTATAGTCATGAATATATTCATTCATTCATTTGCATAAAATTTAGCTATATGGCAGAGCAAAAGCTTAGACAATAGAATATTCAAAAAAAGTTCTCTTCTTTGAAGGTAAATTGTATTTTAAGTGTTGTAGTGAACTTCAGTTACTGGGATGAACTTCCAAACCAGACACAATATATGGGAGGAAGGGATTTATTTGAAGCTTACAGATCCAAGGGAAGTTCTATAATGGTAGAGGGGCTGGCCCCCTTTCACAGATCCCAGCAGAGAAATGTCACCATACAGCCAGCACTACAAGCAAGCACAAAGGGACAGCAAAACCACAGGGATTCCCAGCAAAGCTCAGACTGCTCTGTATACCTTTGGCCTAGAATCAGATCTGTTCCCAGTGACACCCTACGGCTGGACCCTAGGATCTTTCCCAAGTGACACATTCTCCAGCCAGGTGACTATAGACAATCTTTTTTGAAAAACAAAAACACCTGAGTCTATTGGGGATATACATTCAAACTACTATAGTAAGGTAAAATGTTAAAGTGAACAAGTTAAATTCCTAGTACATATTCAAACATTCTCTCCCACCAATTTTGTTTTTGTTTTTTTTAAATATTTTTTTGTTTATTTTTTATTTATTTATTTGAGAGCAACAGGCACAGAGAGAAAGACAGATAGAGGGAGAGAGAGAGAATGGGCATGCCAGGGCTTCCAGCCACTGCAAACGAACTCCAGACACGTGCGCCCCCTTCTGCATCTGGCTAACGTGGGACCTGGGGAACCGAGCCTCGAACCGGGGTCCATAGGCTTCACAGGTGAGCGCTTAACCGCTAAGCCATCTCTCCAGCCCTGTTTTTGTTTTTATACAGCAGGGTTTTTCATTCTAGCCCAGGCTGACCTGGCTCTCACTCTGTAGGCAAGGCTGGCCTTGAATTCACAATGATCCTCTTACCTCAGCCTCTTAAGGGTTGAGATTAAAGGCATGTGCCCAGTGATTCCTCCCCCTCCTTTTTTTTTGTTTTTTCAAGGTAGGGTCTCACTGTAACTCAGGCTGACCAGGAATTCACTATGTAGTCTCAGGGTGGCCTCAAGCACGCAGTGATTCCCCTACCTCTGCCTCCCGAGTGCTGGGATTAAAGGTGTGCGCCACTATGCCTGGCCCTCCCTTCTTTTGTTATTACTTTTATCAAATACTGGTAAATTGTTGCTTTGTTTATTGCTAAAACATAATGCCTGATATAAACAACTGAGGAAGTAAAGACCGATTTTGGCACATGGTTTTGGAATGTTCAGTCCGTGGCTGCCTAGCTCCTTGTGGCAGACATTATAACAACATGTGATGTTGCAGCCCATATCATGGTGGACCAGAAGCAGAGAGCACAGGTCTATAGGAATAGGCCAGGGCAGGGTGCACCCCAAGGACACACCCTCAGTGACCTATTTCCTCCAACTCAGCTACATGATGTAGTCAGCTTCCACACTGCTGGGATGAGCATCCAAACCATGCAAAGTTTAGGAGAAGGGATTTATTTCAAGCTTTCAGATACAGAGGAAAGTTATATCAGTGAAGAAGAAGCTGTTTCCATATATCCAAGCAGAGAGAAAAACTGTGGCAAACAAAACTCTAGTACCAGCACACACACACAAAAAGCCGCAAGCACACATGGGCAACGAGCATGATCTCAGGCAGAGCTCACACCTCTCTGCACACCTTTTGGCTGGAATTCAGATCAGTCCTCAGTGACACATTAGGGCTGGGCCCCCAGTGACACCTCCTCCAGCTAGGAAACTAGAGATACAAGTTACAAGCTTAATAAAACACCTGAGTCTACAGCGGACATACATTAAAGTACCCCCACGTCCTGCTTCTCACCACCACTGATTGACATCATCATGCAATGAATCGATTCAGGAATGGATCTTTACATGAGGTCAGAGCCTTCATGACTTAATTGTCTCTAGATACACCCATCATTGTGCTTTACAGGATATATGTAGCAGACAGCTTCAGGTCACTGAGAGGAACTTCCAAACTAGACACAGCTATCGGAGGAAGGAAATTTATTTGAAGCTTACAGATCCAGGGTAAGTCCCATAATGGCTAAAATAAATCTGGCTCACATTCATAGGCCCAAGCAGAGAGTGAAACCAACACCATCACCATCTCAAACTAGCACGCTTCAGGAACTCCAGGCTAAGCTCAGGCACTTAACATATCTTTAGCCTGGAATTCCAAATACACCATCACATTTTAGGGTTGTACCCTACGATCTACCCAGTGACATCTCCAGCCAGGTGGCTGTGGATCTAAATTACAAGCTTTAATATAACCCTGAATATATTGGGGGCCATCCATTCAAACTACCATACAGGGATTTCTCAATCCAATAAATTAACAATTTAGATAAATGGACAATCTGTTCATTTTTTTCCCCTCAGTAAATGTGACCTGATGAACCCAGTTGATAAAGTTTTTTAAGTATTTTCATTTATGTATTTGCAAACAGAGTGAGATAGAGAGAAGAGAGACTTATAGGCAAAATGGGCATGCCAGGGTCTCCAGCCACTGCAAACAAACTCCAGATGTGTGTGCCTCTTTGTGCATCTAGCTTTACATGGGTATTAGGGAATTAAACCTGGGTCATTAGGCCTTGTAGGCAAAGTGCCTTAACCACTGGGCCATCTCTCCAGCTCTTTATTTATTTATTTATTTATTTATTTATTTATTTATTTATTTATTTATAAGGAGAGAGAGAGACAGGATGGGCTGGTGTCATCTTTAGCTTCAGTGCACTGGTTATGACCACATGGGGCAGTGAAATGGTCACATGCCACAGGTAACATTCAAACACTTGAAAAATATAATTGGTCTAACTTAAAATAACCCATTAATGTAAAATATAAGACAGATTTCATTAGGCCTTGGGAAATGGTTCAGCAGTTAAAAGTATTTGCTTGCAAAGTCTGATGGCCTGAGTTCAATTCCCCAGCCACCCACAAAATGGCAAGCAAGCATTGAATTGCAGTGGCAAGAGACCCTGCCACATTCATATACGCAAACATATTAATATTTTAATTAAATTTAATAATATATAATAATTAATATATTACACATGCAAATAAGTTAATAAATAATTTAAGAAGATTGGGTTTTGAGCTGGAAAGATGGCTTAGTGGTTAAGGCACTTGCTGGTGAAGCCTAAGGATCCGTGTATGACTCTCTAGATCCCATGTAAGTCAGACCCACAAAAGTGAGGCAAGCACAAAGTCAGACATGCCCACTAGGTCGCACAGCATCTAGAGTTTGATTGTAGTGTCTGAGGCCCTAGTATGCCAATTTTCTCTCTCTCTCTCTCTAAAATAAATAAAACAAAAAAGGGGATGGGTTTAAAAAAGTATAAAAATATACAATTAACAATTTACAATCAACAATTTCCATATTGACTATATGTTGAAATATTCTGGCTATATTAAAGAAAATGTATTTTTCTAATTAAGTTTTCTTGCTTCTTTTCACTTTTTTTGGTAGCCCCTAATAACTTTTTGATTTTTTTTTTTTCCAAGTCAGGGTCTTCGCTCTAGCCCAGGCTAACCTGGAATTCAATATGTATTCTTAGGCTGCCCTTGAACTCACAGCAATCCTCCAACTTTTGCTGGGATTAAAGGTATGTGTCCCCATGCCTGGCTTGATTATTAAAATTTATTTATTTATTTATTTATTTATTTATTTGCAAACAGAGAGAGAGAAAATAGGAGCCAGGGCCTCTAGACACTGCAACTGAACTCCAGATGAATGTCCACTTTGTGCATCTAGGTTTATGTGGGTGCTGGGGGAATCAAGCCCTGGTCATTAGGCTTTGCAGGCAAGTGCCTTAACTGTTGAGCAGTCTCTCCAGACCCCTGGCTTGACTTTTAAATTAACATTTTCATTGTGATATTTCATAGTGTTAGGTTCCTTAGAGACATTTTCATTCAAACATATCATGTACTTTGATTGTATTCACCCCCATACCTTCCCATTTTCAGCCTCCTTTTATTTTTCTTCCCCCAGATAGTCTGAGATTTATGTAATATGCGTCATATATACATACAAACCAATTATTTCATTCATCTAGGATCCTGGGCTGGAGAAATGGCTTAGTGGCTAAGGCACTTGCCTGCAAAGCCAAAGGACCACGATTCAATTCTCCAGGACCCACTTACCCATAAGCTAGAGGTACAAGGTGGCACATGCATCTGGAATTCATTTGCAGCAGCAGCAGAGGGTCTGGCATTCCCATTCTCTTTCTCTCTCTCTCTCTCTCTCTCCGCCTCTTTCTCTCAAATAAATAAATAAAACATTTTTAAAAATCTGGGGTTCATGAATAAGAGAAAACATGGGATGTTTGTCTTTCTGAATATAATTTATTATTATTTTGCTTAAAGTCATATCTATTTGATCCATTTCTCTGCAAATGACATAATTTTCTGGAGAGGTGGCTTAACTGTTAAGGCATTTGCCTATGAAGCCTAAGGACCCAGGTGTGCCCAATCTCTCTCTATCTGCCTCTTTCTCTCACTCTCTCAAATAAATAAATTAAATATTTTCAAAAATAAAAAAATGGCATAATTTTATTCATTATAGCTCAATAGAACTCCAGTCAATACATATATATAGTCTTTTTTTCTTCATCCATTACTCTGTCACAGTTATCAGGTTGATTCCATATCTTGGCTATTGTGTATAGTGCTGCAATTAACATAGATATGAAAGTGTCTCTGTCAGGTGTGGTGGCACATGCTTTTAATCCCAGACCTTGGGAAGCTGAGGTAGGAGGATCACTGTGAGTTCCAGGCCAGCCTGAGACTATTCTTATTTATCAGACAGAAGTTTTCTGGGCAAATTTTCTGAAGGTAGGGTGAGGATTAGGATACAGGCCTCCTATGGGAGTGTCCTTAACTTCACTGAACCTTTTATTTCTTCTTCTGCAACAGCATTCATCACTGGTACTCACCTCCTGGGCCTGTTGCAATGATGAACTGAGAAAATGCATTGCCAAGTTGAGCATTATGCCTGACATGTAGTTCATTCTTCGTCAATGTGCTTCCCCTGAATACTATACCAGGGAAATCAGGAGATTGGGTTAAATCAGTCATGACAGAAAAATGTACTCAGGGAATCTGCATGCATCCTGAACACAAAGTTATTTCCTTTGAATTGCCATTTTCCCAAATTTAGTGGGCTCACAGAATGAGGCTCACAGAGTGAGGATTGCAGAATGGATGGCTTTGTTTTTAGGCACAAGCTCTCATGACTTTTGGCTCACTAAGGACCCATGACACTGGAGGGTAGATAAAGTGACTATTACGTGTCTGATGACCACAGGTGATATTTCCTGACAACTGGCCATGTGCTGGACATGCTGCTAGTCATCAAGGTAGCCAAGGAAGGCTGAGTGATCTGCTTGGGGTCACCCAACCAGAGAGTGACAGAGAAATGGCTCATTCCTAATCCGTTTGACCCCAAAGGGCAGTTGTATGTAGTGCCCAAGCAGAACTACTCAGAGGGATTCTCTGTGGCTGTCAGGTCATTGTTCCTTCTGCAGAGCTCTGGGTAGTGCAGGAATAGAAAAGCAAGCGTGGCTGACAACAGCAGCTTCTCCATGTTACACCAGCAAACACAGCAGAGAGATCTCATGGTGATTGAAAACCACTAAAATCAAAACCCTGTGGGACTGAAGAGATGGCTGACTGGTTAAGGCACTTGCCTACAAAACCAAAGGATGCAGGTTCTATTTCCCCAGGACCCACATAAGGCAGATTTACAAGGCAGCACACGTGTCTGGGTTTGTTAGCAACAGTTAGAGGCTCTGGAGCACCCATTCTCTGTCTCTGTCTCTCTCTCTCTCAAATAAATAAATACAAATAAAATATATATATTTTTAAAAACCTTCAGAAGTTCCTTACAGAAGCTCCACCCTCTGTAATAAGGACTCATTAACTGCAGCCCTACGTATGGCCTCACAACACTACCAGCCAGAATCAGAAGAGCTGCAGAACATTTTCTCTCTTGAGAATTTCCCTGGGACTTTACAAACATGACCCTATTAATCCATTCAATACCCAGATGAGAAAGAAGGTTGGAAGTTATTATTATTATGGTTTGCAAAGTGGAAAAATCTGAAGCCGAAAGAGATTGAGCAATTAGTCAGAGGTCAAATGGTGAGCCAGGGACAGACCTGGGAATAAAATAATCATCAAGAATTCTAGCAGAATGCAGAGGCTGACTGCCCAGCGACCGCAGGGTGCCACAGCTGGGGTCTAGTCCCTGAGCATGGAAGGACTGGCTTCTAATGGGGACTCCCATGGTTGCTGCGGGCTGGATTTGTATGGGTTGGTTTAAATGCCAATGCCCAATCTGACTTTGTTCCAAAGCACCCATTGGAAACAAAACAAATCTGGCACACAATTTCTTTTTCTAATTGAGGTATCCATTTTACCTAATGGTTCTACATTTTATGACACTCCTAAGACAGTTTTGCCCTAAAACGTTTAACTCATCTTTTTTTTTTTTTTTTTTTTTTTTTTTTTTTTTTTTTTTTTTTTTTTTTGAGAGAGAGAGAAAGAAGGCGAGAGAGAGAAAAGGAGGGCTGGGGAGGGAATGGGAATGGGTGCACCAGGGCCACTAGCCACGGCAAACAGACTTCAGATGCATGTTCCACCTTGTGCATCTGGCTTATGTGGGCACTGGAGAATTGAACCTGGGTCCTTACAAGAGCCTTAACTACTAAGCCATATCTTTGGCCTTTTTTTTCAAAGCCAAATTGAGTGTTTTGTAGCCCAGGCTTAGAACCCACTGTGCGGCCCAAACTGGCTTTGAAATTGTGAGCTTCCAACCTCCACCTCCGTGCTGGGGTGACACATATGAGCAACAACCAGGCCTGCATGTGCGGTTTTCTCATCAAGACCCACTCAGCTCATGGAAAGGTTGAGGAAGCATTTTGTGCTCAGACTGAGAAAAGATGAATATAAACTATTTTGAATTATACAAAGCATGGATCCAATTTCCTCACCTTTGAGGTACCCATCACTGTCCAATCAAATACACTTTGGCCTTTTGTCTATCTACTTTTAAAAAATATATATTGTATTTATTTTATTTTATTTGTAAGCAGAGACTGATTGCATACTTTTTTGATATTTTCATACACATATATAACTTTTTTTGATACCACCAATTCCCAGTTACCCTCTGTCATCCTCACATCCTCCTCCCTCTCCCTTTTGTTTTCTACATTTAGTCCCCATCCTCATTCATGCTTTTTATTTATTTCTTGACCCACTGAGTTAAGTCAGAGTTGCTTACATGATCATGGGTGGATGGTTTTTTCTTTGGTATGGCAACGTATGCTGTGTCACTGAAAGACAGGACTCCCCCTCTCCTGGCCATCTTCATTTGCCATTAGCTACCCTTGGAGGCATGGGGGTCTCACGAATCCCTCTCCATCCATGATGCAATACTGACAGGCTCCATCTTGTGCAGTTCTGCTGTGAGTTCCAGAGACAGCGTTCCACAGCCCCCTTCCTATCTTCCTGCTCTTACCTTCTTCCCATCCCATCTTTGCCAAGGTTCCCCGAGCCTGGGATGTTCTTTGGTTTTGACAGTTAGTAATATTTTACAGAAGACTTCCAAGTGAGTTGTGTGTATGGAGGGGAAATTCATGATTTAAGCTAGCAATTCCAAGGGAATCTGCATAGGAAATTTGTCTACATGAGAAAAAATGATGTTCATGGTCTTGTTAACTTTGCACAAAACCTTATGTTCCGAATACCTGGAGAATTTTTTTTATTTTCAATTTTTGTTGTTGTTGTTGTTGTTGTTTCAAGGCAGGGTCTCACTCTAGCCCAGACTGACTTGGAATTCACAAGGCAGTCTTAGGGTGGCCTTGAACTCATGGTGACCCTCCTACCTCTCTCTGCCTCCTGAGTGCTGGGATTAAAGGTATGCATTACCATGCCCAGCTAAAAAAATATTTTTATTTATTTACTTGCAAGTAGAGAGAGACAGAGAGAAGAGAAACAGGAAAGAGAGAGAGATAGAGAGGGAGAATATGGGTGCACCAGGTCCTCCAGCTGCTGCAAATAAACTCCAGACGCATGTGCTACTTTGTGCATGGCTTTATGTGGATATTGGAGAGTCAAACTCAAGTCGTTAGGCATTTTAGGCAAGCACCTTAACTGCTGAGCCATCTCTCCAACTCCTAGAGCATTTTTTTTGTTTCTGACTAATTGAGTCTTCTTTACTACTCAACTTAAAATCAACAATTCTGCTATCAATTTTGATGAGCTTGGGGCAACATGAGAGTTCACAGTGCTATTTTTATTGGATGGAAAGTAAGGCATCATTTTAATAACTTGGTAAGAGGTCACACTTAACACTTTTTGGATGGCCACATGCCATGCTCTGGGCCTATTCTTTTTATTTATTTATTTATTGTTTATTTTTATTTATTTATTTGAGAGCAACAGAGAGAGAGAGAGAAAGAGGCAGAGAGAGAGAGAGACAGAGAGAGAGATAATGGGTGCACCAGGGCTTCCAGCCACTGCAAACAAACTTCAGACACGTGAGCCCCCTTGTACATCTGGCTAACTTGGGTCCTGGGGAATCGAGCCTCGAACCATGGTCCTTAGGCTTCACGGGCAAGCACTTAACCACTAAGCCATCTCCCCAGCCCTCTTCTCTTGTTTCTTCATAATTTCTGGAAGGACACGAGTCCTAGGACTGAACACCCTGAAAAAATATCAATTCTGTCCCTGTCACTTCTCAGCCTTTCCTCAGCCCCTGGTCCTATGTTGTGTGCCGCTCTCCTTTCAGAAACAGGAAATGAGGTCCAGGCCTACTGTGGCAATATGGTTCTGCATGTAGAATGTAGAAAAACAACCAAACTAAAAGCTAATCCATCGTCTTCTTAAACCTCATCCAAAAGAGCAGCCCCTGGAAGAACCTTAAATAACCCACCTTCCGTTCCTTGTAAGCTGAAAACTCGACGCCCAACAGACAGAATTCGGGATCCAAGTCCAATCCATTTGAGTATTCCCAAATGGAATTATGGTGTCTTAATATCTCCACAAGTCCATTGCTGTCTTGGGGTGTTTGCATAGACCCCCTAAAACTAGTTTGTTTGAATTCATTGGACAGTGCATTACAATTTGCAAGCAACTGTGCTACAACATCAGCCAAGAAAGGCTGTGGCCCACAGGCTCAGTACTGTTGCCCTACGACTGCAGCTAATCCCAAAGCCTTAATTCTTCTTTCAGATGTACGAGCATGCTAAGAGCCTGGGTGGTGGAAGGCAAATGGTCCAACCCAAAGCAAAGCTTCCACCCTCTAACTGGCTTGCTACTAGTTTGCTTGTTTTTTTCTTAACAAGGTTACGTTTCTTATCATACAAGCTGGGCAGATTTTCCCTACTCTTTTACGCCTCAGTGTTTTATTGTCCAAACTCCTTGCTCTTGACTTGAGTTCATATGTTTTGTGGAAGTACAAGTGGTAATTACCCAAGTCTTTCCTCCCCTGTCATTGGCAACGATCACCAGGGAAATTTACAGCCCCCGATATCCAGATCTGGAAACTGGTTATTAAACGTGGTGGAGGCAAAACACTGACGTGGCAAATGAGATCTGGAAAAGGGACCGACTTGCAGCAGACGTTCTTGTGAGAGGATGGCTGAGAGCCAGCCCATGACTGTCAACTTCAGTTCATTGAGCGCTCATTATTTATGATGTTGTTACTCCTGATAACAGCTATCATTGACATTTATTCCCACTCTGCAGCTGGCATTGTGCTAAGTTCTCATTTGAGCCTTTTTAAAAAAGAGAAATTTTTTTTTTTTTTTACTGTTTATTTTAAATATTTTATTTTTATTTATTTGAAAGTGAGAGAAAGAGAATGAGAATGAGCACACCAGGGCCTTCAGCCACTGCACCAACTCCAGATGCATGCACCACCTTGTACATCTGGCTCACATGGGCCTTGGGGAATCAAACCTGGGTTCTTTGGCTTTGTAGGCAAGTGCCTTAAACTCTAAGTCATCTCTCCAACCCTATTTATTTTTTATTTGTAAGCACAGAGAGAGAAGAGAGACAGACACAGGGTGAAAGAGAATGGGTGTGCCAGGGTCGCTAGCTGCTGCAACTAAATTCTACCTGCATGTATCTCTTTGTGCATCTAGCTTTACATGGGCACTGGAGAATTGAACCTGGGTCATTAAGCTTTGCAGGCAAGTGCCTTAATCACTGAGCCATCTCTCCAGCCCTGATTTTTTTTTTTTTTTTAATAAAACAACCTTCTAGGACTGGATGATAGTTTGGGGATAAACAAATGAACACAGATAAGCTGAGGAACCAGCCTGTGTGACTTGCTTGGCAGGCAGTGGAACCAAAGTGGAATGGAATGCTGCCAACCCAGACACACTGGAAGGTAGTTAGGTAATACAAGGGATGAGTTTGGCCAGCCAAGTATAGCATTCTAGAGCTGGGGGGAAGGGCAATGGAGGTGCCCAAAGTGGAGCATGTATCTGGAGTTTGTTTGCAGTGAAAGAGGCCCTGACATATCCACACTATCTCTCTTAAATAAAGAAATAAAATACATAAATAAAATTAAAAACAAAAATAAGGACAGCCTGAGTGACTCACAGCCCAGGAGCCTATGGAGGCACAACATTAAATGCTGTGTGCCGTCCTGGACAGGATTCTGGAACAGAAAAAGGACATTAGGTTAAAGCCAAAGAAATATGAATAAAGTTACTCACTTGTGCCCCTAAGCTACATGTGTCACTCTTGTTGTTACCTTCATGTTTCTGGGATTGAACACCTGACCAATAGCAGCTGATGGAGAAAAAGTTTTATTTTGGCTTACAATCTTGAGTCGAAGCTTCATGACGGCAGGGGAAAGCATGGCACGAGCAGAGGCTGCACATCACCTCTGCCACAGCAGGCGGACAGCAGCAGCCGGAGAGTGCGCTGAGCTCTGGCGAGGAGGGCCTGGCTATAACACCTCTAAGCCTGATCCCAGCAAGCCTCCACCTCCCCATTTGCCATCAGCTGGGAACCAAGCATTCAGAACACACAAGTTTACATGGGGACACCTAATTCAAACCACCATAAGCACGAATTTAAGATAATTAAAAAATATAATTTATTTATTTGAGAAAGAGACAGAGAGAGAGAGAGAGAGAGAGAGAGAGAGAGAGAGAGAGAGGGAATGAGAATGAATGGGCATACCAGAGCCTAGAGCCACTACAAACAAACTCCAGATGCATGTACCACTTTGTGCATATGGCATAGGGATTGAGGGCTTAGAAGTTATAAATGTAAGAGACTCATTTTCCTAATCCGAATAGCCAAATCCAAAATACTCTAAGATCTAAAACATTTTTTTATTTTCTAAATATATTCTTTATGTTTTCATTTGCAGAGAGAGAGAGAGAGAGAGAGAGAGAGAGAGAGAGAGAGAGAGAGAGAGAGAATAGACTCTCCAGAGCCTCTAGCCACCGCAAACAAACTCCTGACACATGCACCACTTTGTGCATACATGGCTACTGGGGAATCAAACCCAGGTCATTAAGCTTTGTAAGAAGGTACCTTAATCTCTCCAGCCCTAAAATCTGTAGTCTTTTGAGTATAGACATGACACAAGTGGAAAATGCCACATTTGAGCTCATGAAGCATAACTGAGTTTGTTTAAACTTGAGTCTTATTCCCAAGATATCTCCTTTTACCTATATTCAAATATCCCAAGACTTGAAGAAAAAAAAAATCCAAAACCAGTCTGGTCCCGGGAATTTGGAGTGAGGAGTAGTAGGGCCTCTCTTGAGCTGACTAGTTTCCTGTCTGCGTGGTTGGTTTCCCTCGGGACCTGAAGTCTGTTCTCTTGCAGCCCCAGGCAATTGGCAGTCAGTGATAAAGTCACCAGTTCCTTTGGGCCTTGTGGCCATGTCAGGGAAGCATTGCTGTGTGGGCACAAGTGGGTTCAGGATCCCAGCTCCCCAAACTCCCTTTGGGCCCAGGACTCAATATATTCCCTAACTAGAGGCTCTTAGAGACTCCAGTGGGGACTCATATTGGGTCTCTGAGTCTTTTACTTGTCTGTGAAGTGAGGGTCACCATAGGACCTGCTTTATAGGATTGCTCTGAGGGTAAGTGAGCTCATATAAGCTAAGCATTTAGCACAAGTGCTTGGCAATCAAATGCTGTATTGAATCCCTCTTTCTGATCCTTTACCTTCAATGGAAAGCGATCCTGAATGAACTCACCTCACAGGGCTGTTGTCAAGGAAGACAGGTGCTCTCTGGTCCTTGGTTTCATAACCTCGCTCCTCAACCATACTCAGCCACACTGAACCAGTATCTCTCTATGCTCACCAGCTACCAGTATGATTGTGGCTGTGCGAAGGCACCTCCACAAACCAGCCCGTCTCTCTAGTCTCCTGTACGAACACTTCACAGATGCTGGAGCTGAGACATAGGGTTTCCAGAAGTCTGAGTTCAGTCCTTCTTAGCAAGAGGCTTTGTTTGTGGGTTAAAAAGTGGGGGTTCCATCTGGCCAGGTGGGTTTACATAACCAGGCCTGAGTGCATGCAGGCTGCTTCAGGAAGTTCTATGTGGTAAGAAATTCTTGCCAAACAAAAGTTTACTTTCTACAAAAAGGCAACATAATGAAAGAGCAAAGAACTTTTAAGGTTCCCTTAAATGTACTTGACTCTGAGGAAAGTTAAACCCATAGACCCATGAAGTACAGAGACCAAGTTATTTCCCTTATGTTAAAAGCCAATGGGAGGGAGACATGTCCCTTTTTGTCCTTCCCAGACAGCCTTCAGGGAGACATGCCTGTTTCCCAGAACTCTGGAAGAAGTCCTGGATGGCCAGTGAATTTACCATGTCTGTCTGGGTCAGTCATATCTCACTGAGCCTCAGTTTCCCCATTTGTAAAAATGGAGGATAGGGGACTGCATGATATCTAATCTAGGTTCTGGTCATCACTTACTGATCTCAGTCCTGGTCACAACTAGAAATTCAATCTCTCTAATACAATTCAAACCTTTAAAGGAACCAGGAACTCTTCTGTATGCTCAGAGCAAGCATGAGACAATGAGGTCACAGCGGACAGGTTCTCATCTGTGTTCCAAGGCCAGCTGCAAAGGCAAGAGAGTCACATGGCCAACAGTGTGTGTGTGCATGTACACATGTTCATCCGTCCAAGTGAGCTCACACAGCGACACATGGGAGGCTCCGCACGTGCACATACACAAGTCCATCTATCCAGTTGTTGGCAGGGATTGCTCTTATTTTTCCTGCCCAGTTTTTTGTTTTTTGTTTTTGTTTTTTTTCTGTCTGATTTTGCTTGTAGTTTTTCTATCTATGGTCTCATTCTAACCCAGGCTGACCTGGAATTCACTACATATTCACTACAAATATATATATAAAGGATGCCAGATCCACAAATCAATGCATGTGCCTTTAGGGGACAGATATGGATTCTGGGAGGGCCGAGGGTCTGACCTCTAAAAATCAAAACGACTCAAAGCTGTAAAAAGTCATTGTGGCCGTCAAGTGGAGAGAGCACTATGGAGACTGAGGACAACAGGACGAGATGAGCAGAGAAGTAACAAGTTGGGAGAGAGTAGGCAAGAGAGGAAAAGGGACACAAGAAAAGGTGAGAAGGCAGGGCGTGGCGACGCACACCTTTAATCCCAGCACTCGGGAGCAGAGGCAGGAGGATCACTGTGAGTTCAAGCCCACTCTGAGATTACATAGTGAATTCCAGGTCAGCCTGAACTAGAGTGAGACCCTACCTAAAAAAAACAAAACAAAACAAAACAAAAAAAGTGAAGGAGAGGGACAGACAAGGAGAAAATGGAAGGAAACAAGGGAAGGGAAAGAGAAAGGGAAGAAAGGAGGCATGGGCAATAACTTAATTTCCTGATTTGAACCTGTATGTCTGATAGACAAAAATGACGATTTCTGCTTTCAAGAGCCCTCCACCGCTTTTGAGACAGAATTTCTCACTGACCTGGAGGCTCACTGCATGGGAAGAGTAGCTTAGACAGGCTGGGCGGGGAGCCCCAGGGGTCTTCCTGTCTCCACCTCTCCAACACTGGGATTGCAGGCACAAACCACCACGCTTAGCTTTGTTCATGTTTACTAGGGAGCAGATTCAAGTCTTCAGGCTTGCCTGGCTAGCACTTTACACAAACAGTTGTTTTGCAGTCATCTGTCCCTCCTTCTCTCTCTCTTTCCCCTTCCTTCCTTCCTTCTTTCCCCCTCCATCCCTTCCTTCCTTCCTTCTTCACTTCCTCTCTGCCTCCTTCCCTTCCTCCTTCCTTTTCTTCCTTTCTTCTTCTCTCTCTGTTTCACTCTTACTCCTTTCTTTTTCTTTTTGGTTTTTGGTGTAGTCCAGGATGACCTGGAATAATTCACTATGTAGACTCAGGTTGGCTGTGACTTCACAGTGATCCTCCTATCTTAGTTTCTGAGTGTTGGTATTCAAGGGCTCTGTCACCACAACCAGCCCCTTCTTTAGTTTTCAAGTCCACAAAGTTCTTCAAATGTTGATTCATGATCCCCAAAGTATTAGTAACTGCTGCAATTGGGCCATTTATTAGAGATAAAATGAACTCACTTCAGAAAGAAACAAGGTTTATTTGATGAATATAAATCAAATGATCAGCACGAGGTACTCCTCATACACATGATAACAAAGTTATGACCTGTACACACCTTGTCCACGGTACCTCTACTAGACACGAGGTTACAATGACTGGCTAATACATGCCCTCTGATAATCTCGAGGGTTCCTTAGTTTTAATTTATTTTTTCATATCGATGTCCATAATCACATGGTCAATATTACAACCCACATGCCACTCACTTGGAGAAATATTACGAGAAGCACTATCAAACAAGGGTCTTGGGGAATGAGATACACTGACCCCTGGCAGCATTCAAACACCACTCTACACAAATACATTGCAGATAGAGCTTATGTCGATACATTTGAGGTCCCATCATAAATACTGTTTAAAAAGTAAAACCCACTTTCAAATGAAGGTTGACACGCTGTTCACGTGCATACCAAATACACAAAATCATTAAATACAAAATTGAGACTGTACATAGAAATCAAATGGGTATAAATATAAACCCACTTTTGCACAAAGTAAGACTTACACCAACTTTTCTTAAATGTTAGCCCAAACTTTGTTGTATTTTTTCAACTACACTATGATTATTAGAAGGGAACTTGCTCAAGTGTACCCAAAGGATGAGTCTTCTGAACATCACAGTGCTTGTTGTAAACTCAGAGACTAATTTCACTGTGCAAAATAGGGCTGCGTGTGTGTAACCTCCAAACATCAGAGACTATTACACAAAATAAGAACAGATGCCGTGCTAGAATTTAGTTCTTTTCTTGGGAACAAGATGATATGCTTGCATGAAGGAAAGATCAATAGTACTCTCAGCCAACAAAAGTGGGGTGAAAGTGATCCCCCCAAAACAATAGCTATGACAAAATTGGCACATAGGTAGAAATAGCTAACTATACACAGTTGAGGGCTTTGTTTTTTATTTCAAGTACCCTATTTTTTCCTATTTGATCTCCTACTTCCTATTTCAAGTATCCAGTTGCAGAGTTCAGGTCAGGACCTGGTGGTAGGAAGCCATAAGGACCTCCTCCCCCCCCACACTCTGAGGACCCAAACCATTAATGAGGACACGTCTGTGGCTTGGGTTTTCAGTATGACATTCTGTCAAAACATAGTAAATGAAATCTTGCAAAGAACTCTGCTTGCTTCTCCATCAAAGACCCAGATCCCTTGGATAATCAAAGGACAAACTCTTGAAACATGAATGTATTGGGGTTGTTTATACCACAGGTAAGCTTCACATAGTCTGGTACTCACTGACAACAAGAACAAAGCCAGACGATAGGAATCCTGATGCACCAGGGAATGAGTGGTGCAACTCAGAGATAGTTTCCTCTTCCCCAGGAAATAAGGTGTTTGTCTTTTAAGTATCACTATGGCTCACAAGAGAGGTCCAGAGTTAATTGCACCAACATTTCAGAAAAAAAGTAATAACGACTAAATTCAATGCAAGACTTTCAGGAACTTCTGTTTTAGAATCCTTTCCACAGCAGCAAAGAAAGACAAGTATATTTATTAAGGCCACTCATGCTTAAATTCACTGTTTGTCCTTTAAAAATGCAGGGTCTCAATCTCCCACTGGCATAATGTGGAAGGGTCTCTTCCATGGACAAGAAAATTGATCGATACGAGAGCTGCACAGGTTTACCAGAATAAGTCAAGAGTTTAATGAAGGTGTAATGACTTGATTTCTCATCTTCAGAGGAAGCAGGAGGAGTTTACTTCTCCTTAGTACCACGAAATTTGGTCTCTTTCCCTGGCATGTGCTTTAAAGTTTAAATAATGACTCTGTATCCACAGAAATGTTTGTGTAGAACTATTTACAGATACACAGCTTTGTGATTGCTCTTCATTCATCAGTGTTTTTGTGTTTGATGCCAAAAATGCTTTGGAATTCATGTTGGAGATATGACATTGAGAGAGAGAGAGAGAGAGAGGGAGAGAGAGAGAGGGAGCACGTACGAGAACGAGCAAAGAGAGGCATGGCCATTTACAGGAGAGCTAAGCTCACGCTGCTTGCACAGCACATTTGTGCCTTGAAACATAAATGAGTTCCAGCTTTTTCACGGAGACCTGCATGTGTGAAAATGGTGGGAGCCTGAGGCTTGGGCATGTCCCAGCTGCGGGGTACATGGGCCACAGGGAGTGGGTATGCCAGAACCTCAGGTTTTTACTAATCTCTGATACATGAGCAGGAAGATAATTATGAATGACCAATTTAGATGTACCATGCATTATCAGAGACACACACCATGTTCTCATAAGGCGATTTCTTGGCAAGTGTTAGTGGTTCAAAAATTGATTTCTCTTTCCAACCTGGCCTAGAGGTAACTACTGGTTATGTCATCATAATGTGATTCTTTAAACTGCAGATTAAAGAAACAGAGGAGGGTAAAGGCTCGTGATTTTTGGTGAACCGGTTTCTTTGTCAAACACTCCATGCATTGTGTAATACAAACACCCTCAGCATCACTCACTCACAGCAAATCTACACTGAAGACACTGCAGTGCCTCGGGAATGACCGCTTACTGACAAGCAGGATACTTGGAGGTGAGGCCAGCTGCCCAACAGAAGCTGAATCCACAGACCGGATGTTATGGAGTTTCAAGGTATCCAATGAGATTAAGCAACAGAAATAAAATGCTATCCAACCATGGCATTCAGAAGAGATGGTCATATTTTAAATGCTCAGATCCCAGCAGGACACAGAGGAGTTGTCATTTGCCTCTTCTACAGTTTTCTTTTCCCGATACATCCAAAACTGTGAGAAACAACCAGAAATGATGGAGGGAAGAAATATCATGTCGAACAGAATCAGGCAGGAAAAGGAAAGTGAGAACTCCCCTTCGGTGTTGACGGGCTGCTCCAGGTGATGGTGGACAGTGACATCAGCGCTGCTGCAATAGGTTATCAGAATATTGCTGGAGAGCCACACTTCCCCTTCAGTCAGCCCTTCTGATAGCTGCAACAGAAAGTGGGGGTGGGGAAGACAATGGTTACATATCTGAGATCAAGCTGGCAAAGTTCCCTTGCCCACTCCCTGTCCCCGCCTCTGCCACTCTCTTTGCCTGCGGTCTGGATGGTTGGGATGATGGGGGACAATGGCGAGGGAACCAGAGGAAGGACAAAGTGGACAAAAAGTTAAATTGTGTCCTGCAAAATATCTGAAAAGAGGCTCTTTTCAAACGCTCTCTCTATATGTGTACCTTATGTATACATACATACATATACATATACATATACATATACATACACACACACACATATATATATATATATATATCTTGATATACATAAAGGAAACAAGAAAATATACCAAACGTTTCCAGTGCTTATTTCTACATGATAGAATTATGTGTCCATCTATCTTATTCCACAGTTTTCTATTGGAGGCGGAGAGAGAGAGAAAGAATGGCCACACCAGGGCACCTAGGTACTGCAAACAAACTCTGGAGGCATTCACCACTTTGTGCATCTTGCTTTGTGTGGGTACTGGGGAATCTAACTCAGGTCATTATGCTTTGCAGGCAAACACCTTAACCACTGAGCAATCTCTCCAGCCCTTAATTTTGTTTAAACTTGACTTCTAGGTATTAGAGAGTCAAGATACCCAAAGCCTTAACACCCACTTATGAACATATGACAGCAACAACTTCAACAATCACTGCAGCCAGCAGTTCAACTCATAGACGTATATGCAAAAGGACTGACCATGGGGACTTGCACAGTACTTGAGAAACAAATATCCAAAGTGTCATTTTTCACAATGGCCAAAGTGTCTGGAGTTTGTTTTCAGTGGCTGGAGGCCCTAGCATGCCCATTCTCTCTTTCTTTCAAATAAATAAATAATAATATCTTAATAAGAAAAATAGATAAATTCGCCAGTGTGGTGTTAAATGCTTTTTAAAAAATTATTTTTATTTATTTGTTATAGAGAGAATGAGAATGGGCACACCAGGGTACACACACACTCACACACACACACACACACTACAAACAAACTCCAGATGTATGTACCACCATATGCATCTGGCTTAAGTGGGTTCTGAGGAATCAAACCTGGGTCCGTAGGTTTCACAGGTGCTTTAACCACTGACCCATTTCTCTAGCCCACAAATAGTTTTAATCCCAGCACTTGGAAGGCTAAGGTAAGAAGATGGCCATGAGTTTGAGGCTACCGTGAAACTACATAGTGAATTCTAGATCATCCTGGGTTGGTGTGAGACCCAACCTCCAAAAGAAAAAAAAAACAACGAAAAATTCCTTATGATTTTCTTTTCTTATACAAAATATCTAGGATAGACAAATCCATATGCAGAAATATAGTCTAAATTTCCAGGGGGTGAGTAGGAGTTTGTGGGATGGAGAGTGTTTGTTTGGGGTGGTGAATAAAGTTGTAGAAATAAGTAGTGGTCACAGTTTCCAATGTCATGAAGGCACTTAAGGCAGCAGAGCATGTTCTCTTCAGTGGTGAAATGGCAAACTCCCTGGGATGGGTGCTGTACTGTGCACAGCATAAAACAATGTTCTTAAAGAACACTGGCATCTTAAATAGAACAGGCAGAGACAAGGTCGACTTTCATCCCCACATCCAGTAGCTTGTGCACATGCTGAATCCAAGCACAAGGCCATTTGCCCACTTCATGCCCCAGGAAGCAAGTCTCCAGGCATTCTCCAGGTTCCAGGGTGGGGCCCCTGGGTGTGAAACCCAACAGTTCTCACTATCTATTCAAAAGGACTGAAAGCAGGCACTCAAACAGATCTTGTATGCAAATAGCACAAGTGTCATTACTCACAACAGCCAGCAGCGTCTGCCAGGACATGAATGGACAGGGCAGTTAAAGGTGTTTGCTAGCAAAACCTGATGGTCTGGGTTTGATCCTGCAGGACTCATGTAAAGCACAGGCGTATGAATATGGAGTTGGTTTGCAATGGTAAGAAGCCTTGGCATGCTCACTGTCTCATAAATAAATAAATAAAGTGTGTGATGGCACACACCTTTAAGCCCAGCACTCAAGAGACAAAGGTAGGAGGATTGCTGTGAGTTTGAGGCCACCCTGAGACTACATAATGAATTCCAGGTCAGCCTGAGGTAGATCAAGACCCTACCTCGAAAAACCAAATAAACAAACAGATAAATAAGTGTTAGCACTCTGAACTCTGAATCCAGGGATCCAGTGATCTGAGTTAATATCTCAGTGGGACCTTCCTGTTGGGACAGAGACACGGCTCAGTGACTGAAGGCACTTGGGTGCAAAGCCTTACTGCCTGGGATGGATTCCCTGGTACCCACATATATCCAGATGCACAAAATGGTGTATATATCTGGAGTTTCTTCTGGTGAGCCTCGCTCTTTCTTTCTCTCTCCCTTTCTTCCTCTCTCTTTGCAAATAAATAAATAAATACAACAAAATCTTAAAAAAAAAAAAGAAAAAGAAAAAGAAAAAGTGGGGCTGGAGATATGTCTTAGCAGTTAAGGCACTTGCCTATAAAACCTAAGGACCCCAGTTCAATTCCTCAGTACCCACATAAAGCTAGATGCACAAGGTGGTGCATACATTTAGACTTTGTTCACAGTGGCTAGAGGGCCTGGCATGCCCATTCTCTCTCTCTTTCTGCCTCTTTCTTTCTCGTTCTCAAATAAATAAAATAGCTTTTAATTATTTAAAAAAAGAATAAATAAAAATATATGGTATATAACGATGTTTATTTTTGTTGTTTTGGGGGTTTTTTTTGGCTGCACATGGAATTTTCTTCTCTGTTCATGCTCAACTGTGCCCCCAGGCTATTTTCACTTTGAGGCCCTTGCAGTATTCCCCAGTTTCCAGACAGCAACAGTGTAACTACCTGGGGTCTGTGGCAGGGAGGATACAGAATACACACACCCATACTCCCACTTAAAAACAAAAACAAAACAAAACAAAACAAAAACAGGAATTCCTATGTAGCTTAGCCTGGCCTTGAACTCATAATGCTACTAGTTCAGTTTCCCATGTGTTGGGAAGTCAAATATTCAGTGCGATGTCCTTCTTCACACACACACACACCTTTTTTTTTGGGGGGGGGGCAGGGTCTTGCTCTAGCTCAGGTTGACCTGGAATCCACTATGTATTCTCAGGGTGGCCTTGAACTCACAGTGGTCCTCCTACTTCTGCCTCCTGAGTGCTAGGATTAGAGGCTGGCTACATTCCATTTTTAAAAATATTTTATTTATTAGACATACACACACACCCAGAAATAAGCAGATAGATAATGGGCACACCAGGGCCTTCACCCACTGCAAACAAACTCCAGACTCATGTGCCACCTTGTGCATTGGGCTTTATGTGAGTACTGGGGAATCAAACCTGAGTCCTTAGGCTTCACAGGCAAGCACCTTAACGGCTAAGCCATCCCCCCAGCCCCTGTGTTTTATATGTCGCCTGAGATGTTCTGATTTGGTGATCCACTCACTCCACTTGTCAGATCCAGCAGCTAATGGGAATGCCAGAGAACCAGCGTCTGCACAGGTAGGGCTGCTCTATGGAGCCGCCTGTGAGCCGTGCGTGTACGATACGAGGCTGTGAGGAATCTGCTCGCTCATACTCTAAGGAGTGTGGTGTAACCCTTCTGGTTAAGAAACTTGAATTGGGGCAAAAAAAAATGACTTTTGCAGAGCCAGAAAGTTAGGGAGTTCCTAGAGGGGATCATATTACTCGTTCTGGCACATGCAAACCTCCGCTAACTTCGTATGAAAATTGTAAGTCAGAGCACGCTTTCCGTTTCATGAGCTGTGCATAGCTCTCATTCTTTTGTGCACAAAGCATTTCTTAATCATCCTTTTCAAGGGCTGACCGATATATTAAAAGGCCACATGATTAAAAGGTAAAGAGAAACCCAAAGTGGTATTAAAATGTACGAGTCATTTTTTTTTTTTTTTTTTAAGATGGGGAAATGAGTGAAAAATAACTCCGGTGAATGTCTGATGTCCTTGATGTTTTTCCAAGATAAAGTAGCAAAGAACAATCATTTATTCAGTGTGAGACCGTCTTCCAGCTGGAGAGCAGGTCAGTACCTCACAACTGCAGAGTGCTGCTGCTTTTGGGGTAAGATTCACATGGGAGATGAGAGAAGTCTTGAAGCATGTTGCCCGTCTAAACAGTGATTTTAAAATGCCAACCAAAAAAATATGCAAACAAAACAAATAAAGGAGCTGGGCATGGTAGTGGACACCTTTAATCCCAGCACTCAGGAGGCAGAGGTGGGAGGATTGTCTTGAATTCAAGGCCAGCCTGAGACGACATAGTGAATTCCAGGTCAGCCTGGACTACAAAACTCTACCTCAAAAAACAAAAAGCAGGGGCTGGAGAGATGGCTTAGTAGTTAAGACGTTTGTCTGCAAAGCCAAATGACCCAGGTTTGATTCCCTAGGACCCATGTAAGCCAGATGCACAAGGGAGCACATGCATCTGGAGTTCATTTGCAGTGGCTGGAGGCCCTGGCACACCTATTCTCTCTCTGGCTCTCTTTCTGTGTATTTGTGTATCTTTCACTCTCAAATAAATAAATACATCTTTAAAAAAAAAACAAACATAAATAAATAAAGGACTCTAGCAGCATCCCTTTTGTTTTAAGGAAAGACCTATTCATGGCCCTTATCAGGGCCACAACTTTTAGGTTGAGTGATGTTTCTTTGATTGTTTTCCCCATTTTAAGATGAATATCAAGTATAACCACTATCATGTGTATGAAGTCATAAAACTGTCTTTAACAGTATAGCATGTGAGTGTATTCTACACATAAAATGATTATTACCCTTTTAACAAAGTGGTTCAAGATGGGGGCTGGAGCAACAACTTAGCAGTTAAGGCTATTGACTGCAAAGCCTAAGGATCCAGGTTTGATTCCCCAGGACCCATCTAAGCACAAGGTGGCACATGCTCCTGGAGTTCATTTGCTGTGGCTAGAGGCCTTGGCACACCCATCTCTCTCTCAAATAAATAAAAATAAAATATTATTTAAAATACATTGAAAGACAAAAACCAGGCTTCGAACAGAGAGATGATCTGGGTTTCTTATGCACTGTGAGATGATCCCCGGATGGTCCTGACCACTAGACCCAACCTCTCCTGTGCCCTTGTGGTGACCGAGCCTCTGCCTTCCGGGGCAGCTGGCAGCACTGCTGGAATGGCGCCGGCTCCCGCGCCGCACGGTGCCCCCACGCTCACAGCCCGCAGCCTCGGGATGGAGGATGGACGCCCTCAAGGCCTCCTCTAGCCTCCGCGTGTCCTGATGCTCCTGTCCTCTCTTCCTCCCATTCTCTCCCTTCATCCAAGCATTTCTTTCGGTGTCTGTGCACTCAGGCCAGTTCTCCAGCTGCTTTATCCCTTGTATCTGGTTGTTAGTTGAGATGTGATATCTTTCAGGAAGCATCACAAGGATGGCACAGTCTCCTTCTGGTGATACGTCTAGACCTGCACTACCCAGGGTGACAGCTGTTGGCCATATCTGACCATTAAGCACTTAAATGTGTCTAATCAAAATTGAGATGTCCTTAAAGTGTGAAATGCAAACCAGATATTGAAAACAATATGCAAAAAATGAATGTCAACTCTCTCAGCAACAATTTTTAATATCAACCTCATGTCAAAGTACTTGGGATATATTGAGTCCACTAAAATGTTTTACCCTAATTCCACCTGCTTCATATCATTATTTTTCAAATGCTGCTACTAGGGAACTCAATATTACAATTGTATTATATTTCCATCCAATAGCTGCTGTCCAGACTAGACTAGAAGCTTGATGAGGACATGGAGGAACAGGCTGGTGTTGCTCATTTAACATCCTCTTTAGGGTTGGAGAGATGGCTCAGAGGTTAAGGCGATTGCCCACAAAGCCTGATGGCCTGAATTCTATTTCCCAGTACCTCCATAAAGCCAGATGCAGAAAGTGATGCATGCTTCTGGAGTTCATTTGCAGCACCAAGAGGCCCTGGCACAACCATTCTTCTCCCCCACTCTCTTTTCCTCTCTCTCCCCTTGAAAATCATTCAACCAATCAATAAATAATAACAATAACATTTTCCTTTCCTTGTGCCATTCCTACAACAGGGTGATTTTTTTTCATTCATTCCTCAATATTAGAATGGCTAGAGTAGGTATAACTCTAAAACATATCCCCTCCCCTCAAGATTTTCTACCTTAATCCCTGGCGCTTGGAGTAAACTGTAGTAGGCTACAATTATAGTATAGAGGTCATCAAAGCTATCAATCAGTTGGGTTCCAATTAGTCTAAAGGAAGATTGCCTAAATAGGTTGAACTTAATCACAACAACCCTTTATGAAGTCTGGAGAGATAGATTGCTTAGTGGTTAAGGTGCTTGTCTGGGAAGCCTAACAACCCAGGTTTGATTCCCAGTACCCATGTAAGCCAGATGCACAAGGTGGTGCATGCATTTGGAGTTCACCCAGGCACATCCATTTTCTCTCACTTGCCTATTTATTTCTCTCAAATAAATAAAATAAAAAGGAACCTTTTATGAGCCAAGATGATCCTGTCAAAAGAGTGAGAAATATAAACAGCACAGAGACTCACTGCACTCTGGTAGTAAGGGTAGCTTCTAGCCCACAGCCAACAGGATACAGAAAAACCCCAGCCTGCGCGCACAAGGAAGTGAATTCTGCCAACAACTTCTGGTGGATGCTTCACAGTCAAGTTCTGCGAAGTCCACCTTGACTGGCTATATGAGAAATCCCATGAATGCACATCTGGCATTCTGACTTATCTACAGAACTATGGAGTCATGAACAGGTGCTGTCTTAAAGATGTTAAGTTCCCAGTGATTTGTCATGCAGCAATAGAAAGCGAGCATGGTACTTCTCTGGGTCAGACAACACACATGGTGCCAGGGCCACTACAGTGAAAAGGATAGCCTGTGTTCTCGGAGGGAGAGAGGGACAACCACAGACGCATAAGTCAATGCATGGAGGAGGAGTTGACACTTGGTGCCATGAAGGCAGTGAATCTGTGATAAGGAAGCAAGCATTTTATTAAGGGACTCATGATAACTAGGATATTGATATCTATTTTCGTAAGATATTTTATTTATTTATTTGCAAGGGGGGAAGAGAGAGAGGGAGGAAGGGAGAGAGAGAATGGATGTGCCTCCAGCCACTAAAAATGAACTCCAGACACATGTGCCACCTTGTGCATCTGGCTTATGTGGGCATTGGGGAACTGAACCTGGGCCCTTAAGCTTCACAGGCAAGTGCCTTAACCACTGAGCAATCTCTCCAGCCCAACCTGAATATTATTAATATTTTGCAGGTTATTTTGAAATTTTCTCTATTAGACTTTTTCTGCAGTTTTTTTGTATATTTTAAACTACTATGTGGGATTGTATCATACTGAACTCTAAAGCCAATTCATTTATAGGAAAGAAAAACAATTCTGGTTGGGGTGGGACAGCATCCCTTGGTTTGGATCTGGATGAGGTGTGGGAGGCTTGGGGGCGGCTGAGCACAGCAGGGAGATTCCGGCCCAGGACAGGCACCCCCAGGAGAGAGGGCTATAAAGTGTGGTGTCTCACAAGTATGCCTTCAGACTGCTTTTCTCTAGAATAAAGACACCTGCCCGGTTATAGCTTTCTTCTCCTAGCCGCTTAGTAGTGATTTGCAGAAACAGGCTGGGAGAAAGGGGTCTTTGGTAAACACAGAAGGGTTAAAGGAGAAACTGTTTAATAACAGTAGTAAAACGCAGGCTATTTTTGACATCTGGGTTAATGTCCACCCGGTTCCATGTGCTTCCCAAATGTGTGCAGTGTGCCCCACAGGTACAAAAACAGACACCCATTCATGACGGCCCTGGATGCCCCTAACACACTGCACATGGTACCCACATAAAAGGGCCAGTCCCTGATAGACTAATTAAGCATAGTGGAGGGGAAGGGGCTCCTTCTGGGGCCAAAGGCATCCTGCTACTAGAACAGTTCCACTCAGCAACTGCCGCGCAGGAAATCCAGACAGTCATTTCTGTTTTAGAACCAAAAACAATTTCTATAACTACATCTGTGTTATGACTTAACATCTTTGAAAATGGGGTAGAATGGGTTTCCCTTGTTTTTTTCCCCCATAAAGATTTATTTATTATTGTTGTGATCAAAGTGGCAACAAATTATGTTAAATCATTTAATTTTCTTGATAGGAGAAGCCACCTTGAAGCCATAATTCAAAGATATGAGTGGAGAGCAACATTTTACCTTGAGAGTGGCCTCCTACGCTCTGCAGGGCAATAAAATGTAACACTTCAGAGCCCAAAGGGCCCTGGTGGGGGCGGGGCTGGGGCCGGGGCTGGCCAGCTCGGCTCAGCCTCCACAGCGCTGCTGGGATGACCAGGCGGGGAGGAAGTCTGTGTTTTCATCTCTGCTTTCTTCACGCTGGGCGTGACTAACCCATAATATTTTAAATGAAGAGATTCCGACTGATGTGCGATGCGGGCACCGCACGCTGCCACATCGCTTGAGAATTTATTGTTGTCATGATCATTGTGGTCAGAATTATTAATAGTTCATGGTTGGTGCCGCTTACCTGCTCCTGATGCTCTGCTGTTTTGCATGAATTATCTCCAACAAGTTTGAAGGCGCCACACCCACGCCTGTGGTTTGATTAACAGGCTCTTCTGGATGAGAAAACTGAATTTAGGGGCTCTGAACATTTGGTTCAGATTGCTCACCTTTCTGAGCTGCCTCTGAACCCACATCTTTTCAACTCCAAAGTCCATTCCCTTTCCCACAGGCCAGGGTTCTCTAAACCTTGATCTTTGCGTCTTACCTTTGGAAGCTTGTAGCCTGTCCACAACATCTGTGACAGTTGTTTTATATTTTTCCTTTTTGAGTAATCTCTAAAAACATAAGTAAATTTCCTGATGAATAAAGACATTTTCTGAGTAATAAAGATTTATCTTACTATAATAATGGAACCAATTCTCATCTACTATATCCTGTAATAATTGCATAGTCAATGAAACATAAGACCTTGCTCCACAAGTCTTGGACAGGCAGCCTTGCCCTGGAGACCATTCCTAACACCCAGCAATGGTCTCCCGAGGGCAGTGCCAGTCATGCTCAGAAGGACTGCACATACTCTAGTCAGCAGTGAGCCCCTGTGCTGCCTTGGTTTACATTTTGGGCCAAAGAACTATGGATGCAGTGGTTTCTTTCTCAAGAATAGAGGGTAGGGCTGGAGAGATTGCTCAGTGGTTAAGGCACTTGTTTACAAAGCTTATTAACGCAATTTGATTCCCAAGTACCCACATAAAGCCAAATGCACAAAGTAGCATACGCATCTGGAGTTCCTTTGCAGTGGCTAGAGGTCCTGACATGCCCATTCTCTCTGTCTGCCTCTTTTCTTTATCTCTCTCACTCTGTTTGCAAATAAATAAATAAATAAATTTTAAAAGCATAGAAGGCAATGAAAGTGAAAATCAGCAGTTCCTACTCACCACAATGTTATGTATGCTGATCTTTAAAACTGAACAGAAATGTTTTTGGCTTTGTTTTTTTTTTTTTTTTTTTTTTTTTTTAAATACGTCTTCACCCCTACAGTCCACTCAGAGTTGAAGAGCTTTGCCATTCTACCCAGAGTTTCTCCATCTCAGAACTCTGGGACTTGAGACTGAAAAATTTTGTTGTTGTGGGGGAATTGACCTCAATGGGGTACAACTAACAACCTCCCTGTCTGATCTCCATTTGATACCAGTAGTGCACTTCTCATTTCTCCTCTCCTAGTCATGGCAATGAAAATGTCCCCAGATATTACCACATATCTCTGACAGGGTGTGGAGGGGGCAATGGCAGCAAAACTACCTACATGTAAGAACAAATGGCACTGTTGGTTGACTGTATATTCTAAACATAGCAATATTTTGGAATATATATATATATCTATATATATATATATTCTACTAATCCATATAAGATATGAACAATTTTGCTGAAATAAAGATTTATTTCTACACTGCTTCATGTTATTTTAGACACAGCTGTGTAGGTTTAAAGATCCTGTGGAAATAGGTACAACCTATGTAATAAAAATAATGAAAACATACAGCTATCTGACATAAAATAGACATGCTGCAATCCTGAGATAGTAAGACACCTAAGATACTTGCTGAGCTAAGTGAAAAGGTAAAATCTAGTTTAAATTTATAGCATTCCTCCAGTGTCCCTCTAGGAGTTTGGCATCTTGCCAGGGTTCCTTGTTAAAAATTTGTTAAACGTGTTTGGCATTAATGCAAACACAAAGTGGTCATTTGTTACAAATTCTATTGGAATGCATTCATTTAAGGCAATGAAGTAGTTACTAGAAAGGGGGAAAAAAAAGTTCATTAAGTACATTTTAAAAATACAATGATGTATGCAGTGTGTAACCGTGGCGCCCTGGTGGCTATATAAATCGGGGGCAGAATAACCACACATTGTGTTCAGTTTGAAGCTGGGATCTTTTAAACATAACTGATAGAACAAAAACTGGTTTTGTTTGTTGTCAAAACCGATGTGCGGCTTTCTTTCCTGGACCCGTTTAAATAACCCAAGGTTGGCATACATTTTCTGACATCTCAAATCAGTGAAATATGTAGGTCAACATAATGCTTTGGGAATCTCTGGGGGTGCTACTCCTGACACCAGAGATGGGAGCTGATGCTATAACCACAGGCCCTGGGCTCTGGAGGGAGCTGTCCTGCAAAATCCACTAGTGTAGGGCCAGAACTTGCATGCACTCCCAGTAACTGGAAGTTATTTGGTTGCGTGTGGCGGGAAAATGCTTCACCGTGGGGAATGGAATCCTATGGGCAAACATCCTAAGCCTGGTACAGAACGCCTATCTTCCTGCCTCTCCCCAAACTATTCCCACAGAGGAACGATTGCTGAGTCATAGTAGTGACTTGGTTGGCAGAGGAAACAGATCTGTTTTAGGAGAAAGGGGCTGATTGCTGTTCTATGACATTGAACCCTGTGGCATCGCTTGCTGCAGAATGTTAACACGGAATGTCACTTCAGGGCCCAGTGATGCTTAATACAGGTTATCTTGAAAGTGAATAGAGGACTGGGAAGATAGCTTAGCAGTTAAGGTGCTTGCCTACAAAGCCAAAGGACTCAGGTTCAACTCCCCAGGATCCACGTAAAGCCAGATGCACAAGGTGATGCATGTGTCTTGAGCTCATGCACAGTGGCTGGAGGCCCTGGTGCACCCATTCTGTCTCTCTCTCTCTCTCTCTCTCTCTCTCTCAAATAAATTTCCTGTGTGCATGTGTGCATGTATACAGAGAGCTGGGGAGATGGTTCAGCCATGAAAGGTACTTGCTTGCAAAGCCTGGCCCTGGGATCAATTCAATAAAGCCAGGCCCACAAAGTGATACATATATTTGGAATTCCTTTGCCCTCGAAAGAGTCCCTGGGATGGCGTCCATATTCTCTCCTTGGCATGTGCACAATAATTATGTATGTCTGTGTGTTTTGTGTGCATGTGTATATTTTAAAGTGAATATAAAATTTACACTCACCCACCAATATTCAGGAATTTTTAACACCTTACTGTTGCGTCTGCACAGTGAGTGTCCAGACTTAAGTCACTGGAACAAGCCCTCCTCTCCAGGACTGCCAGGCCTGGCTAGCTTGGCTTCTTTGGCCATCAGTCTGTTTCTAGGCTGAGGATGGAGCCAGCATCTCTTAGTGCCAAAGTCTTGGAAATTTCGAGGAAATCTATCACCCTGTGTGTGGCCTGGAGATGTTGCTCTTCCACTTGCAGGTGCCAAGTAAAGACTAAGGAACTGGAAATCCAAGAATGAGGAGCAAACACTACTTGCCCACAGTCCCAAGAGCACTAGATACAGAGGGAAGAAACACACCTGAACACTGCAAAGCACACCTGGTCTTGTGCCGCCCAAATTCACAGTAGTTGGAAGGCTTTCTTTAAGGAAAAGCACACACAAATAATAAGAGGGTTTAACACTTGACAAAAAAATAAACAGCTGTAGGAAGACATCATCAGGGTCTTGCTTCAGGCCTTAGACAGGTCCATGAGGGTTAAGGCATTGTCCTGCCAAGCCAACGGACCCAGGTTCAATTCCCCAGGATCCATGTAAGCCAGATACACAGGTGGCTCATGCATCTGGAGTTCATTTGCAGAGGCTAGAGGCCCTGGCATGTCTATTCTTTCTCTCTCTCTCTCTCTGCCTCTTTCTTTCTCTCTCAAATAAATAAATAAATATAAAATATTTAAAAAACAAAACAAAAATCCCCAGAAATGTCCATGGACTTGAGAGGACTTTGAGAATTAAAGACTTAATATTCCAGGCTAGAGAGCTTGCTTAATGGTTAAGGCATTTGCCTGTGAAGCCTAAGGATCCAGGTTCAGTTCCTCAGTGCTCAAGTAAAGCCAGATTCACAAGGTGGCGCATGCCTCTGGAATTTGTTTGCAGTGGCTAGAGGCCCTGGTGCACCCATTTTCTCTCTCTCTGTGTCATATGAATGAATAAATAAATACTATATATATTACTATTCCATGATAAATCTTTGCTGCTTTTATTGCAGGATTATTTTTGACTTACTCCATTTCCAACCAGGCTGGTTCATCTATCCTTAGGCAACCTCTTCTGGGAAGGTCACCATATTAATGCCAACCTTAATGTGGACACCTGCTTGGCCTAGAAGTCCTAGACTCAAGTGATCCTTCTGCCTTAGCCTCCCAAGTGGCTGAGACTACAGGCATGTGCTACCATGCCCAGTGCAGGGTTATTTCTGAGGAGACATTTTCAAATGAGGATGAGAATAAAGGAAAATATGTTTTAACTCCCTTACACACAAGAATCCTGATTCAGGATGAGCTTGCCATAGGTCACCCATGAGAGACCTTTCCCTGAATCAGATACCGTGGATGCTCTGATCAATACAGAGATGCCCTTCAAGACCAGGAGGGGTTGGTGTTTTGCGGAATCTGAAACATGAAGGAACATTCTCTCAAGTTCACAGGCCAGTGGTGGCTCAGATGACAAGTCGTTGCAGCAGGCTCTCCGTTGAGCTGATGATGGCAATTAGTCTCTGGGATTCGAAGGCGCCCTTCCCACCTCACTGAGCTGGAATGCCATTGACTAATGAGGGGTCTCATTTAAAGATCAAGGATTTTTGCGATCCCTGCTTCTTAATAACACGGTTTGCCTGTTGGCCACCTGGGTCCAGGCAAGACCTCCTTTTCCCCTCCTCCTAAGCACTGCCTTAGGCCGGAGCAAGTGTGGGCAGGAAGCCACTGATGTAGGCTTGTGAGCAATTTAACCACTTCATCACCAGCATCCTGTAACCGGTGCACTTCACTGAGCTTGCCAGGAATGGAGATGGCCGACCTTGTTTCTCTGGTGGGGCTGAAGAGCCCTTGATTGTGATGCAAAGAAACCCCTTCAAGGTCCAAATGCTGTGCACAGTGCTTTTCTGCTGCAGAAGAGAGGTAGGGAAACTCCTCTTCCCGATGAGAGGCTCTCTGTAATTGCTTGGGCTTGAGCCATTTCCAGAATGTGTGTTGGAAGTGATCAGCTTAAGAAGAAAGGAGGCAGAACCCCAACCTAACTGGCCATGAGATACCAAGGGCTGAGGCAACCCTGGCAAAACCCTCACCAGAGCCCAGTGGCCTTGTACATGAACTTGGGCTGGCTGTTACCCTCTTTAAGACAGAGCAGGGGAGAGGCCAACACTGCAGGGAAAGTAAATGGCAAAGAATTAAGCTGAAACAACTTGGGCACAGCACGAACAGCCACCGAGGTTGGTCCTTTGGCTGTTGACACACTCTGGCCTGAGTAGGTTGTGGTCACTAAGCCCATTAGCGTCCCGATGTGGCAACAGCTAATGCAGCAAGTTCAATCTGGTTTTGTTTAATTTCTAAATGCTCAGTGCACGCTGCCAGGGATGGCGAGGCGAGGCTGAAGGCAGGCAAGCCCTACAGCATGAACACAGCCATCCTTGTCAGAGACCTGAAATTGATTTTAGAAATTATTTCAGTTTTTTTCGGGGAGGGCAGATAGATGCTGAACGGAGTTTTGCCTTTTATTAGTTGTACTTTAATTTCAATTTGCTGCAAACTCTCTTTGTGTTTTCTAAGCATCCACCTATTTAGTTTTGGGGGGGGGGGATAAGTTGCTTGGTAGGGGGAAGGGAAACCAAAAGGAAATGTACAAACACAGGTCAGCCAGAACCCAGCCTTTAAAATTACCCAGAGCCTCTGAGGGCTAATAACCCTCACCTTCGAGCAAATAAAAGGAGTGGGACAGGGACATAAGCTATCTCCTTCCAGTGTGTATAGTTGAAGTGACATGTGTTCCTAAGGTAAATGCAGCCTGGACTTCCTACTGCCTATCACCTAAGTTTATGAAAAGCAAAAGACCCATTTCCCTTCTCTTCCCTTTCTTCCTATGAAGCCCTCTCTTCCTTCCTTCTTTCCCTCCCTTTCTCTCTTCCTTCCTTCCATCTGCTAGGAGCCATGCTAAAATAAAATGGCTCTGACTTCTTGCAAAGCCCTTCTAGTGAGCATTACCAGCCATTATATTCAACAAATAACTACCCAGAACACATGATTAATTAATTAAAACCACAGTAAGTACCACAGGTGACAATGACACACCAATACCTTATAAGGTACACACCTTCTTGGACCACACTCAGTCTTCTTGGAAAGTCCCACTTGGAAGAGGTCACTACTGTTAATCTATCTTAGTGCCTTGAAAGCAATACTAGTAGGTGGTGGGACAATGTGAGGAGTCTTGCACCCTTACAGAGCATGTCCCCAACTTACAGAAGCACCCTGGGTCCTGGGCTGGCCTGAGAGGAAGTTTGGCTCTGGAAGAACTGGAAGAACACAAGCCCTTGCTGTGCTCAGCACTGATGGAAAAGCCCGTAGATTTCTATGCATGTTGAGGGTTTATTTTAAAAATGATTTTTCAGTTGGTAGTTTCAGTCCTGTAGCCATAAGGCCACTCACTTAGAGCTCCCTTCAAAAGCTTCCATGTTAGGGCTGGAGAGATGGCTTAGGGTTAGCAGTTAAGGCAGTTGCTTGCACAAAGGACCCAGGTTCAATTTCATAGTACCCATGTAAGCCAGATGCACAAGGTGGCACATGCATCTGGAGTTTATACACAGTGGCTAGAGGCTCTGGCACACCCATTCTCTCTCTCTCTAATATATATATGGTATAAATTATGTATATATATATATATTTATTTAATATAAATTTTATATATATATATTTAAAAGCCCTCACATTAAAGGATCCATCACAGGCCTCCCATTGCCCCTCCCAGACTTTGTATTACAGCCTTCCAGCTTCATGGTATTTGGATGATTAATCACTTTTAAATATGAAAAAAATTAACATGTCTGAAACCTTCTTCCAAACTGTCAAATGTCGTGCCTTTATACAGACCCAGTGTCTCCCTTTCCCAGCGCTTCTGAAGCAATACATTTTCCACTGGGAAGTCAACTGCTGAAATCCCATCCAGAAGCCCCAAGCAATATATCTTAACATCTTAATTTCATTTAGGAGGAATGCAAGGATTGACCGTTTATCATGCCGAGATTGAATGAACTATCTGGAGGTTCCCATCTATGGTTTCTACACAATTGATGGGATAGTCATATGTCTTTTGGATGCATGGGGGGCTTTGGGGTCCCAATTGTCTTTGAAGAAGCGGGATGCTAAAAAGATTACTGAGGGAGGCTTTAAAGACAAAGTGTAACCCCAAAGTTTGACTTGTTCCAAACTCCCTCAGCTCTGGCCTGGATGTCTGCTGTTGGGTTACTCCCCCCTACCCGCCCCTTGCATGGGATCCTGTCTTCCTCCACTTTGTCCTTCACTGTCAACCTTGAAATGCTTGTGGAACATGTTACCAAATCTGCTCAGTAGTGAGGCTAGACTTTTCATTCCAAAAAGTCACATCTACTTACCCTATAGGTACTTTGTCCACAATGAGTTTTACTACTCTGAAAATGGTGTGGCACCTTCCTGGGAAATCATGTCCAGGCCACTGGCATTGTCACTGTCACTAATGTTCTCACACAAGATGGCATCACAACCTATGCTTGCAGGCAGAGCTGGCCAGGAGTCTAAAGAATGTTTCTGGAAAGGCTGCTGTGCCGCTGGTCTTTCTTGATATGTGGATGGGAACAGCAAAGAATGTTATCCTCAAGTCCAGTTGTGAATAACACTGCCATAGGCCTGAAGCAACTGTGTTTTCTATGATGTTCAAAGTTCTGAGACACACACAAGGAACAGGATGCTTCTACACATCTCTGTGTGAGCACTGACATGCACAGATGTTGTGCAGGAAGCACATGGCCCAACAGGCTCCAGTGACATCTCCATCCAAAGAATGAGTGTGATAAAAGCAGAGGTTATTTCAGAAGGAATTGCAGGCCAAGTCACATTTGTGTAGTGCCAGAAAAGCAGGCATGCTCTCTGGTTTGAATTTGCATTTAAGTCCCATGACAAAGTCTGACCTTGTAGGTCTGAACATGAAGCCCAGGGAGGGGCCCAGGACTGCAGCCTTCGGTCTCCCATCTCCGCTCTGGGTGAACTCTGTCATTGTACTGGGGCCTGACAGGTTTCAAGTATAACCACAGCACAGTAACAATGGGCATCTCAGATAGGCCTGGTCACTCTCCCATTATTATGGGGGGGGGGGGGGCTTCTGGCTATCACAAATGTCAGCCATTTAGATGCTGACGTGCTCATGCAAGGAAGGGGATTCCTGTGCTGTTTTTGTCACTGGTCACTTTTGAAGAGTAGAGAGACAAGGACATGTTTATGGGAAATGAACTGACTGGATGTTTTCCTATTAAATCCCAAGATCCTGACAATCAGAGGCTGGGCTTAACTTCTCCAAGGCAGGCTCAGCATCCAGAATAAAGGCAGGAAAATGCCTTTGGGTAGAAATGGGCCAAGCACCAATAGTTGGAGCATGACAAAATTGGGCACTCAAAGCCTGGCACAATTAGCTTTTTATTTGATTTTTTAAAATGTATTTTATTTATTTATTTGAGAGAAAGAGGGGAGAAAGAGAGAGAATGACAATGGGTATGCCAGGGCCTCCAGCCACTGCAAACAAACTCCAGATGTATGCGCCCCTTGTGCATCTGGCTTATGTGGCTCCTGCAGAGTTGAACCAGGATCCTTTGGCTTTGCAGGCAAGCACCTTAATTACTAAGTCCTCTCTCTGGCCCTTTTATTTGATTTTATTTACTTGTGAGAGAGAGAGAGAGAGATTGGGCATGCCAAGTCGTCTAGCCACTGCAAACGAACTCCAGATACATGTGCCACCTTATGCATCTGGCTAATGTGGGTACTGGGGAATCAAACCAGGGTCCTTAGGATTTATAGGCAAATGTGTTAACCACTAAGCAATCTCTCAAGCCCCTTTTTATTTACGAGAGAGAGAGAGAGAGGAAGAGAGGGAGAGAGAGGGGGAGGGAGAATGCGCACAGTAGAGCCTCCAGCCACTGCAAATGAACTCCAGGTGCATGCACCACCTTGTGAATCTGGTTTACATGGGTCCTGTGGAATCAAACCTGGATCTTTTGGCATTGCAGGCGAGTGCCTTAATTGCTAAGCCATCTCTCCAGCCCAACTGTTTACAATTTGGTGTTGAGAGTAAATGTGACCTCATGACGCTAGGCTCAATGCAGGTACCTCCATACACACACCTCCCGTGGTTTCCTTTTCTAGACAGATTGCTTGCCCTCTCTTGGCCTCAGTTTAGCTTTCTTATCTCCAAAATGAAGAACTGTCACCTCTCAGGGTGGTTCAGAGGCTGAACAGAATGAAGCAGAAGTTTCTACCAACTGTCCAGATGTATGGGTCGATCACCCCCTCTGCAATAGTCCATACAAAGCAGAGAGCTGGCCATCAACACCAGTCTAATCAGTCTAATCAGAGTGCAAAAAGCAGCAGCAGCCTGGTTTACTCATGTCCATCCTTTTTAAAAAAATTAATTGCAAGCGGAGAGATAGAAGAGAAACAGACAGAATTGGCATGTCAGGGCCTCTAGCTACTGCAAACAAACTCCAGATGTATGCACCATATTGGGCATCTGTTTTTATGTGGGTACTGGGGAATTGAACCAGGGTCATTAGACTTTGCAAGCAAGCACCATAACTGTTGAGCTCTCTCTCCAGCCACCCCCCCTCAGCCTTTTTTTGTTTCTGGGCTGCATTAGGGCCCTGTTACCTTCATGAAAAGATGTGCACAGGGTACAGAGAGAACGCAACAGAGGGGCCAGGAGGGACAGTGGCAGAAGGAGCCTCAAGTTTCCTTCCAGCACAAATTCCATGCCACTGGCCTGGGGTACTTGGCAGCCAACTTGGTTGGCAGCCTCAGGCTTTCTCCTGGGCTCTTCCTGTTGGCACAGTTTCACCAAGCTTTGGTGGATTTTTCTTAGTTCCAGCTGTGAGATAAACCTTTAAGGATATTTCTTTGGCAGGTACAAACCTGGACAGGAAGCTTCAAGAAGAAATCCTAAATTAATTATATGTCAACATTTAAGCCACAAGAAGGAGCAGTTGTCATAAATTTTTGGAAGGTTAGAATCCAATTTGGGTTGTAAGTGCGAGCGAGCTCACTGACTCACTTGTGAATGGGTGCCAGCAAAATGATATATTTTACATGCTTTCACAGCTTGTTTTGGCTAAACACAATGAAAAAAAAAAAAAGGAGAGAAGGAGAAATTGCAGCTTTTATTCTTGAGAGGGTGGAGGTATTCAATCATGCAAAAGAGCTACACCACACTTGTGCCAAGGCAGAAGAAATAAGCTGAGTTATCAAGGAAAGAAATGGGGCTAAAAACTCTAAAGGAGGCCACAGGTGACACAGTCTGGTCTTTCACATCTCCCATGGCCAGACATTCCTGAAGACAGATCAAGATTCTTCAGGAACTTCCCTCCTGGACCCATCTTCAGTCACAACCAGACCCTTGCACATGCGCTATTTCTGAAACGTGTTTTCTCTGGATATGCACCTCTGGTTGAGTTGTGTGGTAGGGAATCATTACCAAAAATCTAGGAAACCCCTAACTGACACAACATTAGGAAGGACAGTAGCTATTGGCCTATTGTTATTCTTACTTTCTACTTACTTTCTTCCTCCAATTAATTATTCAAATAAGGAGCCATTTATTTATCTACATCTTTTATTTATTATTTATTTCTTTCATTCATTGGTTTGCAGTGTGGTGCATTTGTACTTGTGTGGATGCATGTATGTGGGAGTGTGTGTGGCACATGTGTGTGCAGGTATGGAGGCCAGAGGTCACAACATTGGCTGCTTTCTCAATCACCTCTACTTTACTTTATTTTTATTTTATTTTTTTATTTTTTTGTTCATTTTTTATTTATTTATTTGAGAGCAACAGACAGAGCGAGAAAGACAGAGAGAGACAAAGAGAGAGAGAAGGGGTGTGCGCCAGGGCCTCCAACCACTGCAAATGAACTCCAGATGTGTGCCCCCCCTTGTGCATCTGACTAACATGGGTCCTGGGGACTACATCCTCAAACTGGGGTCCTTAGGCTTCACAGGCCAACGCTTAACCATTAAGCCATCTCTCAAGCCCTCACTTTACCTTTTTTAAAAAAAATATTTTTTATTTCTTTATTTGCAAGCAGAGGGAGATATAGAGGAGACAGACAGAAAGAAAATGGGCACACCACCAGTGCCTATGGCCATTGCAAATGAACTCCAGATGCATGCTACTTTGTGCATCTGGCTTTACATGGGTTCTGGGGAATCAAACCGTGGTTATTAGGCTTTGCAGGCAAGCACCTTGACCTCTGAGCCATTTCCCCAGCCCCACCCAATTTTTTGAGACAAGAACTTTCATTAAACCTAGCACTTATAGACTGGGCTAGACAAGCTAACCAGCAAGCCTCAAGGATCCTCCTCCCTCCACCTCCCCAGCACTGGGATTGTAAGTGCGTGCCACCACACCCCCATTTCTCCATGGGTGCTGGGGATCCAGACTCATATCCTCATGCTTGTGCAGCAAGCACTTCCCCATAGGGTCATCTCCTTAGCCCTATCAGGTTTCTATTTTTGCCAGTCATGAGGTAGGGTGAGGGTTCCAATCAGACATAGACCTTGACCTTTGAGGCTTGTAGAAATTGGGGCCATGAAGGGGCACAAGCAACAGGAACAGTGCCTGATGTGTGAGACAACCTGTAAGGTGCACAGAGAGAGAGCAGTGCACAGTAGAAGTCAAAGTCAAAAAGGACTGTGGCTACACATGCCAGCTGAGAGGGGAGGAAGAATGAATTCCTGAGAAAGAGGGAGCAAAGGAGTTTTCTGAGTACAGGAACAGATTCTGAAGCCCCAGGCTCAGACCAACATGGAAGAGCACATTGACCAAAGACAGGGATAAGGAATCTTCTCCTTTACATGACAGCCTAGGCTGACAGGACAGGGCGGTGATTGAGGCAGGTCCACATAGGGCTTTGTGGGTATGTGATGTAGGCTAGAGTCTTTGCTTGGGGAAAAGGGTTACCAGAAGAGAGAGAACTAGTTAGATATTTAGTTTAGGAGGAGGGTCCCTTCAAAGCAAATGGAGGTTGGGGATTGGAATTAGGAAGCTACATAGCTTTTTGCTGAGACAAAAAAAAAAAAAAAAAAAAAAAAACAATGACATGCAAATTGAACTATATCCACTAAATAAACATTCAACTGTCTAAACATGTATCCCTGGCTGAGCTTCCCTGCTTGAGCATCTGTTGTAGTTAGATTCACATTGCTGGCAGAAAACACCCAACCAAGAGCAGCTTGTGGGGAAAAGGGTTTATTTTGGCTTACAGGCTCTAGAAGAAGTTCCATGATAGCAGGAAAAATGATGACATGAGCAGAGGGTGGACATCAGGCTAACATCAGGTAGACAACAGGAGTGTGCCAAACACTGGCAGGAAGAAGTTTACTATAACAACCATAAGCCCACCCCCAACAATACACTGCCTCCAGGAGGCTTTAATTCCTAAATTACCATCAGCTGGGGACCTAACATTCAGAAAACCTAAGTTTATGGGGGACACCTGAATCAAACCACCACATTATGCCCTGGCACCCATAAACTGATAACCATAAATGCAATGCATTCGTTTCATAGTTTTTATCAATCCCAATGATGTTCAAACATCCTCATAGTACAAGGTCTTTTAACTGAGCTGCAATACCAAAAGCAAACAAACAAACAAAACACAAAACCCTTAATGGCACAGAATAAACATTCGCACTGCTAAAGATGGCATTGGGTATAGCAAAAAAAAAAAAAAAAAAAAAAAAAAAAAAAAAAAAAAAATCAATCAATACAAGATTTAAGCAGGGCAAACATCAAACTCTGTACCTCCAACAACTCTAGTCAGTCACAAATCTCCAAGTTAGATAATTCTTACCAGTGACAAGTCTCTGAAGTTCCAATTCCGCCTCTCCAGCTAGGCTACACACAGTCTGGGAAAACTTCACCTGGTGCTGACAGCTCTTTTTGGCAGCCATTACACTGTTATGGCATTTCCACTGGATCTCCACTGCAACCCACAGTTCATCCTCATGTCTCTATTGGGTCTTTTTGCAGATAATCCAACAAGCCTGTTTCACATTGCCCATGGCCATTTCCACAGTACAAAACTGTGTTGCAAATTCAATGACCCTCTCTTTCCTGAATTTGTTATATTCCATAATAACAGGTGGGTTACCAACTTGTTAATACAGGGGGGAATAAAGCAGACTTTGAAGAACAAGACACTCCTTCAGCATTCAGACTCTCTCAAAAGAGTCTACATTCTTCCTGTTGTCCCAATGCACATCAGCTGGCCCAATCTCAATGGTTGTAATCTTTCATACAAATGCAGCTGAATGACTGCAGTTTTAACTCAAAGACTTTTTTTTTTTCTGTGCCATATCCCTCTGTTCACACTGGTCCATTTCTATACAATGCAGCCCTGCACAATTTCTGAGGACACAGACCTAACAGTAAGCCTCTCACGCAAACTGCTTCTAGCCTAGTCCAGGCAAAGCTCTTTCCCACCCTCATATACCAAACCTCACAGTCTATATCTCTTACTGTATTCAGGTCTTTCAGCTCTTAGCAGAGTGGTCTATCAAGTTGTACTTACAGCACTGAAAGGTGTCTCTTAACCCAAGATTTCAAATTTCTTTACATTCCCCCTGCAAAGCTGTTCCAAAAGGCCAAAGCCACAGAGTCCCGTTTCTAGTAGCAATGATACCACTTCTTGGTACCAGTTTTACAGTTGTAGTTAGTTTCACATTGTTGGCAGAGAACACCCAAACAAGAGCAGCTTGTGGGAACAAGGATTTATTTTGTGTTACATACTTGAGGAGAAGCTCCAGAATGGAGGGGTAAATGATGGCATGAGCAGAGGATGGACATAACCTTCTGGACAACATCAAATGGATAGCAACAGCTGGAGACTGCCAAATACTTGCAAGAGGAAGCTGGCTATAATACCCATAAGCCCACCCCCAAAATATACTGACTCCAGGAGTCCATAATTCCTAAATTACCATAATCTGGGGACCTAGCATTCAGAATACCTAAGTTTATGGGGGGAAATCTGCATCAAACCACCACAGCATCCATGTTTGAACACCTCTGGTTGCATTGGTTGTGGGGAATCACTTGCAACTTTCTGCTATTTTTACTTGTTCATTCAATTAATTATTCCATTAGAAAGCATTAATTTTTTGCTGACCATGAACCTATGAGTGTGACTTTACTTCAAAATCAATTACATTTATAGGTATAATCAAATTAAAACACAATTAGTCAGGTATGGTGGTGCATACATTTAATTCCAGCACTCAGAAGGCAGAGGTAAGAGGATCACTGTGAGTTTGAGGCCAGCTTGAGAGTATGTAGTTAATTCCAGGTCAGCCTGGGCTAGAGTGAGACCCTACTTAGAAAACGAAACACACACACACACACACACACACACACACACACAGAGAGAGAGAGAGAGAGAGAGAGAGAGAGAGAGAAGAAACATCTCCCCTTGCCTTGTACTCCAGTTACCCAGAGGCACAGCCCGGGCACAAAGGCCTGCCTTGACATGGTGGCTATCTATAATTGAACTAGCAACCAGGTCAATATTTGTTGCAGGCAGCAGTTGTATTTGCACTATGAATGCCCCAACAGGTTTGTCAGAGATTTTGGCTCATGTGGTCTCTAGGCCATGAAGTATCCTTGTCCACAGGAAATGCCTGAGCACAGGATAAACCAGCAGGACAAAGTCCTACACAGTGGACTCTGGCAGGCAGCAATATGGGAAGCTGTAGAAGACAGCGGGTCTTCAGTGGCGCCCCCACATACAACTGTGCTATTGTCTCCTGTAGCCTGAGCCTCCTGCCCACCTCTGTGTGGATCAGCTGTTCCCAGCTGGAAGGAGCAACATCACCCTCATCCCAGGCACACAAGCTGACACAGCTGATAACGCTGTGGGCCAGCAGAAACATGGTGGCCATGCTTCTCAGGAGGAAAAGACACATAGGTCACCACTTACCGTGGTTCTGGCTTGCATGGTGTGGGGTAAGAAAGTGTTGGCCTGACTGTTCAGTGCCTGATGAGCGTGTGTGTGTGTGTGTGTGTGTGTGTGTGTGTGTGAAGGACCTTGGGCTCTTTAATTCATGTGAGTGGGGATTCAGTCCTGAGCTCATTTTTAATTCTAGCTACACAACCTTGAACCAGGATCTATACTTTTCTGGGCCTCAAGGACCTTAATCTGTGAACTGAAGATTTAAAAACTAAATAAATAAAACCCCCAGAGGCACTGGAGAGATGGCTCAGTAGTTATGGCACTTATTTGCAAGGCCCAATGGCCTGGGTTCAATTACCCAGTACCCACATAGAGCCAGATGCACAAAATGGCGCTTGCATCTGGAGTTCGTTTGCAGTGGCAAGAGGACCTGGCGTGCCCATTCTCTCTATCTGTCACTCTCCCTCTCTGTCTTACTGTGTTTGCAAATAAATAAACAAATATGAAAAAAAAAACAGGGCTAAAAACATGGCTTAGCGGTTAAGGCACCTGTCTGCAAAGTCTAAGAGCCCAGGTTTATTTCCCCAGAACATATATAAGCTAGATGCACATGGTGGCAAATGTGTCTGGAGTTTGCAGTGGCTGGAGGCCCTGGCACACCCATTCTCTCTCTGTAATAAATAAATAAAAATGATTTAAAAAATTATACCACATAAAGGTGTTGAAAGGATTATGACATTCATGGAGGTAGTGGTAGAGGCTCAATAAGTACTAGTAAAAGATATCATTTTATCATAAGGTTGTGTGTCTTCAACAGTATTTACCAACTCTACTCTTGGAGGGGGGTTGGAGAAAAGGAAGAAAGGGAGTGGAAAGGAAAGGAGGAGAGGCACAGAAATTCTCATAGGAATCCTGCTCACAGAACCCATCGGCTGCCTTGACCTCAAGTGGCCATCACAAGTGTGACATTGGTTGAGACTTGTTACCTCTGCTTCTGATGAGGGAAGCGGAAGCCACAGCCTGGGAAGAGCACGGGCACAGAGACTTCGCAGTGGCCATGGCAGAGCAAGACTCTGGCCCGGGATCTTCCCTCTGCTTTGCCACCAGCATGGAGTCTTTCCCCAGTGAGTAAGGGCAGGTTCAATTACAAGTGACTTGGGATATAGGAGGAAAACAAAAGAAAAGAAAAGAAAATAAATAAAAACAAACAAGCAAACAAAACAAAATACCAGGAGCAGAGGAAGGCAGGATAGAAGCACCTGGGTGCCACTTCCCTGGGCAGGTGTTGACAAGTCCCCTCCCTTTCTCTGACCTCTGTCAGTCTCTCCAGTTTTCAAATCCTAGGAGGGGCCATAAGGTGGAGTCAGCAGCTACTGACTCATAATTGTATACATCGCTGAGCCTCAGTTTCCTTATCTGTCAGACAGAGGTGGTAACTTCCCACAGACTTCTGGAGGCTCTCCGGCAATAGGAACATGAAAGGGTTCCATTAGCAGCGACATTAGAAAGGATGCCGCCCCCAGTGATGGCAGACTGGAAGAAGAGAGAACCGGAAGGAAATGATCCAAGATAAAAATGCATTAATATTAACCAACAGGTTCCTTCAGAACAACAAAGCAACGAAACAGAAATTTTAGAGAAACAAAACCCTGCCTGGGAGAAGTCAAGTCTGCCAGCAGGAGCGGAAATGAAGGCACAACCAAGTGGCCCTTGGCTTACCTATCTGAAAAACACAAGATGAAACAGATTCTTCCTAAGCCAATGTTTTTAAAAGCCCCACTGGGCTTTCTGCCTGCACAGCCTGCCTATTATCTTGGCAGAGGATAAAAACAAGTGGATTCTTATTTAAAGGAAGCATGAAGCGAAGTCAGGTAAGAATTTGAGCTACCATTCCCTGAGTCCCTACTAGGTGCTAGGCATGGTGTTAAGTACCGGTCATCCATGTTAAAGTAAGCAAAAGAAATTTTAGTACTCTTACAAGAGGGGCATAAAATACAGCCATTCCCCTATTCATAGTCTTGTGTTTTTGCTTTTTTCTCCATAGATATTTCTTTTTTAAAGTGTCATACATACTTGTGTGTGTGTGTGTGCGTGTGTGTGTGTGTGTGTGTGTGTGTGTGTGTGTGTGTGTGTGTGTGTGTATGAGAGTTGGAGGGAGAGAGAGGGAGAGGCAGATATATAGAGAGAATGGGTGCACCAGGGCCTCTAGCCACTACAAACAAACTACAGTTGCATGTGCCAACTTGTATATCTGGCTTGTGTGGGTATTGGGGAATTGAACCTAGATCCTTAGGATTTGCAAGCAAGTGCCTTAACTACTAAGCCATCTCTCCAGCCCTCCACAGATATTTCTGGGATGTCCAATATATGCAGATTTTGATAGTGTGTGGTGCGGATGCAAGGAGAAACAAGGCCTGGCTTCTTTCTGCCAACCAGACAAGTTTCACAAGCCTCAGCACTTCCGACTTTCAAGGATGAAAATTCTTATTTTGTCCATTTTTGGTATTGGGGGCTGTTCTGTGAATGACAGAGTGATTAATAGCATCCCTAGCCTCTACCCACACAGATACCACCCTGCTGTGTTGACTAAAAAATGCCTCTAGATCATGCCAAGTGTCTCTTGTGGGCAGGGTTGGGGATGAGCTTGCTCTTGGCTGAGAAGTGCTACTTTAGATTAGGAGAAGAGAAGAGTGTATTTCGGAGAGGCGGAACTGCAGTCAGACATACGAGGCAGAAGCCAGAGCTGATCTTTGAAGCTGATACTCCCATGCGTCTGCATGATGAGATCCATTGAGAGGTGGGAGTTCTGGGGCCAGAGCCAGTAGGATCCTATCTCCTCTACTATCAATGCATGTCCACCCTTCAGTTCTGCCTTTGGATTCTTTGACTTTTTTTCCCTCCCCAGATCTGCCAGATCACATCAGCCACAAACATGGAATTGGGAGAGTTGGAGACTCCTGAAGCTGCACGATGAGCTCCGAGCACCCTCACAGCCTGCTGTGGAGGGAGTTGATCCTCCAGCCAGCTCTGGACTGCTTTGAGAGAGAACAAGAGAGGCAGACAGAGAGAGAGAGAGAGAGAGAGAGAGAGAGAGAGAGAGAGAGAGAGAGAGAGAGAGAGAGGATCGGGTGTGCCAGGGCTTCTAGCTATTGCAAATGAACTCCAGATGCATGTGCCACCTCATCATCTGGCTTCGGTGGGCACTGGAGAATCTAACCTGGATCCTTAGGCTTCAAAGGCAAGTGCCTTAACTGCTAAGCCATCTCTCCAGCCCCACAGTTTACATTCCGACATCTCCTAAGTGGGCAGTCAGTGGGGCTGTATAGAAAGTCTTCGAGGAAAGAGAGGGAGCTGCTTATATTCAACCACACACCCCAAATATCTTGGAATTCTTAAAGCTTCAAACTTGTGTTTCAAGTTCAAGAGTGGCCTAACAAACTTGCAAAGGTAAAGAACTCTGGGAGAATGTCTACCAGGCTTCTAAGCCTACATTCATATCTAATTTATAATCACCCTGAAAAAAACAGGGTTCCTCTTTCAAGGAGCTCACGTTACCCCAGTCTGGCATTGTATGGGGGAGTGACAGGTGCAATTTACGTGAATAATCACCACAATCAGCTGCATTTAAGAACGAACCATGGAAGTATTCTTCAGAGGGAGAAACCGCTGAGTCATGTGGTCTCCTGTTGCTCCCCAATGCATGCCAAGGCCACTGGGGGCAATTGATGGAATTTGAGGCAGCAAGATGGCTGCCTACCACCATTCAAGTATTTGTGCCTAGGAGACCAAAGTTCTGCTTCTGATATGGCCATAGACTGGCTATGTGACCTGGAAGGAGAACTTTCCTTTTGCTGGGCCTCAGTTTCCTCATTTGTAAAGTCAGGTCCCTGTACCATATGAGGCAAAGGAGTCTTTCTGCTTTAAAAGCCAACAGATTTGGTCATAAGCCCACGTAGGTAAAGAGACCATGGGATGACAATGGTAGTCAACCATCTCCCAGAAGACAGGCCACTCCATGAATGGATACGCTTGTTTCCTAGCCAAAGCTTGGGACTGCCTGTGCCACTTTATTGGACCCAAACGCACAGAGGCCTTTCTCTGGAACATAAGTAACTTAGAATATTTATGAAAACAATGTTGTTGATGGGAGGTCAGCAAGGCAAGGGCGTCAATACTTCAGTCTCTGCAGATCTGACTTGAGTACCACAGCCACTCAAGTGTGTAACAAAGCAGCAGCCACAGATAAAAGGTGAATGAGTTTAGCTGTGAGCCAAGAAAACAAAAGCAGGTGGCAAGTTAGATCGGACGGGTAGCCCCTAGTGCGACTTGAAGTGTCCCACCTGGTTTTCTATCAATGGCAAACTAGCCCCTATGCTCTGGGCTCAGAGAAGGGCATACATGCTTTCTAAGAGACCTTCAACATAACAGCTCTGTTTCTCCCTTGGATCTACAACTTCCTAGTCCAAGCCTACAAAAATCTCTCCCTTCAAGGAAGTCCAAAGAGCTCCAACACTGTTGGTGTCAAAGCCACCTCCTTGCTCTGGGCAGGGGCTCCATCTGTAGCGCCACCAGGAAGGAGGGATGGGATGTTGGACATGGAGCACCTATGCACAGGAACTTGGCTCGTCTTCACTAGGAAATCAAATCCAAGTGTTAAAAGAGTTACAAAGCCCAATTACTGTAGGCAGCAGCCAGAGGTGGGGGAGGGGTCTTTTCTCCCACCAGAACACCTTTCAGACTCACACGTGTGCTCAATTTGGAATCGAGCAGAACGATTGTGGAATAGTTGGATTGTGAGGTCATCACACTGGACTCCAGAGCCCAGCTGACTTTCAGAAGACTTCTCAGTGAATCTCATTATGCTACATTTCTCTGTCTCCATCCTGTCTCTGATTTTTTTTTCCCCAAGTCTTCCTGCCTAGCATTCCTTGATGGCTAGATTTGTGCCTCAATAGAGAGGTACAGGCTGAGGGGAGATTGTTGTGGGGGAAGCAGGAGGAAAGACCTGATTAGTAAGTTGATAACCTACTCTGGGGGTCTTGGCTTGCTACTCTTTGGGCTGAATAGCTGGCGAGGATGTCTTTCCAGAGAAGTCATTCTGTCGAAGGCAAGACCCTCCTGAGATACTGGCACTGTTTCCAGTCAGTAGATGCAAGTAGAAACCTTGACAAAGCAGAAGCAAAATGTTGTCTTATAAATCAGTAATCAGGTGTCACTTCCAGAGGAGAGGAGCTGGTCCTTCTCTATACCATGCCACCACACCCATATCCCCTGAACATTAATGTCCACTGTCTTCCCCTGATGTATCCTGAGGTCTGACTGCCAGTTTCCATCTCCACTTCCTACTATCATAATGTCACATTACAGGGAGGTCCCCACAGAGTGTCAGTTCCCTTTACAGAGATGGTAGGGGGTGACCTGCTGTATAAACCACACACACACACACACACACACACACAAATGATCATGATCATGCTGGATTGTGAGGAAGTTTGCCCTGATACCAACCTGCTAATGGCATATGGCATGCCCAGCCTGGCCCCTAATTCCCCTACCTGGCTACCCCTTCTGTGCACTGGGCCACCAATGCAAGGATCATTGTCACATTTCTTCCCATCTTCAACATATTTGAAAAAGTTTTAAAGTAAAACCCAGGGAGTGGACTGGAGAGATGGCTTAGTGGTAAATGTGCTTGCCTGCAAAGACAAAGGACCCAGGTTCAATTCCCCAGGATCCACGTAAGCCAGATGCACATGGTAGCACATGAGCCTCGAGTTCATTTGTAGTGGCTGAAGGCCCTGGCATGCCCATTTCCCCCACTATAAATAAAATAATTTTTAAAGACCCCAGGGAGGACTTTTCCCCCCTTATTTGTTTTAATGGAAGGCTTCGGAAATCTCTGTTATCCCCTGTGGTTTGTAAAATGACTGGGCAGATTAAAATGCAGACAGTTATCCTTGACGTCACACACCCATAGTCTAGATCCAGGACAGCTTCATGCCAAGATCCCAGGGTCACATAAGATCATTGGTTTGAGTCCTACCACCCTGGGTAACCCTAGATTTCCCCAAGCTCCTTTGTAGTTTACGAGGTTTACAGATTAGTGGCATATGGCATGCCCAGCCTGGCCCCAATTCCCCTCCCTGGCTACCCCTTCTGTGCACTGGGCCACCAATGCAAGCATCATTGTCACATTTCTTCCCATCTTCAACATATTTGAAAAAGTTTTAAGGTAAAGAGTTTACAGATTATGAGGGTAATTTCAAAGTAACTGGCTGGGAGACTCCCCCTCATGAAAGGGAAGGGCACCAAGCTGATTGCCAGTCCTGTCTGGACCTGCCCTGGCCCCAGCTTTCACGCTAACACATAGAGCAACCTGGGCTCACTTGCTCAACTTCTCAGTGCATCTACCTTCAAGCCTGCTGGTCCAGGCAGTCTGATACTTTCCTTATGTCATTCCTTATATCCCAAGCAATAAGGGCTCCTATTATATACTGGGCATGAATTAGCCCTGGTGTACAAGAACCAGTGCACCTCATCCTTGCCCTCAAACAAACAAATGAACCTCTCTAGTGGTATTTCAAGTGTGTGATGACAGTATTCATCGAATATAAGCCAGGTGTCAAGTGCAGTTACTAAGCTGTTTTTATCTACAAATTCATTTGGGTCTCTCCAAGTCCCCTCCTTTTTATTTTTATTTTTTTTGTCCCCTCCTGTTAAATGTTATTTAATTAATTTATTTACAAACACAGAGAAAGAATGAATGTGCCAGGGCATCCAGCCTCTGCAAATGAACTCCAGATGCATGTGCCACTTTGTACATCTGGTTTTCTGTGAATACTGGGGAATTGAACTTAGGTTGTTAGGTTTTGGAGGTAAGTACTTTACCCATGGAGCCATGTCTTTCTAGCACTCCAAAATATTTGAGAAAGACAGAGAGAAAGAGGCAGACAGACATAGAGAGATGGCTTAGTAGTTAAGGCACTTGCTTTCAAAAACTGATGGCCCAGGTTCAAATCCCCAGTAACCCACATGAAGTCAGATGTACAAGGTAGCACATGCATCTGGGGTTCATTTGTAGTGGCATAAGGCCCTGGAATGTTTTCTCTCTCCTTGTTACATATATATATATATATATATATATATATATATATATATATATATATGGTTTGTTTGTTTGTTAGTTTGTTTTTTTGTTTTTAAAGAAAGAGGCAGACACAGAGAGCGTGCCAGTATGGGTGTGCCAGGGATCCCTGCAACTGTGAAAAATTCCAGACATATGTGCCACTTTGTGCATCTGGCTTTACACGAGCCTTAAATCAAAACCTGGCTATCAGTCTTTGTAAGCAAGTGCCTTTAACTGCTGAGCACCCCCCCACAAGTTCTTGTTAAGAACAAAGTGTATTCTTTGCATGCTTGAAGATGAAAATACTAAGGAACTAGCAGGTCATGGGAGTTTGAGGACACACAGGAGCCAGGGTCCACCCCAACCTATGGGCAGGACCATCGTGAGCTGAGCTTCTGTCCCAAGGTTGAGCTTTTTTTTCCTCATCTGAGCTGCATTCCCAGCTAATGGGGCCACTTTTCACTTATTCTCTCTCTCTGTTTCTGGGGTGGGTGGGGGCTTCCAAGGTAGGGTCTCACACTAGTCCAGGCTGTCCTGGAACTCACTCTGAAGCTCTGGGCTGGCCTCAACCTCACAGAGCTCTTTGTACCTCTGTCTCCTGACTGTTGGGGTTAAAGGCATGTGCCACCATGCCTGGCTCAGTTTTCATTTATTGTAAAGCACTGCAATAAACTTCTTGAAGGAGCCTTTCTCCAAATGGATGCTGGAATCACGGCAGCAACTGAGAAAGACAGCTGGCCCATTCTCACGTGGTGGATGCCGAATGGGCAGTGTACCCTGCTGAAGCCCCTCTTCTCTGGAATAGAGCCGAGCCCCTGGGAGTCCTGGCATGAGTTAGAAAATGTGTCCATAGCCAACACAACTGGCTATCCTGCAAAGACAGGGAGGACCACAGGATAGGGTCCCAGTTAACCAAAGTGGGTTTCTCAACTAAGAGAGGGAAACTTCGGCGAGTCAGTCACATATAGCACGGGACACAGAGAGGGCTTGCAGCAGCATGGCAGACAGGAGTGCCAGGCTGCAACAGAGGCTCCAGGCAACACAGCCTAAGCCTACGAAGGGCTCGTGGCATGCAGATGATTCTGGAGTCTGCAGCAGGAGAGGAAAGTGAGTCTGAGGATTCTGACCAAGGTCCCCAGCTCTCCCAAGGCTTCCTCGACCCCTTGTGTCCTCCACAACCACATCTTGGGAGTGCTTGTTTGGTACTGTGCACTAAGCACAGGGCCAACCTCCTGATGTATATTTTGATACTGAACCTTACCACCACTCTCTACAAAGTGACCACTTCTCATTCCCATCCGGAACCTACTTGTGTGACAACTTCCCCAGTCCACAGGAGGGAACGGAACCCAAGAACAGAAAGTTGCAAAGAAAGGGAGGGAATAGGGGCTGGGTGTGATGGCGCACGCCTTTAATCCCAGCACTGGGGAGGCAGAGGTAGGAGGAGGATCGCCATGAGTTTGAGGCCAGCCTGAGACTACAGAGTGAATTCCAGGCCAGCCTGGGCTACAGCAAGACCTTACCTTGAAAAAACAACAAAAAAAAAAAAAAAAGAAAAAAGAAAGAAAAAGAAAAAGACAAAGAACGGGAGGGAGTCGGAAAGGAGAGAAGAAGCTGGCAAGATGAGGAAAGGAGAGAAAACGCTGGGACACTAGACAGCAGGAAGCTACTTCACACAACTGGTCGGGTAACATCAGCCCACCTGCTGGAATTCGACTACATCCCCCAGGGCCTTCCAAATTCAGCCATGGTACATGCATGCCTGTGACTATTGTGATAAGAAAGAAAAGTTAGGGTTGGAGGAAGTCAAGTGTAAGTCACAACTGAAGTGTGTGTTGCTTTGAGCAAAAAAAAAAAAGAAAGAAAGAAAGAAAATCTCAAGATACAAGTGTTTTTGGGAAAAATTAGGTCAGAGAAGAAAAAGAGGAGTTAACGTGGACATAAAGCTCACACTTGGGAATGAGTGGGTCATACCTTCCTGTGCCAAAGACCTGGAGAACGGGGGAGGGGGGCAGGAGACTCTCCTCTGCCCTGTGGAATTCCGATGGTGTCTCTAGTGTGTCCAGACTGATAACTCTGCCCTGCTCCCCTGCACAGGGCCCTTTGTGGCTCCCCTCTGTTCTCAGTCACTGTCTTTCCCTTCTGTCACGTTCTCGACTTCCTCTACCACCTTACAGGGTCCTCCCTGGTCTGTCTTCTGCTGAGGAACTCAAGTGCACCATTTAGGGGAGCAAGGCAAACACCTCCTCTAGGGAGGCCTCTCTTTGGTACCCATCTGAGTTCAAAGAGCCTTGTCCTCTCCCTAAGCCTCAAGCATCCCTGTCCTGGCACTGTCCTTAAGTGGCTCTCCCAGCTAGACTGTGCATTTACATACAATACAGTGCATACTTGGTCCACAACTGTGCCCCAGCACTGTGCCTAATGCGTGGTCTATGCCCATGAACACATGCAGATCCCCCGAGCTGACTTGACATAGGGCCTGAAATTGGGCCCAGGCCTTAAGCAGAGAAATTGTGCAATATAAAAACAGAAATAAGGCTGGCAAGATGACTTAGCTGTTAAGGCACTTGCCTGCAAAGTCCTTAGGTTTGATCCCCAGTACCCACGTAAGCCAGATGCACAAGGCGGTACATGTGTCCAGAGTTCATTCACAGTGACTGGAGGCCCTGGCATGCCCATTCTCTCTATCTAAATAAACATATCTCTCTATCTATCTAAATAAACATCAAAAAATTTTTAAAAAACCCTGAAATATACTGAGAGTTAGTAGCACCCAATGTAAGTTTCTTGCCACTGAGGGGCCACGCTATACACAGAGATGTGGGAAATGGCTGCGTGTGGGAGCCCCCTGTGCTCCTACCCGGATATCAAGAGATCCTGCAGTGGGGACTGATGCCACCCCACCCCCCAGCCTGTGCCCAAGGCCTCCGCCTGCCCTTCAGGCAAGGGGCTGTGAAACCCTAAGCATTCACCTTGAAATTAAAAGCATCAAAATCTTTAGCTTAAGAACTTTTGCCACATATAATTATTGACCTGAGACATCAGTCACCTTCAAGAATTCTATGCTGACGGAGGGCAAAATAGAAGTGTCTAGAATATCAAAAGGTAAAGGGGTCCAGATTAAAAAGGGAGATGCGAGATACTGGGAGGGCTGTTCCCAAGCTGCAACCTTTAATTGGCTCCAGTCTCTGTGCAGAGACTTGGCTCTTCTGTCCACATGCTGGGAGGTGGCCGGGCCCTGCTGACGCCGTAACTGACTGCAGACCCCGTGGCCCCGGCCCGGTCACATTTCCCAGAGAAATGCCCCCCTCCCACATTGCCGCTCTGGGTGCCACTCACAATCAGTGTCTGAATGACACAAGGCTGCTGAAAGAACAAACTTAGCAATCGTCCAGCTTTGGAGTCTGGTCGTGGAGGGTGATGGGAGCCGTCCTGACGGAATAAACTCTAGAAACCATCTAGAATATCAAAAAGGGCAATGCCATCTTGAGAGCAAGTCTGGGCTGGCCATTGTTTTCGGTCAAAGGTAGTGGGTTCAGACTGACAGGCAATTTTCTTTGTCTGAGTCTTAGCTTGCCAACCTGTGCAGGAGTATGGAAAGCAATGGTGTCTCTGCCTCCTCCCACGTTACAGCAGAGGCCTGCTTTAAATACAGAGTGGCCCCTTTTCTTACAAAGGCTGCAGAGTTTGGGACAACCCTTAGTTCAAGACCAATGTATAACTTTGTTCCTTGCAGACAGAAAGAAATCATAGGCTTCCTTGGACAGGGACATCCCCAAAACAAACCTAAGTGTCTCTGGCACAAAGTCTTAGGAACCAAAGTCCTGCTTATTCTGCATGGAGAATGCAGGCCATGGGGACAAATGTTTCAATCTTTTGCTTTTATTTTTTTTCTCTCTAAGCTTCATTAGCATTTTACTTCTCTGCAAAGAAGTCAAAGCTTGTTCCAAAGGGCTTTGAACCACAAACACAGGCGGGCCCGTGACTCCGCGGGCTCTAGCTCCCTTCCCCCATGAAGCAGAGCCCAGCCACCCTGGTCTTTCCCTCTGGCCGCATGTGGGAGGCCGTGGGTGGACATGCTCTGTATGGTCAGCAAGTCAAGTCCTTTAAGGTCATTTAGGATAAAAATGGGGTGTCAAGCAGAGAGATCTAAATAATTCAATGCTGTTTAGTGGCTATAGACCATCTTCTCTTCCTGTTTGGTTTTTCTCTCACTAGCTTTTTTATTCTTTTCCCGTGAACTCCCCAGCAGCCTGTGAGACCTTGTTGGGCAAACCTTAGCTCTCGTCCCCGTTGCTGGGCTGTGCTTATTCAATGCGGATGAATGTCAATGTCGCCCAGCTCATTAATAATTGATTTCCAGCCCTGTCTCTATTTGCAGAGTAGAAGCCACTTACAGAGCCTATTATTCCAACTCTGTGAGGGTCATAGGGCAAAGAGGTTCCACCAGGGGTAACTTTTGTTGACAGCAATCACCATGACAACTCCACACATCTCCAGCCTCAACTCCAATGCAGGGGAAGGTGCAGGGCCCTGAGTTGGAGTTTTGCTGAGCTGCAGAGCTGTGTGAGTGCTCCTGCTGGCAAAATGGGATTTTTCCGTTTTAATTTTTGGTCTTTGTTGAACAGCATAACCTGCTTTAATGAACACTTTTTGGAAACCATTATGGAAAAGGACATTTTCTAGTTCAAAAAATAATAAAAGTCCTGTTTTTCTCTCTGCCTCCTCAGGCAAAGAAATATAGACAAGGTATATTTACCTCTGGCTACATCTTGGTCATTTTAAGTCAATGAAGCCCATATAATCCCGGAAAAGCTCATTGTTTCTCTTCCACTCAACCAAAGGCGGCAAACTTAGAAGAGAATTATTGTTTTGCTTTTAACCCCCTATTAATATTTTGTCCTACCAGCCATGCTTCCTCTACCCTTCTATTCCTTCTTTGAAGATTCCCCCCGACCACTAAATTAATGTTTAACGATTAAATGAAGCCAACAGAGAGTCTTGAAAGATGCACACAATTACCGATTGGGTGGGCGTGCAGAGCCTTTAATTTAAGTGGGAAATGTCTTTACAAATTATGGCCTGAGACCTCACAGCTAATTGCATAATTTTCTGCATCTGAAAAAATATCAGCTGAGAAAATGCTCAAAGCATAACACTGATAATGAGGAAGTCGAGTCTAGAGGTGGGTCCACCCAGTACGTTAGAAAGGGAGCTAGTACGTGCATAGGAGCCGCGGCATAAAGTTAGAAGGAAATAGTTGAATCCACAAGTAAGCACTTAGCCACAGGGTTTGAGAGACGTGTCTTGGGTTTGTCAAATTGGAGTAGGGAGCTTAATCAAGCAAGACCACTGGGGCCAGATGCATTGGAAAGCGTGCATTGGACCCATGCTTGCAGACTTCCTGAGATGGTGTTCCACAGCCAGGGCTCTTCTAAGTCCCACGATGAAGTGACATATTTAATGTACCTTAGTAAAGATTGTGCCACGTGTATGTGGCTACAGATTTTTTTTTAATTATTTTTTTGAGGCTGAGGTTTAACTTAGTAAATAGAGGGTTTACCTTGCATGCGTAAAGGCCTGGGTTTGATTCCTAGCACTAGAATTAAACAAAACAAAACAGGATGGCTGGAGAGATGGTTTAGTGCTCGTTTGTAAAGCTTAAACGTCTGTGTAGAGCCAAATGCACACAGCGGTGCATGCATCTGGGTTTTTTTTTTTTTACAGCGGCAGGTGGCCTTGGCGTGTCCTCTCTCTCTGCTTCCAAATAAATAAATAAAATTGTTTATAAAGGAAAAAAGAATGTTACTTAAGAAATATTTATTGAAGTAATAAAGATTACTAACTATAAGTGATATTGATTCATTATATCCCATGGAATTATTTTGGGGGGAGTGGGTAAGCTTTTCTGGCATGTGGAACCTGTCTTCCTTGGAAAATACTTTTGGGAAATGCTGATTGAATACTGTGACTTATAAACAGAGATACTGAAGCCCAGACTCGCCAGGGTGTCTTTGGGAGCTCTCAGTCATTGTACGCTTTGAGGGATAGACCTGCGGTTACATCCTACAGAGGAGCTCTTCCAGCCCAGCCTCAGGATAGACAAGATCAATGTGCACTTCTGTGACGACTCTCTCTCTCTCTCTCTCTATCTATCTATCTATCTATCTATATATATATATATATATATATATGTAATTTATTTTCCAGCAGACAGAGAAAGACACAAATAGAGTGTGTGTGTGTGTGTGTGTGTGTATGTGAGTATGGGTGTGCCAGAGTGTCTAGCCACTGCAAACAATCTCCAGATGCACGTGCCACCGTGTACACTTAGCTTTACATGAGTACTGGGGAACTGAATTTGGGTCACTAGGTTTCGTAGGCAAACATTTTAACCATTGGATCCATCTCTCCAGTCCCGTGAAGACACTTTTTAAGGGAGACCACAGAATGAACTTGAAGACTTGGGCTGTGGTTTATTAGCTCAGGTGCCCACTCAGTGGTCACAGGAATCATTTCACACCACATTCTGTTCTGGCTTGTAGCTTGATGTGGAAAGAATGTTCCAGACTGAGAGCTGGGCTCTGGATGGATGCAGCCTGAGGTGGCTGGTAGGTAAAGGGGAAGCGCCTATTCTGATTTAGAAGAGCCCAGTGCTGATGGAAACTGGCTACCACCTTGCTGCTTGTGCTCAGGCTGCATCTTCTCACCAGGGTCTTCAACTCCCCTTCTTCAAGAAGAGGGCAGCGTGGCCACTGGAGGGTGCTGAGGGTCCCGCCCAGCCCATCCTCCTTTATCCTTCTGTCCTGGGAGTGGCACTCCAGGCTGAACTCACACAATGACTATGCCATGAATAGCTGCTTTTAAAGTCAAAATCCTCTTCTCTGGGAGAGAATTGGCTTTGTTCTTTAAAGAGTAAGGTCAGTTGGGACTGGCACCCCACAGACCACTTGCTAATGCAAAGTCCATGCCATTTCTGGGAGATACCTAGAGCAGTCCTGGGCAGTTGGCCGTCCCTAGATCCCTAGGGACTCAGAGATAACAGCTTCCCACCCCCACCCCTGTACCCCCCGTTATAGTTTGGCTTCCACTCACTATGAAGGAAGCTAGAGAGGTGCAGATGGGGCAAGACCCAACAAATGCATGCGTGCACACATTTTCTTTTGAAGGGAATTTCAGAAACTCAGACAAATGAGGTCCAAAGTTTGAGTTCAGCTCAGGTCTTCCTGCTTAACACAAGTCTCCATTTCTGAAATGGTATCTGAGAGAAAATAATTTCATTCAGGATATCAAGCCGTGAAATCATGAAGTCTTCAAAAACATCAGCCTCCCTGACCACCATCTGTTATGCAAGTTACATGCAACTGCTGATTTGTTTTGGCCAGAACTTCAAATTCCATGCTTTTAAAATGAAAATGGCAAACAATGGACTTTCACAAAAGCATTGAGTCAGCCAAAAACAGTCTGGCTCTCCCTCAGGACCTAGTAAAACCCCAGGTTTTAAAAAATTAATTAACTAATTTATTTATTTATGAGAGGGACAAAGAGAGGGAGGGAAAGCGAGAATGGGTGCACCAGGGCCTCCAGCCACTGTAAATGAACCACAGACACATGTGCCACCTTTTGCATCTGGCTTACATGTGTCCTAGGGAATTGAACCTGGGTCCTGAGGCTTCTCTGGCAAGTGCCTTAACGGCTGAGCTATCACTCCAGCCCAAGACCCCTGTTTTGATGGAAGACCCTATGGTTGTCACGCCTTGCCACTGGTGTTTGCTAGGTTGTGGATTCCACACGGTGCAGGATGAGAGCCTTGGTGGTAGACTGTGGGGGAGAAGGCCACTGACTCTTCGTTTCCAGTCAGAACTGGGAATGGTCCTTCCCATCTGAGCTCTTACCTAGCTGTGCATCTGATTAGCTTTGGCAGAGGGAATTGGCAGGGCAGCTTTACGAGTCATCCAAGCAGCTTGCGTAGCCTTCGCCTTGCTTCCTCCTGCGTGAAGCCAAGCTGTCTTCAGGCAGGCGGCACCCAGAGCCCAGTAACTGTGAGCCTGGGTGTCTACACAGCATGATTTGTCTGGAAAGCCAGACAGGGCCTGGCATTAGGATCCAGATAACAAGCAAGACCTTTTATTTTTATTTTTATTTTTGCCATGGTTAGTTTTACAATAATGTGCCAAGTCATGATTGCTTGAACCACTTCAGCCCAAGACATAGTCAGTCAATTTGTAAGGACTTTTATCTTTTTTGTGCGAATTTTGCCAAACTACCATTTTTTCATGATTCTACCTTGTTCTAATACTCGGAAATCTATAGCACACACCATCTTTTTTAAATTTTATTTTATTTTTATTTATTTTTTTTTTTTTGTGGATGGGTTTCACTCTAGCCCAGCCTGACCTGGAACTCTATAGTCCCAACCTAGCCTCAACCTCTGAGAAATTCTCCTACTTCATCCTCCTAAAGTGTTGGGATTAAGGGCCCCCACCACCATACCTGGCTAGCACACATCATCTTTGATCTCAGAGTAATCCTGCCTGGTTGAAAGTGTAAAACCCATTTTAGATTTGGGGAATGTTAGGATGGCAAATGTCAAAGAACTACATCCAAGATTCTAGGGCTTGTCTACAATGGAGCCATAATTTGAACCCGAGTAAGCAATGCGAGGCTCCTTCTCCTCGATCTAAGCAGAGATCTATAGCAGAGGTTACCTCTTGCTGTGCCAGTTTAACCTCAGATGGTGAGACCATCCCACATAGAGCTCCATGGAGACAGCCTTGCGTCTACAGAGCAGGAGAATTTGTACCGTATTTCTTGATTCTGTGATGGTTAATGTAGACTACCAACTTCATTGGATTATAGACACTCAGCCACCTAAAAAGCTCACCTCTGACTATGTCTGTGAGGGCAGTGACAGAGTGGATTAATGAAGGAGGGTTGAGAATTGCCTTGGATGTGGTGGCACCATCCCATAGACGTGAGGCTGGATGGAACAGAAGAGAAACAAGGAGACAGCTAGTTAGGGAATTTATTCTCTCTCTGTTTCCTGGTTGCCAGAGAGGCTGTTCTGCTCTACTTTACCCTACCCTCCAGGATGGATGGAAACAGAATCAAAATCAACACTTCCTCCCTTAATGGATAATGGAAAAGTTTAGCATACGACACTGATAATGTCAAGATCCCAACTCTCTTCTTGCATCTTGAAAATGCAGCACTTGGACTCTGTAACACTGCATGGGACTTCCTCCAAATATTTCCACTAACTGCGAAGTATCTGAGAAGATTAGCAGACAGTGTTCATCTCTGATGGAAGACGGAAGAGTCCCAACCATTTCCCAAGTTAATTCGCCCTTTTCCCTGACTCACTGTCAGCCACTCTGGGTCACCATTTCCATCCAAGGAGAATTTTAATTAATTTATTTTTCAAATATTTTATTTTGTTTTCAAGGCAACAGAGAAAGAGAAGGAGGGTAGAGAATGGGTGCACCAGGGGCACTAGCCACTGCAAACAAACTCCAGATGCTCATGCCATTTTGTGTATCTGGCTTTAGGTGGGTACCGAGGAATTGAACCTGAGTTGTTAGGCATTGCAGCCAAGCACGTTAAGCACTGAGTCATCTTTCCAGCCCTCCATTCAAATTTTATCCACTTCAAGGTGACCCACAAAGCTGCCTGACAGTAGACCAGATGTCCTTGTCTAGCATCCAGTTGATGTTCAAAGACTCATCCTCCAAGCCTTCTTATGGATTTAACTGTCCCCAATAGCTCCTTTCTGCTTCCATCTTGTACCCTCAAAGGTGCCTAGTCTTCCCACAAATTCATAATGCAGTCTCTGCTTCTGCTCCTTAGGGAAAGGATGTCCTCTTTGGAGAGCCTTCCTGTGCCACGAGGCTGATTTTCTAGGGCTCATGACACCTCAAAGCTTCTAAATCCTCTAGTGTTCCTTTGTAAGCCTCTCTCCTTTCTGCACCCCATGTTTGATCTGCCCTTCCATCTGTTCCTGACCTCCCTGAGACCTCATTCCTGGGGGTGGGGATGGAGGAGCGAGGCTGAGACAAGAGCGCTGTGGGGAGTGGTTTGGGAGGGGAGCTGAAGCCAAGGGTTGTCCATGCCTGAGCCGGAGCTCGGAGGGGGAGGCTGTAGGGAGACGAGGGTTGTATCAGCCGGTAGTACTGGCCAGCGCTGAGGCTCATAGGAAGAAATAAAAAATGGGACTGTTCGGCTAGACCTCAAGAAAAACATCCTGATGAAAAGAAAAGTCTCCCACATGGGGATGTTCTTATGAAGATGAACAAGTGGCCAGGCCACCACCGCTGCTCTCTCCAGCACTCAGCTCCAGCGACACACACAAGGCCTGGATGCCTCAGAGGCCGGGGTTGGCTTCCCTCCAGGTCCCCCTCAAGGACCACCGAGGTGGGCTATGAGGATGAAGCAGCGAATGGCCAATAGTGCCATGTGTGACTTCTTGACTGTGCGACTGGAGGGAGGTCTTAAACCAGTTCCTGACAGCAGAGATCTGGGAAAGCATTTTGGCCACTCTAGTCTGTAGGGGTCAGAGAAGTGTCAGGAGCTGGGACAGCACAAAAGCCCTTGTCCCTCCCTGTGTTTGTTGGCCCTGCATACTGCTGGCTTCTCTCTAGAGACCCTCTTCTGGCTCCTCTAACCTTTGCTTCCTCTTACCTTCAGCTTGTGAGTTGTGAGTGCCCAGCCCCCCCCCCCCCCCGCCTTGCAGCCCACCTGCCCAGAGAATCTATTCTTTCTCTTCTTGCTCCTCTGTTTACATTTCAAGAACAAGAACCTGGCTGGTCCATTCCCTCTTCTCACCTGGATCCCATCCAGGTAATGAGGCTGGCTCTCAGTGGATGGTTCAGGGCCAACCTAATCCAGTGGTGGTGGCTGGGCAGGATGGGATTCACATGGCTTCCGGGGCAGCAGGAGACACAGAAATTCTTTTTAGAATCTGTGTGGGTCCTCAGGTCTTACCATGTTTCTCTGGGCCTTTCTCTCTCTCTCTCTCTTTTTTCCCTAAGCATGTAAGTCAGTCCTGTAAGTTTCAGGTCTCCATTTCCCCATGAGCAGCTGTTGTCCATGCTAAACTCCAAGACTCTGCGGCTTGGGGTCGAGTGAGTGCTCGTGGGGCTGACTGACTGACCACGGGGTTTATCAGCTGTCAACAATAGCCTTTTAGAAGGGGTCCGTGTGCCATTTGTGCCTCTATTCCTAATCCATGCCCATGCCTGTGCCCATGGAGAGGTAAATCCTTCAAATCCTTTCTCTCTGCCTTCTTTTTTTTTATTTTGCAAGGAGTTTTTTTTTTTTTAAATATTTCTTTGCAATCAAAAAGAGACATAGGGAGAGAAAATGGGTGTGCCAGAGCCTCTTGCCACTGCAAACAAAGCCCAAATGCATGAGACACCTTGTACATCTGTCTTTATGTGAGCATTGGGGAATTGAACCAGAGTCATTAGGTGTTGCAGGCATGTGCCTTAACCACTTAGCTCTCTCTCTAGCCCCTTCTCTCTTTAAAAAAAGTTATTTATTTGAGAGAGGGAGAGAGAGAAAAAAATGCGTGGGTGCCAGGGCATTCTGCCACTACAAATAAACTCCAGATGCATGTGCCATCTTGTGAATCTGGGAAATCTAACCTAGGTCCTTTGGCTTTGCAGGGAAGCACCTAAACTGCTGGGCCATCTCTCCAGCCCCCTTCCTCACTCTTATATGCACACTTACCCCCCACCCCAGTATCAATGGTAGGAGAAAGGATAGTTCTCCTGAGTTGTCCCCTGGGGCATTATTTGTTTTTCTTTCACTTATGCCAGTCATTTAAGATGAATTTCCATTCTGACCTCTTGCCAAATGGTGGTTCTCTACTTGGTGTTCTATCTATCTATCTATCTATCTATCTATCTATCTATCTATCTATGTGTCTATCATCTATCATCTATCTGTCTGAAAGATTGAGCATGATATGGAACAGTTTAAAAGAAGGAACAACTTCTGAAGCCCTTATCAAGGGAGATAAAGGAAAAAGACACCCCCACAGTCACAACAGTAGACAAGTCACCAAGGCAAGAGATGGTGGATAGTGTCCAACATGTGTCAGACACTGAGCTGAGGCTGGGACATCTCCCAATTGCATCCTCAAACATCCCTAGGAGTTAGGACTCACCATGATCCCCAGCAAACATCTGGAGAAATACATCTCAGAACATTTCAATTTTTTTTTTTTTTTTTTTTTTTTTTTTTTTTTTTTTTTGGTTTTTTGAGGTAGGGTCTCACTCTGGATCAGGCTGACCTGGAATTCACTATGTAATCTCAAGGTGGCCTCGAACTCTCGGCGATCCTCCTACCTCTGCCTCCTGAGTGCTGGGATTAAAGACGTGCACCACCACGCCCGGCCATTTCAATTTCTTGCCCAGTGTCTTCCAGGGACTGAGGTCAGACATGAGATTGGACAAGTGTTTGAGTGTGGACAGCTAGGGACTTCCCGCCCTTGGGGCTGCACCTTCACCCGTGTCCAGTATTATTGGTCTTTTTTTCTCCTAGCTACTCTAGTGCTTCCTTCTTTGCATGGACTCATTGCCAGGTCCCGCTGCTTCCATTTTTAAGAGTGTTTCTGTGAACCTGTGTCTATCTATTATAGCCTCGTCTCCAGCTTGATCAATACAATAGCCGCATCTCTCCCATGAGATCTTGTCATCCATTCCCAACAGGATGCCCTGGTCAGAGCCTCCCCTACTCAAACTACGAATGCCACCACCACCAACCAGAAGCTTCCTCTAACACGCACATGCAGTCCTTGACTGTTAGGGAGGAAATGTGGAATTGCGGGTGAGATGCACTCCTGACGCACCGTGACAGAGGGCTGGGACAGTCTCGGGTTCGTTGTACAGGGTCCGTAACAGCAGACGCAGTAACTGGGGAGTGTTGACCCTCTATGCAGAGTAGGAGGGCCCATCTTCCCGGCCGGCTCCCAGGCCACCGGTCCCTAGTGGTAATTTTCTGCTTCAGAAAATACTCCTATTGGACTCCAGATCACTGCTTCCAGTGGCTAAAAATAACAAATTAATAAATAAACAAATAAATAAATAAAAGGAAGCACTCCTATAAGCAAATCACTGCCCTTCAAGAATAAGTTTCTGAACGTGTTCCCTGTAGCAGAAACATCGCACAAACATTTCAAAAAAGGAAAAGGAAAAAAAAAAAACAGCACAGGCCAAGGAGTCAAAAGCTGTGGCCAACAGACAGTGGCCAGGTCCATATGCCAGGGAGCCACTTTGGCTATGACCTCCGCCAGGGCTATGGGAATGGCAACCCAAGGACCTTCTGGGATGGACACTTGGGAGCCTTGCTGTTATGACAGGGGTCTAAAAAAAGGAGTAGAAAACCTTTCTAGGGGCCGTAAGACCTACTACACTGCTTTTTGATGCCTCCCTTAGGAGCCCTGAGCACACACAGAGGGGCACCTAGTGGGTATCTAAGATGTGGATAGGTGATGGCTGTGAGCCCAGGAACACCGTCACAATCTCTCCTGTGTGGGGAGAGGACTCCAGTCACCTGCTCCACTGTAAATGGCACAAAAATAACACTCACTGCCAGGTTCTGTGCCAGGCACCCTGGCCTCACTGTTCTCGTTCCTAGCCCAGTTCTACACTGACCCGGGGGGTCTACCTTCCTACTTTCCTCCAGGAGCGCCTTGCCCTTGCCATCTGCCAAGTCCTCTCCCAGGAGACCACTCCCGGTCACCCTACAGCCCTGTTCCTCACCCCACCCCGCCTCGCCTTCTGGGCTTCACTTGGCTCCAAGTTGCTCGCATCATTTTCTGGCATACGACATCATCTCCTTTCATCATGTTTATTGTCTTGTCTCCTCTATGGGAAACCAGGTCCCACAAGGACAGGGGGCTTGTTCTCTTTGGTTTGTTGCCATACTTCCCAAGGCCAAGCCCAGCACCTGGCACAGAGAAGTCATTCAGTGTGAGTCCCAGGGACACTAATGCAAAACCAACCAGTGTGGAGGGAGGGAGGAAGCTCTGTGCCCCACGCTGTCTTTCCCCACCCCCCCCCCACCATTTTCAGCTGATGTAGAATTTGGGGAGTTGGGCTCAAGGGTATGGCGGACTTGAAGGCTCTTCTCTTGAAACCTGTAACTTAGTTCAAGTTCATAACTGTTTCCTCTCAAGAGGTGGAGCTGCAGGTGGCTTTAGGGGCACTTTCCTCCAAATGAAGGAATTTTCTCTACTCAGCCCTGGTCCCTTGGGACACGTCTCTGCTTCTCTGTGTTCCTCTCTGGTTACAGGCTGAAATGGCAATTGTGACCTTCTCAGGGGTGTCCACAGGATGGTAGGGATGCTGAAAAGGGCTTGGGAGAGCCTCTGGCACACCTGAATGCTGCTTGCTGTATATGGTTTATGTCTGTCCCCACTGACGCCAGGGCCGCTTTCTGATGCCCAGAGCCAAGCTCAGGTGGGGTCCACTAGACCTGGGTGGAGAAGCTCCCTACTTCTTCTCTCTTCTTCTCCCCGCGCCAGGCTAGGAGCGCGCGCCCGCGGACAGGCAGGCCAGGACGCAGCCGGCTGAGCTTGCGGCCAGGCGAATGTTCCTCGAGTCTTGTTTTTTTGTTCTGTTGCTGGGCCATTTGTTTTTATAGCTTATCGTTTCTGCAGGGGGGCTTTGAAAAGCTGCCATTGCTCAATGGATGTTTCCGGTTCGCCTCCATCAAGCCACGTTTAATGAAAACCAGTTTAAGGTCCCCTTTCTCATAAAATGTCTCCAGGCAGCTTCTCTTCAGGAATAATGAAGATGAACACTCCCTCCTCCTCTTCTTTCTCCTTCTCCCAGGGGCAGCGCAGCAAACCCCAAGCACAGGGGAAATAAAGCCAGCGCAGCCTCCAGAGAGGAGGAAGCAGGGCTCGGAACTGCAGACTGCGCGCAGGCCACGGAGCTGAGCGAGCCCCCCTTGAAGAGGAAAACCACAAGTGAATCAGAGCAGGGAAGGGAGACCTCAGGATGGGTTTCCTGCTCTAAGTTGGGAGGACAGGTAAGTCACCTGGGGCCCCAGTCAGTCTTCCTTCCATTCCAGATAACCCAGGAGGCTGTCACAGCCCTTCCCTTCTTCCTGCTCTCAGCCAGAGTGGGAGACGCCAGTGAGCGCTGAGCACGTGACTGGCCTGTAGCAGGGGCTGGTCACTCCCGCCGCACGTGGCCCCTCTGAATACAGAACACACGGATTTCCAGGCAGTGCCCAATGCCAGCATACCCAGATGGCACCTGCATTCGCAGTGCTGGGTAGGACTGGGTAATGTGAACACGAGTGAATAGCCACGTTTTAGTCTCCCCCTCCAAGTACAAGTAAATTTGTCTGCATGAGACTTCGGTATCCTCCTACAGACATTTTTCTCCTTTCAGATATTTGTGATAATAAGGCGTTTTCGGCATTACTCAAAGAGTTGTTTGCCTTGTCACTTGCTTCAGGAAACTATGAGAGTCAAAAGCAGTGGGATGGTCTGTGTTCTTTGCCTTCCCAAGCATGGACTTTCTTCCTATAAATATGTCTCCACCGATACCCTTCATGTACCTGTCACTCCATTTGCCAGACTTGGTCTCACTAGGAAATAAGAACAGACAAAACAAATGGCTACATAGCTACATAACACCTTTGTTGTGAGTGTGACATTGGTATGTTAGTAAGAACAGGATGTGGAGACAGGAGAGAGAGGGTCTAAAATATGCCCTCTTCAGTCCTGGCATTCAAAACCTATGTCCTGTGAAAGTTACTTGACATTACCAGGACTACTCAGTTATTCTAGCTTATAAGAAAGGATTTTACTGTTATTTATTTAGAGAGAGAGAGGGAGATGAGAGAGAGAAAAACAGGTACACCAAGGCGTCCAACCATTGTAAATGAACTCAAAGACGCATGTACCCCCTGTGCATCGGGTTACATGGATACTGGGGGATGGAACCTGGGTCCTTGGGCTTCACAGGCAAGTGCTTTAACCACCAAGCAATTGTTCCAGCCCACGTGAAAGATTTTGATATGATCATCAAGCAGCTAAGAGTACCATTATGAAAATGACTGGCAAACTGCAAGGTTCTTGCAGTGATAGGAAAGATAGCCACCTCTCCTTCTGGACAATGTCACTTTTCAGACATGGAGCTTCTCCATGACCAGAACCCACGTTAACCAAGAGAAACAGAAACCCTGAGTTTACATGTGCTACCAAATATTTTCACTGTATTTGTGCACATGCATGATACATTCATATATGTGTGTGTGTCTGTGCTGATGGGCATGTGCCATAGTACGTGTGTGGAGGTCCAGGACACGCTTGCCTTCCACATTGTCTGAGTCAGGGTCTGTCATTGGTTCCCATACTGCATCCACCAGACTAGCTGGCTGACAGCTTCCAAGGTTGCACCTGTCTCTGCCTCTCACTCCCAGTAGGCACGCTGGGATTGTAGATGCTCACACAACAGCACCCAGCTCTGCGTGTGTCCTGGGGGCTCCGGACGCAGGTACTCCTGCTTGCATGGTAGGCACTTGATTCACTGCACCATCTCTCCAGCCCTGAACTATTTAAATTTTTAAATCCTGGCAACAAATGCAGATGTGTAAGATGTGGGGCATGCAGGTCACACAAAACACATGTGTTGATCTCCAAAGTAGCACCAGTTTGAGAACTCTACAGTCCTCACTGACTTGTGACAGCAAAGTGGGCCATGAGTTAAACAAAGAAATGAACTTGGCTGCAAAGGACAGAGCTGGAACTCTGCATTGACCGCTGACCCCTCAAAGAATGGGTTACCACTAACATCCTGTCTCCAGTAAGGGGACTTGACGTCTGTCCTACCACCAGTGTGGGGTAAGGATGAAGTGAGGGTCAGAGAGCCGCACCCTGGTTATTCTCATTGTCTTAAGATGCTTGTCTTCACCACTGGGACCCCAAGCCTAACCTGGAACACCACAGCTCTCCGCAGCAGCCCTCCCAAAATAAATGCCTGAGACAATATGGAAACCAGATGCGAGCCCGCACTGACTTACCTCTTCCCCCGCCCATTTTTCTTTTTTCCTGTGCTTTTGTAAGTTTCAAAGCTGTTCCACATTCATGAGCTCTGATATCATTAAACCCCCAACTGCCTTGCAAAGCTGTGAAACTGGCATTATTACATTCCAGATGGGGAAACTGAGGCTCGGGAGATCATAATAATGAGGCCAAATAAATGCCAGGGAAAGCGGTTTGAGATGGAAGGCATATGGCCTAGACTGCTACCCTGTGGCAATACTCGGCAGAAAACTGCCTGCCTGCAGCAGACTGGCCTCCTAGCCACAGCCCTCCTCACGCATGCGCGGGGCTGCTCCCAGCACGTGCCGAGGCATGTGACGTGTTGGTGAGGACTCCTGTGTCGCGGTGATGAGAACAAAAAGTAGCGCCGCCTCTAGGAACTGTCACTGCTCTCTCCAGGGTTTATTCTCCTTTCCTCTTTTCTCCTCTCCCCTCTTTCCTCTCCATTCAATTTTCTACCCTTTAAAAATATGTATTTATTTTATTTATGAGAGAGAGCAGGGGAGAAAATGGGCGCAAGGGTCTCTAGCTACTGCAAACAAATTCCAGATGCATATGCCACCTTGTGCATCTGGCTTATGTGGGTCCTGGGGAATCTCACTCGGGTCATTAGGTTTTGCAGGCATGTAACTTAACCACTAAGCCATCTCTTCAGCTCAATTCTCTGCCTTTAAGGTGTTTGAATTCTTGCATACCAGAGAAAAGGGCTTATATATTCTACCATATTTATGAGTTGCATAAACAAAGTAGAGTGGGATAATCATGGAAAATACACCTTATGTTCCATTAAAACTGCTCAGTGTAACTAACCCCACCAGAAAATTAAGAGGGAAAGAGAAGAAAAGAAGAAAGGGACCACTGACCATGCCTTTGCTGACTTAGAGTGCTTATGATCCAATAACAATGTGTAGTTCATATTATTGCTGGTAGCTTAAGCCCAGTTGAATGGAGTTTTTCTCTAGGGAGAAGATGCTGGATCTGTTTCATGGTTTTTCTTCTAATAGTATCTTTTTAAAAAATGTAGGGGCTGGAGTGATTGCTTAGTGGTTAAAGTACTTGTCTGCAAAGCCTAAGGACCCAGACTTGATTCCCTAGTACTCACATAAAGCCAGATGCACAAGTTGACACAAATGTCTGGATTTTGTTTGCAGTGGCTGGAGGACCTGGCAGGCCCATTCTCTCTCTCTCTCCATACATAAACACCTCTTTCTGCTCTAAAATAAATAGATATTTCTAAAAAGCAGACTACTGAAGTGCAGTATGATATTAATGTGTTTCAGTCAACTTAAGAAAAAGAAAGAAATATAAGTCAGGCTGGGGAGATGGCTTGGTGGTCAAAGTGCTTGCAAAGCCTACAGCTCAGGTTCTTCTAGGCCCAGTGCCCTCATAAAATGAGATGCACAATGTAGTGCCCACATCTGGAGTACCCTTGCAGTGGCAATAGGCCGTTGCATTCTCTCTCTCTCTTCTTCAAAATGAAATAAATAAATAAGATCTAAATTTAAAAATCTGTTCATGGTCTAGAGAGATGAACCATCAGGCGCTTGCCTATGAAGCCCAAGGACCCAGGTTTGAAGCTCCGGGTCCCTTGTGGCTGAATGCAAAGTGATGCGAGTGGGCGGCACCACACATGCGCACAGGGGACACGCGCCTGGTTGGTTCGCCATGGCTGCAACGGCCGTGGCACTCCATTCTCTCTCACTACTTCTTTCTCCCTCTCTCTCAAAAACAAAATAATTTAAAAATTCATTAAAAATCTGTTCAAGTGGATTTAAAAACAAGTTAAAAATCAGACCAAAAGGGGCTGGAGAGATTTCTCAGTGGCTAAGGCACTTGCCTGCAAAATCTAACAAACAGAGTTAGATTCTCCAGTGTCCATTATAAAGCCAGATGTGGAAGGTGGTACATGTATCTGAAGTTCGATTGCCTTGGCTGGAGGCCCTGATGTGTCCATCTCTCCGTTTAAACAGTCAGACCAAGTGCTGGAGGCCTGGCTCAGAGGTTAGAAGCATTTGCTATGCAAGCCTGATGACCAGAGTTCAGATCCCCATAGCCCATGAAAGAGCCGGATGCACAGAGCAGATGCACCTGTGATCCCAATCCACTGAAAGCAACGAGAGCCATCATCCAGAGAATCCCGAAGCTCCCAAGAGAGCCAGTCTGGTGCTTGCAGTGGCGAACAACTGAAGAGACCCTGTCTCAAAACTAGGTGGGTTGGCTAGAGAAATGGCTCAGCAGCTAAGGCACTTGCCTGTGAAATCTCGGGTCCCCAGTTCAATTCCCCAGTACCCACATCAAGCCAGATGCAAAAGGTGGTACATTCATCTGTAGCTCATTTGCAACAGTTAGAGGACCTGGCACACCTATTCTCTCTATGTGCCCTTTTTTCTCTCTGTGTCCAATAAATAAATAAGTAACTAGGAGGAGGCAAGGAGCACATCTTGAGGTTGGCCTCTGACCACACATACAGAGGGGCACGCAGGCGGGTGCACTCAAGTGCACGTGCACATCCCCCCCCCCCCCACAGAGCCTATCCAAAATAATTCTTCTCTTAATTGGTGGGATGATTTGTAATCATTCTTTTCATTGAAAGTCATTTTTTTTAAACTTTATTGAAAATGTTGTGAAGTACAGAATAGTGCTTCTATGAAGTGGTTTGTGGTGATAAGAATATACTCTGGCCTGAGTCTATCCAGGGAGACAGAGCCTGTAGACATGGGACAGGCCTCGCTGTGCATCTCCTGTGATTTGCCACTTGCACTGGGGTAGAGGCTGTGTGCTGGGAAACAGGAAACCCAGGCTATCTTGTCATTTGTGAAGATGAAATGTCCTTTCTGGTCCTCAATGGTCCAACTGCTAAATGGAGCTGACAGACTGGGAGGCCTTCTTGCTATCACCTTCCTCAGCCCCTTTCAGTTTTCATGAAAACAACAACGGCAAACAGTATCTTTGAGGAGGTCAAATATGTTTCCTCTTTTTTCTTGTGTGTATTTTGCAAATTCACATTGTGCAGGTGCATGTGTGTGCCTGCCTGCAGAAGCCAGAGGACAATTATGGCGTCAGTCCCTGAGAAACACCGACCACCTGGGTTTTTTTGTTTGTTTGTTTTTGAGGTAGGGTCTCACTCTAGCTCAGAGATGATCTGGAATTCACTATGTAGTGTCAGGGTGGCCTTGAACTCATGGTGATCCTCCTACCTCTGCCTCCCAAGTGCTGGGATTAAAGGCGTGTGCCACCACACCCGGCTACCAACCACCTTCTTTGAGACAGGGGCTCCTGTTGGTCTGGAGCTCACGAATTAGACTAGGCTGGCTGGCCAGCGGCCCCAGAGGCCCATATGTCTCCACCCCCAATGTGCATCACTATGTCTCGCTTTATGCTCACATGGCTCTGAGGATCAGACTCAATCCTCATGCTTGGAAGGTGAGCACTCTATCAACAGAGCACTCTCCCAAGCCCAAAGACGAGCTCTGTGTCAACAAGTATTCAAGGATGCCTGCTTCCTGGGAGTTCAAGGTATTCTTAGTAGGTAGAAAGAAGTTTGGACCCCTTCCTGACTTTTATTCTATCCATCTGTCTTCAGAGAGGAGGTGCAGAGGGGACCTGAGCCTGGCAGTCCTCTTTCAGAAGCAAGGGACTCCGTGCAGGTCTGTTTGTAGGAGACACCAAATGGATGGCTTTCTCCTGGCCTGTGGAGGGTCTTGGGCTGCCACAACTGACTTTTCCCCACTGTGTTGGAACAGCGTCCAAGTTGTCCTCCCTTAGTGACAAAACAAGGCCATTTGCAAACACCCCACTGTGACACTCTCCCTGATGCTTGCCAGGGACTAAGTTTCCATTCAGAGCCATCCCCATCCCACCCCAGTCAGACTGCCTTTGGTTTCAGAGGCACAGCTAGCCTCCCCTCTGGTTTTACATGGGTGGCACATATATACCCTCCAAACAGACCCTGAAGAGGAGGAGGCTGACTTCCCAACCTGCCAGGCATTTAGTGCACATGCTAAAGGAGAAAGGAAAGGGGTCTTCTTGGGCCTCAGCATGCAGCCTTGGCCCAGATTCCTAGCCCCCAGCGATTGTGTGGATTCCATTCACCACCACGCCTGGCCACCTTGGGGAAGTCAGCACCAGGCGCCTTGGTCAAAAATCAAAATGCAGGCGCAAATAATGAGAATAATCCTGATAGCCAAAGACCTCCCCCTCCTCTGCTAGCCAGACCATAAAGGGCATTTGTTTCTAATTAAACACCAAAACCCTAAACCTTTCAACTCTGCATCCACAACTACTGTAAATGTTTATGAAAAACGGGAAATTCTCATTTAATTCAAACCATGCCAGAAATGCGTTTTCGTTGTCTTGGCCAAAGGAGAAGCCCTCTGAGCCCAGCTTGAGCACATCTGAGCTAGAAATTGAGAGACTAAATCCCAAGAAGCCTCATCTCACAAGCTCTCCAGAAAAAAAAAAAAGAAGTATAGCACACCTTCTAGAAAGAGATGTGGCCACAGAGAGCTACAGCTTCATGAGGAGACATCTATAGATTCTGTTTAGAGGGGAAGTTCTGAGACTAGAGAGATGGCTTTGCCATCACGGCACTGCTTGTGAAGCCTAAAGACACAAGTTTGATTCTCTGGGACCCATGTAAGCCAGATGTACAAGGTGGCACATGTGTCTGGAGTTCATTTGCAATGGCTGGAGACCCTGGCACACCCATGCGCGCGCTCTCTCTCTCTCTCTCTCTCTCTCTCTCTCTCTCTCTCTCTCTCTCTCTCTCTCTCCCTCTTCCCCCCTCATATAATAGATAAATTAAAATAAAAAATTAAAAAAAAAGTTCCAGAATCAGACAACCAAGGTCAGCAGATTATCCCCTGAGGGAACTGGGAAAAGATTTTATCCAACCTTTTGAGTCTTAGGTTCTTCATGGGTCATTCATGTGACAATGTAAAAAATGAAACCCTGGGCTGGAGAGATGGCTTAGCGGTTAAGCACTTGCCTGTGAAGCCTAAGGACCCCCGTTCGAGGCTCAGTTCCCCAGGTCCCACGTTAGCCAGATGCACAAGGGGGCGCACGCGTCTGGAGTTTGTTTGCAGAGGCTGGAAGCCCTGGCGCGCCCATTCTCTCTCTCTCCCTCTATCTGTCTTTCTCTCTATGTCTGTCGCTCTCAAATAAATAAATAAAAAATGAACAAAAAAAATTAAAAAAAAAAAAAAAAAATGAAACCCTGGCAGAGGTGACATCAGGTGGAGAAGCAGGCTAAGTACGTCACCAAGACTGTCTCTGGGTGTCTTCTAGAAGCTTGCTGAAGCTGGGAGGATGATGGCTGCCAGGCATCTTGCTACCAGTTACAGCCTGGAGATGTGACAATCCACACACCCAGGTAAGTGCAAGGACAGGTTGGAGAGAAATTTGTTCCTGAATATGTCATCTGAGTTACTGGGTTCCACCATCTTTAAAGATGGAACTCAATCTTCTCATCCCACCAGCCAATAAGACCTCTCGTCTGCTGTCCTGATTCAACACTTGTTTCAAGTACTCAAAAGAAAGAGCTGAATTTGTGACAGAGGAGAGACAACACTGAACCACTTTTGTTTTCTGAATGTATACTATGACCCAACAATGCTAGGCAGGCTATGGGGCTGCAAAGCTCATATACACTTTCTTTAAAGACATGAGACATGTCACCCAAACAACTACATTATAAAGAAAAACATGGCAAATGCAGTGACGAGGGGCAGGTTAAAATGCTCTGCTGACATATGACAAAGGAGCTGGAGACAGACTCCTGGGGATGGCCTGATAGCATGACTTGGAAGAGAGATGAAACTGACAAGCAGATTCTGGGGTGGGGGGACAACACATGGTATGGCTGGAGAAGTCACAGTGTGAGCCACATGCTGGACTAACAGGCACCAGAGAACCAGGACAGACAGCAGGAAATGACCCCAGGAAAGCCCTCCTGCACTTCCTTGGGGTTCCTGCGATGATGTTTCCTCTCCATCCTGTAGCTATTCTGGCTGAAGTTCTGCCATTTTGGACTGCAGAAGGCAAAGGCTTCTCAGCCTGCCAAGGATTCTAGATTTTTCATCTCCTGGCCACCCTGGAAGGCACCCTCTAGGGGTAGACCATGGCCCATGAGCTCTGCTTACCACTGGAAGTTAAGGTGCTCATGGAGCTTGGTATGCTCCAATGCTGCTTTCCTGCACAAAGCTGTGTGACATGGGCAGGAAGCCACACAGGGGAAGACCTGAAGAACACGCCAACACCTTGCATGAGTCTGGCCAACCTCTGCTGCTCCACAGCTCTCTCCGCCTTCCTCTTTCACCATGGGGCCGCCCATGGGGCCTGTTCCTGTGTTGCTCCTTCTGTCCAGAATGTCACCTTTTTACCTAATCACTTCCAAGTCATCTTTCTGATCGAGACCCAGTGTCACTTCCTTTTGGGCTCCCAGAGTTGCAGAGATAGAACACCTGGGTTCGAATTCTGGTGCCAGCACTTCCCTTCTGTAAGACGGACACAGTAATGGAGAGGAGGATCAGCAGGGATGGTAGTATTTCCAGAGCACAAGCCATCATCATGTCTTTGGAGCAACTGATCCTGGCCCCTGCCTCTTCAGTTTCAACTTCAGACAGTCATGTGACCTTTTGATTGGCATCTGTCTCTGCCAATTGATGATAGCCTGATGAAGCAGGTCAAAATCAGGCTTTACCTGCAATCTAATATGCAAGACACGATCTGTCACATAGTAGGTGTGTGACAGTTTGAATGTAATAATTTGAATGTATGGTCACCATAAGATGTTTCATTAAAATTGAGTTTACAACTTAATCCCCTAGCATGCAGATCCCTGTAGAGGGGCGTGTCACTGGGGGGCAGGTCTTGAAGTCCAGGGCTAAGGTTTTTTTGGAGGTGGGTCTCAGTCCAGCCCACCTAGGTATGTTGGGAGCAGGTGGAGCTCTGGCAGTTCATGCTGTGGGTGCCGGTGTTGGATGCCTATTTGACATGTCTCTCGGCTTGGCTCTAAGGAAAGGGAGCCAGCATCTTCTGCCAATGATGGTGTTCCCCTGGGCTCTGTACGCCTGAAATAAACCCTCTTCCTCCCATAAGCTGTGTCTGGTTATATGTTAGTCCCAGTAACATGAAGCTCACTGCAATAAGGTGCTAAACAAATATTCCAGATAATAATTCAGGTCATCATAAGAGAACTCAGAGGGGTAAAGAATGAGTTCCCAAATATTCTTAAAATTCATAGAAGCCCTGACCTCAAAATGTCCCTCTGAGTAACCCAGGAGCAAGATCTCAAGGGTGGAAAATATCTGTGGTTTCAATGAGAACAGGTTCCAGGAGAGACTTCAGCCACCATATTTCCCCTTAGCAATTCATGTCTTCCATGAAAAAGGGCTCAGAGTACACGTGGCCAGCCAACTAGATGCAGTGCTCCGAAGTCAGCCTGACCCACACCAAATGACTATAATCTCTCTTCCAGTATCCTTCACAGTTCCAGAGAAGTCTCGCCATTTGTGACCTTTGGCTCAGATTTTACATAATATTTTGCTTTACTCGGCAATGCTATCATCTGAGAGCCTACATGTTTGGGGTATGTTTTTAATATGTGCCTCATACCATATCATGGGCCAAATTCTCCTCTGAGACCCACGGTGGATCTTGGAAGTATGGAATATGTTATAAATCTCGGGTAAACAGTACTTTGCTTGCCAAACTTCACATCCACTCTTACTCTGTGGTCCTACAGACAGCAGGGTTCAGCTGCGAGTGACCCTGAGTGAGCACGGCTTGCAGGGAGACAGTCTAACTTCCCTCCGCTGAACTCACTGGATTTGTCCTACAGCAAGTCTGTAGAGAAGATGGTAGGCTGACAACATTGACAGAGACAGGCGTGGAAGACGGAGAGAGAGACGGACAGTCCCATCTTTGGTAACAAGGCATGCAGTCCCAAGTGGCTCTGGCGCAGAGCTGCCCTTGTCCAGCTCACCTGACCAGCCCAGCCTCTCTCTGGAGGTCCAAACCACAGCATCCCCTTCCTCCCTGACTGCTCTGCTTCAGAAAAGTGTTGCTTCCTTGTGCTCTGTGTCTCTAGGGGCCAGATTCTATGAGTTGGCTGGTGGCAGCTCTGAGCCACAACCCTCCTCTCACAATGGCTTCTAATGAAGAAGAAAGTGCTAACAGTGAACAGAATCTCATGCCTGCATGTAAGGGTCACACACTCCTACCTTGGGATTGAAGCCATGGCTTCGACACCAAGAAATCTACACTCCCCCCACCTACCACCATTGCTGACAGCCTAAACTCCTCCAGGTCTGAGCCCCACCTCATTACCTCCTCTGAGGTCTCAGTACATATCTGTTTGGCAGGTAAAGTTATTGGTTTCTTGCCTTCTAGGAATCAAATTATCTATATCAGACAATACATGCATTCCCAAGAGGTCCAGCCCATAGGGGGGAAAAAAGCTGGAAGGAGACCCCGGTGGGCGGGCCTGAGCACTGAAGTACACTAGGTTTGGGGGAGGCAGTATGACCAAACTGCACCCATAGAAGCCTTGGAGGACGACATCCTGGACCTATCCATCAGTGTCCTCCCGCTTGGGCCTCGCTCCCTGGAGATGGCACATGAAGAGAGAACAAGGGTGATTGATTTTCTTTTAATCCTTCCTTTCCAGCAAGGGTCTGACCCCAGGCTTCAGCCTGTTTCAGCTTCTCCCCAGCAGGGTCATTTTTCACACTGAGTCATCAGATCTAGGGAAACAGTACCATCCTATGGGGTAAGAGTGTCATCCTGTCCAGAAGGAGCCCATGGGCTCAGACATGATCTCACCTACTACTCTGTGATCAAGGTAAGGCAGCGAGCATTATCGGGTGTATTATGTTAGGAACTCAGTCTAGGGCAAACTGCACTTCTCTGGGGCAGGGCAGGGCAGAGCAGTACCAGGAGCTGCTACCCTGGAGCCAGGGAACGCTCTACCGCCTAGCTCTCCATCCTAGGTGGGAGGATGACAGACGGGGGGGGGGCACTGTAAACTCTGAATAAGTCAGGCACCTGGAAAGCAGCTGTGGGCACAAGAATGGGCAGGGATGGCTGTGTGCCAATAAAACTTAATTTACAAAAGCAAGTGGTGGGCAGGATTTAGCTGGTTTACTGACCTCTGTTTCCATATAAAACCAGGCAGAAATGAAGCTCCAGCTCTGGAACCATCTAAGAATGTTGGGTGGGAGCAGGGGCTCTCAATCTCAGGGCTACTGAAGCTTGAGCAGACACGCATTGTGTGTGGGGTGAAGGCAGGGGACGGGTGGGAGTCAGTCCCGTATGTTCTACAATATCCCCAGCTCCCACCTACCAGGTGTGAGCAGCATCCTCAAGTCACAACCAAAAATGTCCGTTGTCAGATATCTCCCAGGGAGCAGAATCGCCTGCAACTGAGAACTTAAGGGGCCCCTGGCATTGGAGGCCTCTCACTGGTATCCCTGCCTAGTTTTACCCAGCCTCACCCTGCACATGTGCTGGCAGGGCTGTGAGCACTCCTTCCCCCTGGAAGCTCTCTGCATTAAGGGGTGTCATCATGGCTACCTTGCCCGTACTCCCTACATGCTTTGTATGTGCAGCCACAACAGCCATAGAAATGGGTCCACTGTACACCTCAGAGAAGCTGGCGGGCGGGGGGGGGGGGAGATCCCAACTCCAACAGAGCAGAGGTTGAGATGACAGCGCAATGGCTGGCAGTGGCATTAGTAGCCTTAGCCACACTGCCATTTGACAGGTCAGCTTTCCTCACCAATACTCACTCTCACCTGCTCTGGGTCAATGGCCAGTGCTTTGCATCTAAGGGCTACCTGTCTTCCCAGAATGCACCACATTTTGCCCTACACCAAGGACAATGCAACCCTAAGAGCTGGATCCTCTCAAGTCCAGACAATTGCCTCTCAGCAATCAGCTCACACAGGTCCATTTTCAGACTCCTTGTCAAAGAGCAAGGACAATTGTAAGCGCCAGCCTTAAAGGGCTGCCAGAGGTCAAAAGGGCACAAGTTCAAGGCTTTGCATGCCTTATACTTCTACAGAAACCCCAGGACCCTTTCTGACACTGGAGCCGAGGCTCTTTCCAAAGGTTTCCACCTAGCTTCTCTCTAAGTCTGTGCTCCTGTACCCCGGGTCCTGAGACTCCCTAAACCCTTTTCTGTGGTTCTCTTGGGAATCTCTGGGAGGCAGACATTAGCAAAGGTCCCAAGTTCCATTGGATCACCCCTCTAAATACAGCAGCTCTGTTTTTTTCGATATTTTATTTTTATTTATTTATTTATTTGAGAGAGAGAATGAGTGCACCAGGGCTTCCAGCCATTGCAAATGAACTCCAGATGTGTGCACCCCCTTGTGCATCTGGCTAACATGGGGCCTGGGGAATCGAACATGGGTACTTTGGCTTTGCAGGCAAAACACCTTAACTGTTAAGCCATCCCTCCAGCACCCCCCCTTTTTGAGAGAATGAGGCAGATAGAGAAAGAGAGAGAGAATATGGATGTGACAGGGCACCAAGCTCAAACTCCAGACACATGCGCCACCATGTGCATCTGGCTTCCATGGGTTCTAGGGAAACAAACATGGATCCTTAGGCTTCACAGTCATGTGCCTTCACTACTAAGCCATTTCTCCAGTCCAGCTCTTTTATTTATGTTGGGATTCCTTCTGTAGAATGGGTTGAGCCACTGAAAGGAAGCTGGAAGTCATTGCTCCTGGGCTGTGTTGCCAATCTGTGGAGCTTGGATCACTGGCATCACTGGGGAGGCTGTCAGGCACACAGAACCCCAGGCCTTACCCTTCCCGTCTGGCACAAGACCCTCCACAGAATCACTTGTCAGCAGAGTATGAGTGGTCCTGCTCTTAGGGTCCCCTGATATGGAGATATACTGTACACTCTTGGGAAGCCGTGGCTTCTGTGATACAAATGGGGCTTGCTGTCACCAAGGCTATTGCAACCTGACCTGGGAAACCCTTTGGCTATGCTGAAATTACTGCAAACTCCGACACCCCGTGTTGTAAAGAAGTCGTCTGGATCTCCTGTTTTACTGTGTGAATTGAAGATGCTTATGAGAAGGGGCCCACTGTTCAGCCCCTTGAAGCACTCTGGAATCTGACAGAATTTACACCGTGGTTCAACTCTGGGTGAAGTAGCTTTTGTCTTGGTTACCTGACACCCTAATCCAGATCACCAAGAGCTCATGGGGACAGGAATGTGGAAGAAAAGCCTGGCCTACACCATCTACCTTCACGACACCAGGCACGGGACAGAATCATCTCAGATTCTCCAGGCCAGTGGCCACATGACACTGAGTCACTTCTCCACATACCACTCAGAGCCAAATCTCCTGTTCTGTTCTGATGGAATTCCTGACCTACAAAACTGGGACATGGAAGGAAATGGTGTTTAAAGCTACCAAGTTGGGGAGGCAACAAGAAATAACAAGAAAAACAAAACAAAACAAAAAAAAAAAAAACAAAACTCCAGAGGTGAAAAAAAAAAAACCTAACATTGGGTCAAAACAAAGTCAGTTTAAACATGATGATCAGGACTGGAATGATGGCTCAGTGGTTAAGGCACTTGGCCACAAAGTCTAATGACCTAGGTTGGGTTCCCCAGTACCCACATATGGTGGTTGGATTCAGGTATCCCGCATAAACTTAGGCATTCTGAATGCTAGGTTCCCAACTGATAGAGATTTGGGAATTGACACCTCTTGGAGGCAGAGTATTGTTGGGGGCAGGCTTATGGGTGTTATAACCAGTGTTTGGCACACTCTCCTGTTTTGTTGTCCACCTTATGTGGGCCAGGAGGTGATGTGCATCCTCTGTTTACATTGTCATTTTCCTCTGCCATTGTGAAGCTTCCCCTCCAGTCTGTAAGACAAAATAAACCTTTTTTCCCCCCAAAAGTTGTTTTTGGTCAGGTGATTTCTGCCAGCAATGCAAACCTACTGCAACAGTAATGTTGGTACCAAGGATTGGTATCATTTGCTGCTAGACACCTGGCTGTGTAGCTATGGCCTTTTGGAAATGATCTTCAAGAGGAATGTGGGAGGATTTGAAACCATGGCCTAAGAGATGACTGCAGTGCTGTAAGTACAGCTTGATCAACTATTCTGGTCAGACTTGAAGGACCTGAATTCAGTAAGAACTATGGACTATGAGGTTTGACTTATGAGGGAGAGAAAGAGGTTTGCCTGGACTAGGCTAGAAGCAGTTTATGTGAGAGGCTTGCTGTTAGGCCTGTGTCCTGAGAACTTGTGCAGGGTTGCTTTGTGTGGAAAAAGACATGTGTGCACAGGGATATGACACAGAAATGAAATCTTTGGGCTGAACCTTCTGCCTGTTTGAGATTGGGCCAGCTGATCTGCATTGTAACAACAGAAAGAATGTAGTCTTTTGAAGGGGCGTAAATGTTCAAGGAGTGTCCTGTTCTTCAACGTCTGCTTTATTCCCCTCTGGATTAACAAATTAGTACCCAACCTGGTATTGTAGAGTATAAAAAATGCAGTAAAGAGAGGGTTATTGAGTTTGTAACATGGTCTTGTGTTTTGGAAATGACCATGGGCAGTGTGAAGCAGGTTTGCTGGATGCCTGCATGGAGACCTAATGGAGCTGTGAGGCTTAACCGTGGCTTCCAGTGGAGACTTAGTGGAGAAGCTGGGATCACAAGATGGCTGCTAAGGAGAGCTGATGGCCTGGATGAAGTTTTTCAGGACTATGAGTAGCCTAGCTGGAGAGGCAGAATTGGAACTCTAGAGACTTGTTGCTGGTTAGAGTTATCAGACTTGGAGATTTGTCCCTGGCTAGAGTTGTTGTTCTTGGAGCTACAGAGTTTGATGTTTACCCTGGTTGTTTTAAATCTTGTATCAGCTGAATATTTCTTTGCTATGCCCAATGCCATCTTTTACATTGTGAATGTTTATACTGGGCCATTATGGAGTTTGGGGGGATTTTTTGGTGTTATGGCTCAGTTAAAAGGTCTTGGACTATGGAAATGTTTGAACATCATTGGGATTGATAAAAACTATGGGGATGTTTAAAGCTGAACTGAATGCATTGCATTTTATGTCATGGATGGTGTGGTGGTTTGAATAGAATAGATGGCCCCCAATATATTCAGTTGTTTGTTTGTAGTTTGCATCTGCTGGCTACCTGGCTGGAGGCAATGTCACTGGGTAGATCTTAAGTTGTGGTGATGGGCTTTTGATTTCAATCTAAAGATCTGAAAAGTGTGCCTAGCTGGAGTTCCTGAAGTGTGCTGTGGCTTTTGACCTTTAGGCATGTACTTCTCTCTCTCTCTGCTTGGTCCTGTGAAGGCAGGTCAGCTTTTTCTGCCATTTATGGAACTTCTTCTGGATCTGTAAGTTTCAATAAATATCCCTTCCTCCATAACTGTGCCTGGTCTGGAAGTTCATCTCAGTGAACCAGAAGCTGTCTGCTACAGATGGCTATCAGCTTATGGGTGCCAGGGGTGGAATGGGGTGGTTTGATTCAGGTGTCCACCATAAACTTGAGTGTTCTGGATGCTAGGTTCCCCAGCTGATGGAGATTTGGGAATTAACACTTTTTGGAGGCGGTGTGTTCTTAGAGGTGGGCTTATGGGTGTTATAGCCACTGTCTGGCACACTCTCCTGTTCTTGTCCACATTACATGGGCCAGGGGTGATGTCCACCCTACCATTGTGGAGCTTCCCCTTGAGTCTGTAAGCCAAAATAGATCCTTTTCTCCCAAAAGCTGCTCTTGGTTGGGTGATTTCTGCAGCAATGCAAACCTGACTGCAACATCATGTAAAGACAGATGCACAAAGTGGTACATGCATCTGGAGTTCATTTGCAGTGGCAGGAGGCCCTGGCATACCTATTCTTTCTCTCTCTTTCTCTCTCTCTCTCCTTCTCTCTTTGGAAATAAATAAATAAAAATATTTTTTTAAAAGATGATCAGCTGGGCATGGTGGTATATGCCTTTAATCCTAGCACTTGGGAGGCTGAGGTAAGAGAACTGCTGTGAGTTCCAGGCCACTCTGAGACTACATAGTCAATTCTAGGTCAGCCTGGGCTAGAGCAAGAACCTATCTCATCAATACAAAAAAAAAAAAAGATGATCAGGGCTGGAGAGGACATGGCTTAGTGGTTAAGGCCCCTACCTGCAAAGCCTAAAGACCCAGATTCAATTCCCAAGTGCCCACATAAGTGAGATAGATGTGCAAGGTGGTGCAATGTGTCTAGAGTTCATTTGCAGTGACTAGAGGTCTGGTGTGTCCATTCTCTCTCCTCTACCTGACTCTTTCTCTCTCACTCTCATAAATAAGTAAATAGAATATTTTTTTTAAAAATGATCAAAGAAGGTCCAGAGATGAAACCCATTGAGCCTCTAACATCCCTATCCAATAACTGTGAGCCTCTCTTCCCAGCAAGCCTCGGGAGTGCTCAGAAGGACTACCTCTCCACGGCTCACGGCACTCCAGAGGTTGCTCACCAATCTGCCCGTGATTCAGAGTTAGCCTGATGGCACTGCTTCGTGCAGGTTTAGGTCATGCTGGCACGCTCTCAGTGAAACGTTCACCAAGCTATCACTTCTGTGAAAAATGAGATGGGCCCGGGCACAGTGGCGCATGCAGGTCAGCCTGGGCTAAAACAAAAATAGTGAGTGAGAGCAAGGGAGAAGGATGAAGGCCTTCTGAGGCAGGGGGTGGGTTTGTCGGGGTTGGGGGCAGGCAAAAGGGATGAGTCAGCAGCCTTTGTTCCGGACGCTCCAGTTCTGCTCCAGCCAGAAGCCCTGACCGGCCTTTGCAGAATCCTCAATTTGAACAGCAAAGCTAAAGCCATGTGTGCATGCCACCGTCTTCACAATGCATAAGGGTCCCTCTCACATCCTCTTCCCTAACATCTCTGCTCCGAATGCTGAGGGGAAATGCAGGTGACCTGTGTACCTGTGTCCCCTACTTTCAGGGGACAGTCACAGTGGGTCGCTATATTCCCGCCACCCTGAACTACCACGCTCTTCTTCTAATGATAGAACTCTCGGCCTCCTTGGGGGAAGTGACCCCTCGCTATTGCAGTCCACGTCTCCTCGGAGTGTAAGCACGTCACCAGAACTGCTCTTCTCTCTCTGCCTCTCCTTCACCACAAAATATTGCTCGAAGATGGATGTGCACAGGGCCAAACTGACCGAACAAGGCTCTGCCCTGAGTGCTCACCGAAGCTATTATAAAGTGGCCATCTGTCTGTCCCAGGAGGCCAGCCTAGGGATGGCATCAGCCTCTTGCCACCACAGTGTGAAAACCAGGTACAAAATATATCTAGCCTAAAGAAGGAAGAGACATGAGATGGAGAAGATGGTATTCTGATGGCATCATATGAGCTGCTGAATCTAGCTATACCCAGGTCAATCGGCCCTTGTACCTTCTAATTCTCTAAACTATAAACTGAAAAATTCTCCCTAAACACATTCTTTTATAATTAAGCCAGCTTTAACCGAATATTTGTTACCTGAAATCAAGCATCTGGGCTAACAAAATGCATTAATCAAGTTCAATTGAGTTTGGGAATGTCATGTAAGAAAAGTCTAGGCATTTACTGTATGCTTTGCACAGTGAAGAAACTTCTAGTCTAAGGATGTATCTATCATCAAGCTTACTCAGTTCCATAGCCTTCCCATTTCCTGTCCTTTGTGTTTTTTTTTTCATTTCTTTCCAGCTATACCCTTTAAAAATATTTATTTATTTATAAGAGAGAGAGAGGCAGATAGACAGAATGAGTGCTCCAGGGCCTGTAATCACTATAAATGAGCTCCAGATGCATGTGCCACCTTGTGCATCTGACTTTACATGGGTCCTGGGGAATTGCATCTGGGTCCTTTGGCTTTGCAGGCAAGTGCCTTAACCACTAAGCCATCTCTCCAACTCCGTACTTTTTTTTTTTTTTTTATTGGAGCCCATCTTTCTCCAGCCCAGGCATTCAGAATGACAAACTATTGGAAGGCACTTCTGTCCCCACTAATACCTGTGTTTAAATTTTTCATTGTTGCTTTTGAAAAAATGGTCATGATGTGATAGCAAATGAATGTTGGCGAATTACCAAGTGACAGGCGTAAAATTTTATGAACATGCACATTCCAGAGGAATGTGGAAATAAGCCATCCACTGTAGTGCAGTTTGGCAGAAATATTACAAAAATATAAGTTTGGCATATATTGTAATTCATTTAAAGATGCTTAAAAACTCATTCATCAACCTTGCACAGAAGGTCAAAGAAACCACATGATTCTCAAATAAACAGTAACTAATGTACAAGGCAGAGGTCTGGATGTCAGCGTTGGCAATCAGAGAATGCCACGTGTGATGTGGAGAGAATGGTGGTCCTTTTTGTTTAGAAGGTGGAGCTTCTATAACCTTCCTTTTTAGCATTGGAAAGAAATAATAACCTTTCCCTAGCAGTCTGGGACAGAAGCCCCAGAAAAGTCATCTTAATTCTTTTCCTCAAAGAGGATTTGGGGCTGATGAGAATGTGTCCTGGCAGTCTTGATGTTTTTGTTTTTTTTAATTTTAAAATTTATTTATTTATTTATGAGAGAGAGAGAGAGAGAGAGAGAGAGAGAGAGAGAATGGGTGTGCCAGGGCCTCTAGCCACTGCATAAAAACTCCAGATGCATGTGCCACCATATGCATCTGGCTTATATGGGTTCTAGGGAATTGAACCTGGGTCCTTAGGCTTTACAGGCAAGTAACTTAAACGCTAAGCCATCTCTCCAGCCTGTCTTGATGTTTCTAACTTCGAGGATCACAACTATAAAAGGAGTGAAGAGAATACAAATGCTTGTTCATTTGGGCACTGAGGGTGGAGCTCTCCACACTGTCATGAGCTTCACTTACTCCTTCCCAGTCCCAAGAGGAGCTCCAACCAGGACCTGACCAAGTAGATTACTCAGTCCCTGGGTCACAGAGATTGACTCAAGGATGGGCAACCTCTCCCTCCACCACACACTAGTCATCCATAAAGTGTGGAGAAATGGCTGCTTCCCTGTATAGAAAGGGAATGAGGCCCTTCATGCAGAGACAGAGAAGCATAAAAATCAGTGCAGTTGGGGTGGGAGAGATGGGGAGACAGATGGAGGCAGAGGTCAGAGACCCAGCTGCGCCTGCAGGCCGAACCACCCTGCCTGACTTCTCAGTAATGTTAGCCAATAAATATTCTTTGCAGCTTCAGCCAGTTGGAGCTGGGCTTCTGCCACTTGGAACGGAATGAATTTTCACTGACACAGTTACCCACAATTTTTGCAACATGACCGAGACCATAAAAGAAGTTGGACACAGGAGAAGAGGCTGACAAGGTTCTTACTTCAAAGGAATGGTTTACTAAGCATCTATTTGGTTCCAGGCTCAGCAAAGTATGACACAGTCCTCACCCGACGAGCTCTCAGGGTCATCCAGCGAGAGAGAGGTGGCTTTCCCCTGATGGCTGGAAGTCAGGGAAAATTGTAGATGTATGGAAGCAGGAAGACGCCATCTTGCTCTCAAAGAAGAGCAAAGGCAGGGCGGCGGGGAAGACAAGCTGGGGGATATGGAACTGGTAGTTGTTACGGTCTTGTACCGAGGAAATGGACGCAAAACACATTGCAAAATGTCCACTCTCCTATTCTACACGCTCCGCCATATTTGAACCATTTATGAAACTGGCTATCGTTTGTAAGAAGTTTTAGCCAGGCATGGTGGCACACACCTTTAATCCCAGCACTTGGGAGGCAGAGGTAGGAGGAGCTCTGCGAGTTTGAGACCAGCCTGGGACTACAGACTGAATTCCAAATCAGCCTGGGCTAGAGGAAGATCCTGCCTTAAATACCCCCCACCCCCCAAAAAAAAAAGAAATTTCAGAAATGCTGACAATTTGGCTTCTCTAACTGTAATGTAGGAGTTACAGAATTCTTGTGGGGGAAAAAAAAAACTGCCTGGTGTTTCTTAGCTATGGGATCTTTTATTTTCAGCAGGTCTCATGGTGATTAGTTTAATGACTACATTTCCCAGCTACTCTTGCAGCTGCATGTATCCATTTGTTTAAATTCTGACTAATGACATGCAAGCAGAAATATTCTAGACAACTCTCTAAGAGTCCTTCCTTGTACTCTTCTTCATTCTTGTGGCCAACACTATAGCCCCAGAGGCGAGAGCTTCAGTAACCATTTTGAATTAGAAGGTAAAATATCACAAGCTCAGGCAGTGACCAGTCAGGGTTTTCTGTAGTCAGGTAATACTTTGGGCTTTGCGGGTCACCTGCTTTCTATGGCTGCTATTTGACTGTGTTGTCATGAAATGGAAGTAGCCACGTATGGCAGAAGTCCAAGAATGCCTCACTTATAAATCTGATCCACTTCCTAGGATTGAAGAGCAGTGTGTGAGGGGATTTGGGTACCTGATGCTATGAAGCCACCCTCGCTGTGACAAGAATGACCTCCCAGACTTACGTAAGTGGAAAGAAACATCACAATTATTTAAGAATTTGTGTCTTTCTAAGAACCCACATGAGCCAGACTCATAAGTTGACATATGTGCTCAAGGTCACACATGCGCACAAGATGGCACATGCACCTGGAATTTGATTACAGTGCCTAGAATCCCTAGCATGCTAATTCTCTCTTTCTCATAGAAAATAAAATATTTTATTTATGTGTGTGTGTGGGGGGGGGGGGGGGAGAAAGAACATGTTAAAGCCTCCAGCCGCTGCAAACAAACTCCAGATGCATGTGCCATCTTGTAAATCTGGCTTTACGTGGGTACTGGGAATCAAACGTGGGTCTTTGGGTTTCATAGGCAAGTGCCTTAACTGCAAAGTGATCTCTTCAGTCCAATATTTATTTCTTCATGTATTTTGGCATGAATATAAGGGATAAATAGATATCAAATGAAGTGGGTATCTCCTCATAATAACTAGATAGCTGTATTAAAAAAAAAAAAGTTTTCAGCACATTGAGTTGTGGGCTCAGTGACCAACAGGCAAGTGAAGCCTGCCATGAAGACAGAAGAGGGGCAGGTCTGAGGCCCCGGGTAGCTGACCTTTCTGCCCTGCACAGGGTCCCTTGGTCTGGATGGTATCTATCTGCAGTCAGTCTGCTTTGGGCCCCCATGCTGCCTGCTCTCTTCTACATGGGTCTGGTATCCTTCCCCGCCCTCAGCCACGCTGCCCTGCAGACGGCGTGTAATAAAGCTCTCAGAAAAGAGGAGTTCGCAGCATTCTCAGACGTCATAAAGAAGATGTGACTCCTTGATCCCCATAGGCTCACTCGGGCTACAGCTCTCAGGCTTGGCTGTAAGTCACCCTCTGGCAACCAAAACCACAGTGTTGAAAACTTGCTAAATCATTTGTCACTCAGAGGCTTTTAAAATAAAATACTCCCAGAAATAGTCCTTTGATTTCGGACTGCACCCTGGGCCGAGCTGCACAGGGTATAAAATACCATGTGCACGGGTGCGCTCAGAGCGAGTGTGTGAGCCCCGGGGGGCAAGGGATCTCTGCACAGTGAGGGCCGCTTCTCTCAAATTCCATCCTCCTTCGTGTGGTTCAAATGAGAGCCTGCCATCCAGCAGGGGGGCAGAGGTCTGCCACCTGAGGGGAAGAATATCTTGGGGGTGAATTTTCTGGCTCTGGACTTAGGCACCCTTGACTTTCACTCTGATGCCCATTCATCGTTGCACGTCTACCATCTGCCAAGGGCATTTACTATCTCGTGACTGCATGAGTTCAAACCCTAATTCTACCATGGGTCAAATGTGGGACTTTGGGAAAACATAACCTCTCAGCTAAAAAATAGTTCATATGAAGAAATAGATGTTTATATTCATGATGAAAACTTTTGAACAACTATTAATGGCTAAGTTCTGTTTGCTATGAACAGCAAGACAAAAGTAGGCAAATATCCTGTTTGCAGTTGCTCTGGTCTAAATATTTAACTAATGCTTACTGTAACATTCTGACTGCTTGGATAAATACACACACATACATGCAAGAGTCGGCATGTATGTTGGGCCATATTCCAGGGACTAGAAATTCAGTTAGTACTGGCACAAAGCACTCAGGGTCCCATGATGGGGAATAATTGATTATGGGGTGGCCAACGTGTTTTTCCAGACAAGAGAAGACTACGTATACCACCACGTACAGGTCTAGCAGAGAGGACTCCAGGCTACGGACATGACCTTGAAATCAGAAAGTGTTGAGTGTTGCCAAAGGGGGTGAGCTGCTTCAAAGGAAGAGTAGCCTAAGGTAATGTTGGAGATGTGGCTCAGCCCTGGTCTAGGACACTTGGAAACCCTGGTAAGTGTTTGGATTTTTATCTCAATAAAAATGAGATTTCAGGGCTGGCGAGATGGCTTAGTGGTTAAGGCATGTGCCTGAAAAGCCACAGGTTCAATTCCCTAGTACCCATGTAAAGCCAGCGGCACAAGGTAGTGCATGAGTCTCGAGGTCATTTGTAGTGCCTGGAGTCCCTGGTGCACCCATCTTCTCTCTCTCTCCACTAACTAACTAACTAAATAAATAAAATGAGATTCCATCAGAGGGTTTCATGGATACCTTGATGTGGTTTTCATGTTAAAGCTTACTCCTTCTGAATGTAAGGAGGCCAGAGCAGAAGTGGGACAATCCTAGTGGGTGTGGCTCATGGCGAGGAGGTGCTGAGAAGGGGATGGTGACGGACAGACAGTCAGGAGGAAAAGGTGATGATTGGAGGAGTCCACTTCTGGAAGAATGGTGTGAAGATAGAAGGTTTCCTAGTAGGTGATGGGTATGGGGTCTGACACCTTAACCAGGGCTTCAGAGACATCACCCCAGGTTGGGACACGAAGCCACAGGAGGGGTGACGTCCCTGTGGTGAGTGAAGCAACAGACAGCAGCCTGGACTACTTCCTCCCGACCCCTCACCTCCCGGCAAGTGTTACATCTGGGGATGGCTTCTCTCTTCAGGCCCTTCCAGTCTGCTTCCTTTGAGAAGGTGGCTGCTATGTTCAGTGGGTTTTTTTTCCATTTCTTTCTCTGGGATAATTTTATTACTCCTAGCCTGACTTGGCAGGGAGATGCTATATATTAAAATCATTATTATTTTATTTTATAGCTCAGCCCAATCCGTATTCAGCTCATTACAAGTGCGCAGGCCTCTCTGGCCCAGCTCACTTTACCCTGGTGAGCTCTTCTCTCCACATCTCCCAGGGCAAGAGAACAAATGAGCGGTGCAATGAAGCCATTGTCCAAGTGGAATCTGTCACCCCGCGGGGGTCCCATGTGCTTTAGGCTCTCAGCACACAGCAAGCAGCAGTCAGTAGACATCTCAGAATCAAAATGTCCAACCTCAAGCTCCTGGCTGTTGTCAGCTGAGCACCTCCAGTCATCTCCTTCACCCTATTCGCTTCCCACTTCCCGGGCCCCAACTCTGGAGCCAGGTCCGCCTTTCTCTCACTGGCTTCACATTCAGTGAGCACTGCCCCTCTCCCTTCAAACCCATCACAAGTGCAGCTACTTCTCTCCCCCTCTACCGCCTCCTCCAATCCCAGCCCTCGGAGGTTATTTTCAGAGCCTTCCTGCATTTGCCCCTCTCCTGACTAGTCTCAAAGCAACCAGAGAAACCTCATCAAAATGATATCAGTGTGTGATAAGCAGCCCCCCCAACTTCTTTCCACAACTTCCCTGCCTGTGCCATTGGACCCTGCTCCCTCTGACACACAGACACACACTGATTCATGCCTGTGCTCATGACACTCCACACAGCAGATACAGTCCCACCTCAGGGCCTTTGTACGAACTGTTGGTACTGTCAGACTTACTCTACATAGGAGTAAGGCATATCCCCTCACCTCCTCCAGATCTTCATGAAAATGTGACATCCTTGGGGTTGGGAGGATGGCTTAGTCTGTAACATGAAGGAAGGGGCCACTAGTTCTGATCCCTAGATCCATGTAAAATCCAGGCACGGTGGCGTATGCCTGCAATCCCAGCACTGGGGAGACAGAGACGGGGGATTCAGAGGGCTTTGCTGGCCAGCAAATCTAGCTGAATCATGAACTCTGGGCTCAGTGAGAGACCCTGTCTCCAAAAATGAGGTGGGGGATGCAGAGATGGCTTAGGGTTAAGGCACTTGCCTGCAAAATCTAATAATCAGGGTTCGATTCCCACGTAAAAAGTGGCACATGCATCTGGAGTTTGTTTGCAGCAGCTGTAGGCCCTGCACACCATTCTCTCTCTCTCTTTGCTTGCAAATAAACAAATAAACAATATTTTCAATGAGGGGAAGAACAATTGAGAAAGACCTGACCTCAACCTGTAGCTTCCATACATGCCTACACATGTGCCCACAGACATATAAAGCTACATACACATATGTGTGTATGCCATATACACACTTACATGCAAAAAATCATGACATTCTCATTAGGCCTTCCCCAGCATCCTCACCTCAAGCTGAGACACTTCCTAACTCCTTTGTCTTCTGTACACTCTTTTTTTTTTTTTTTTTTTTTTTTGGTTCTTTTGAGAGAGCACCTCACGTGTCAAAGACAGTCTGAAGTCAGCCTGGGCTACCTAATGAAATCCTGTCTCAAAAAAAGTAAATTTGGGCTGGAGAGATTGCTTGGTGGTTAAGGCACTTGCCTGCAAAGCCTGAGGACCCAGGTTTGATTCCCCAGTACTCATATATAAGCCAGATGCTCAAGTTATTGCATGTATCTGGAGTTTGTTGGCAGTGGCTGAAAGCCCTGGTGTGGCCGTTCTCTCTCTGTACCTGCCTCTTTCTCTGTCTTTCTCTCTCTCTTTCTCACTCCTCTCTCACATAAACAAACAATTTAAAAAAAAAATATGTCCATAAAGGGTAGAGAAAGGAAGGGAGGAGGATACTTAATAAGTTGATATTGTATATATGTAATTACAATGATTGTAATGGGGAGGTAATATGATGGAGAATGGAATTTCAAACGGGAAAGTGTGGGGGTGGGGAGGGAGGGAGTTATTATGGGATATATTTTATAATCATGGAAAATGTTAATAAAAATTAAAAAAATATGTCCAAAAAAGAGAGTAAATTCAGCTAGGTGTTGTGGCACATGCCTTTAATCCCAGAACTTGGGAGGCAGAGTTAGGAGGCTCGCTGTGAATTTGAGGCTTGCCTGGGACTACAGAGTGAGTTTCAGGTCATCTTGGGCTAGAGTGAGACTCTACCTTGAAACAAAACAAAAAAAAAGTAAATTCAAAAATGAAACCCAGTAAAAATCCAAGTTGCCTGCTTGATGGGCTTTGAGGCTGGGAAGGGCGCTGGCGAGTCTGGATGAGTCTGGACGGGCCTGAACTGTCCCTGTGTTTCTGTACAGCCATGTTCAGGCTCTGAGTCTACAATGTTCCTGTGGTGGGGTGGGTCACTCGGTTCCATCTCAGCATGAACTTCCCACAGTCAGAAAAGCAGGGAGAAGAGAGCCAGAGGTACTCCTTACGGCCTTGAAGGATTCTGTCTGGAAATGACGCCCCTGCCTCTGGACCTGGGTCATCAGCTGGATCCAGATGGGCAAAATGTTCCTGTGTGCCCCAGAGCAACACTGCTAAAGAGCCCACCGGTTCAGACAGACACAGTGCGCTCCTCTTCAACAGTGTCTACTCTCAACTCCTCTCCCCTCTCATCCACTATAGCCCCCCAACCCAGCACACCCAAGGAGCTGTCCCTGCCCCAGTCTCACTGTTCTCTGACATGTCTACACACCGTCCTCCAGAGCCTGGACGCCTGAGGCCAGGGGCCTGGCTCAGCAGCAAGCTCCTCCACAGGGGAGGGTGGATGGCGTAGCTGGCCAGGGTTGACCGAGGACAAGGCAGGAGGCTCTCACAGGTCACCACTCATCTGTGCCCCAGCAACAGTGGCACCTGGCTGGCTGGTCATGCCAATGTTTGCATCATGAGTGGCCAGAGAAAGATGTGGCTTGAGAAAAATATTTATTTTTTAAAAAATTATACAGAAGGGCCAGAGAAATGGCTCAGCAGTTAAAGGCACTTGCTTGCAAAGCCTGATAGTACAAGTTCAGATGCAGAATACCCATGTAAAGCCAGATGCACAAAGTGGTGCATATGTCTGGAGCCTTGTTTGCAGTGGCAGGAGGCCTTGGCATGCCTGTACTCATTCTCCCCCTTTCTCTTTCTCACTCAAGTAAATAACTGAAATTATTTTTTTTTAAATACATGGAATTCATGATGGTTAACCAGACTATGGGAATAGCAGGAACTCCCAACTCTACAAGTATTCCTCTTAACAGGGATGTGATTATGTTCACAATTTTGTGAGTGCCCAACTCTCCATTCATCACGCCAACAACTTATTACTGAGTGTCTGCCATGTACTTGGCTCCCAGTGAAGGACGCAAGGATCTTTGCCCTCAAGGGGACTGAATTCTGTCAGGCGGGGGTGGGGAGGTTGTGGCAGAAAACGAACAAGACAAATGTAAGTGGCCTCTGTGGAGGTGGGAGGGTGATGGGACGTGGGCACGAATGGGAAGCCCAGGAACATGGCGTGAGCTGGGCCTGTCCTTATGAGATGTTGCAGATCAAATCCCTAAGTTGATACGGGAAGATGACTGGTCCAGGAAGCCGATGGAGAACTCCTGTCCCAGGGACACCGAAAATGGAGCTGACCCAGGGACCACAGCTTCTTCTCTTCCTTTCAGAGTGGCAAACATGGAATGAACTTTCTCACTTTCTTCCCCTTCCAGCCATCTCTCCAGATAGTGCTTTCAGGAAAAAAAAAAAAAAAAAAAAAACCTGCACTTCATCTCATTTCAGTGAGCAGGTGCTGTTGTTGTCTCGAAGTGGATCAAGTAATAGACCTAACCTACCAGCTCAAACAGACGCCATGCACAGACCATATTTGGCAACAACAAAAAGATTAAGACTCCCTCTATGAATATCTTGGGCTAAATCAGAAGGAAGGACCTGTCCTCATTCCCATAGCATGTTGAAGTTTAGTGGCTGGAAAACATGCCAAATAAGCCAGGTCCTTGTGTGGAGGGCAGGGCTAGAGCAAGCAGTGCTCTGCCAATGAGAAGGGGAAAACATCCTACGAGGGCCAGATAAGAGCCAGACGTGTGGAAATATTTCTCTTTGAGGATATTCTTTGTACCAATTACTCTTCAAAGATATCACGTTAGTGTTTTTGGCACAAGTTGACAATTAAATTAGACGAATGGTTTTCAATGTTTTTGCATCTGCTGTGACTGAGCTAACATTTTCAGCCCATCACACACATTTTTTAAACCTTGGCAAGTCATATAAACACTGATTTCAATTAGGTCAAGAATTTAAAAACATTTCACTATTCATCTTTTGGAAAAATGACATGACAAGTAATTAACTGGGCTTGATTATCCTGTTGTGGTGCCCAAAGCCTGGGGATGGAAAGATACACAGTTAATATGCCCTTTTTTTTTTTTAGATGATGCCTTAGCAAGGTGACTCCATTCCTCCCTAGGCACTGACAACCCTTTCCTTCCAAGAATTAATAGTATTTTGAGCCATCCTCCATTTTAATTCTCTGCTCCACAATACGTTCCCTCTGGCACTTCCTGTCTCGGGAGGATGACAGCAGGTAGCTGGAGCTGTGCCGGGTGCCAAGCAAGCAAAGGAGGCCAATCAGCCGCGGCCAGAAGCAACGTCCCCTGTTATCTCTCTAGTTAGTGTCCCACTGGCTCATGAGGCAATGGAACCCGAGGACATAATGACCTCCAAATGGTCTAGGACTGGAAGGTGGCCCATAGCGGGGGATGGGGGGCACAGCGGCTGCCTCCCGGAGAGGCACAGCCAGCCATGCTGCAGAACATGCCTCCAGGGGTGTCAAAGGGCTCTGACCCTCCTCTATACCTCCCTGAAAAGAACAGATGGTCCATGAGCAGATAAGCCCGGGAAGTGATAAGGAAGTTCAAGGAAAATTCTAAACTGTCCTTCACTGTCCTCTTGTCCAAGCTAGCCTTTCCCCTTGTACAAGGGTTATGTTGATTTGTGTTTTTCTCACATTTAACATGTTCTAATTCAGAATCCACTGAGTCACCTTCAACTAGCATCAAGGATCGGAGGATGTCCTCTGATTTCCACCCCCACATGGAGAGCAGAGAGCCTTGTGCAGGTCCTCAAATGATAATGAATCATCCCCTAATTTCTGATTGGATCCTTCATTCAGCACACTCAGAGAGATCAGTGATTCAACATCTTCCTCTTGGTTAGAAAGAAAGGTCTCTGAGGGCAGGCTCCCCCCCCACCACCACCACCCGGGGCTTTGCTTGGTCACAGGTCCTTGCATCTAGATGCTTCACTGGCCTGGGAGGTCACCTAACACCAGCAAAGTCTTGTTCCTCACAACCATCTTCCCAGTCCCAGTGCCCCCAGGTCAAGTACCAGATAGCCAGGAGGGAGCCCTCACCCAAGAGCCTGTGACACTATTCAAAGGAGCCAATCCTTGCTGGTCCCATAGATGCCACCAGGAAGGCTCTTTCCACGCGTTCCCAGGCTCCCTACTGATCACGGAGCTCCCCCTTCCTGCATGCCGCAGCCCCTCCTCTTGAGATATTGAGGAACAAGCGTCTGTTCAGCAGCAGTTGTTTCTTGATGAATGTCGGACTCAGTATACCTGAGTCATAATAAAACCCACGTACACACCACCACTGTACCCTGTATGGAGCACACAGTGGGTACTTGATTAGTACCCCGCAAGCCATGAAGACTGAAGACTTTCCTTCCAACCTGAAAGTCCACAGCAACTTCTTGGCTGTCTTTCTTCCTCACAAGATAATGTCAACAGCTGGCCACCCACTGGGTGGAAATTCAGGTGGTCCCTCCCTCCAGCCCCAGGGACAGCTGCTCCTCCAGGCAGGCAACCACCCACACTGGGTGTGTGGCTCAGGAAGGCGAGACTGATGGAGTTGCTGAAGGGAGGTGGCACTGGGACACTCAGGGGCTTTTCCTGGCTGTCTGTCATTGTGATACATTCCAGCTCAGGAGAACAAAGACAGCAGCCAGGGAGTCTCGCCTTTTATGGCTTTATCCTGGCAGGGCTTCAGGAACAGCTGGACCAGGGGCCAGGCTGCCTTTGTCACCCATTCCTGTGTACCTGGCCTCTGCAGCAGCCAGGGAGAGGGAGAGGTGCTCAGACAGGGCCAGCAAGAAACCAGAGCTCTGAAGTAAGAATTCAGTTGAGGGAACATCATTCCTGACAATGGGCTTCCATGCCCACCCTACCACTGCCCAAGGACACCTACCTGGGCATCAAAAAGAAAGGGCTGGAGCAATTACATGCTTATGCTGTACCAGGGGCTATTTGTTTAAAAATATTTTTATTTATTTATTTATTTGAGAAAGAGATAGAGAGGGAAAAGGAAAGAGAAAATGGGTGCACCAGGGCCTCTAACCACTGCAAACAAACCCCAGACACATGCACCACCATGTGCATCTGACTTTCATAAGTACTGGGGAATCAAACCTGTGTCCTTAGGTTTCACAGGCAAGCACCTTAACTGCTAAGCCATTTTCTAGCCCCAGTGGCTATCTTTGACACTCATGGGATATCTGGAATCTTCTAGAACATAATAAATTGGGTAGCATGTATTAAGCAATGCCCCATTCCAGACACCACACAGAGCACTATGTCTGTGTTAGAACTGAGCTCAGGGGGGAAAAAAAACCTGCAAGGAATATCCTCATTCTCAAATGTGGGGTCCCCAGTAAAAAGTGGGACCAGGTTTAAACTCAGGTTATGAAGGCTTGAAGTCTGTTCATTACTCCACACAGCCTTCCTCAAATAGCCAACTCCTGTTAAATGTCCCAACACCTTAGCTCAGAACCTGCTCAGGGCTCATGGGCTTGGCTTGCCTCTTTACTGTAAGGTTTGCCCTCAAGGCTTTTTCTGCTTTATTTTGACTCAACAAGTCACACTTCTAAATAACTGTATGCTTTCCCCCAAGAGCTATGAAAGCCACAGGGCCTGTGAAACTGCTTTTATGTTCAGGCTGAGTGAACTTGAACACGTAGCTTAACTTCTCTAAGGCTCAGAACAGGAAACAAAATCATCCTGTAAGTAGACTGACTCCCAAACAAATGCCAGGTTCTTCACACATATTCTCCCTTTCTGCCCCAACTGCATGCCTGTCTCCACGTGTTTCTAGGATGTTACAGGATCACAGGGTGTAACACACAGAGGCATAGATGTGGGCTTTGAAATGGGACAAACTGACTCTTACCTCCATTGCAATTAGCAAAATACTTTGTTTTCTTTGTGCCTCAGTTGTCCCATATGTCAAACAGGCATTGGTGGTAGCAATTGTTGCCTGGGGTTACCTGAGAGCTGTGAGCTGCCAGGCAGGAGGCATTCTGCCCAGACCTGGGCAAGAGCAAGCACTCAATAAATGTCAGCCAGTTAAGATGATCGTTGAACTTTACGATTCACTGATTCCTTGCATGCCTCTGTATCTGGAACGATGCTGTGTCGAGCAACAGATGCTGGGGGAGTTTTCCAGATTCTGGGGACCCACGGGGGCGGTGTGACGGGACACAGCAATGACACGGCTGGCTGGAGAGGGACATGAAAGAGAAGGCAGGGCTGGCTTGATGACCTGGGTGGGGGGGCTATGTGGTATTCACACGTTTTATGACCTCATCTTCCATTTGCAGGCGGCCATGGTCTGTCTTCCGCTGCTTCTTCCCAGCTGTCTGGACCCTCTCGACTCCATGTATCACTTCCCACCCGAGGGTGCCCGCTCACTGAGAGAAGACCCGGTCACACAGCATCAGCCTAAGTCATGAAGCCTGTCAGCAAGATGATTTATGAAGGGCTGTAGATTTCTGTCCTGGGTGGCATGACCTTCCTACCTTCAGACTGCTTGTTAATGCAGCTCACTTATTTTTTGTTTTGTTGTTTTCTGAATTGTTCAAAGTAGGGTTTCTCTCTAGCCCAGGCTGACCTAGAACTTCTTCTGTAGTCTCTCAAGGTAGACTCAAACTCATGGCAATCCTCCTACTTCTGCTTCCCAAGTGCTGGAAATTAAAGGTACACCACCACGCCCAGCTACTGCAGCTCACTCTTGACCAGTGAGGTCAGTGCACACCGGGTGTGTGTGAAAGTTGAGGAACTAAGAGAACGTGCTCACTGATCCCCACATTTGTGCCTAGGTTAGACACTGCCTCCAAAATAGTAATCATTGCTATGATCGGCAGCTACTTGGAGTCCTTACAAAGGCCAGGGCACACTACCTGTACTATTTCTACCTCCAGTAGAACCCTGAAGAGTAGGTTCAGTTCGTTCCATGTGACTGATGAGTCCTTCATGTAAACTGCAGTCCTTCACGTAAAGTGACTCCCCTGAGGCCACACACCTCAAAGGCCCAAACTGCCTGGCTGACCATCAGAACTCCTGTTTCATGCACATCATGGGAGGGGTTCAGTGTTTCTCAAATCTTGATGAGATCTGTCAGGATTTTCCTTGCCAATCACACCTGAAGAAACACTGCCCTCCAACACTTTTATCTGCTGAGTCACATGACAATCCTATGTGGATGTTAAGTTAGGCCTTCTCCCTTCCCCCAAGGGCAGAGAAAAGGGTGACCAGGAAGATTCCTGTGGCCTTGGGAGGAGCCAGGGGTGTGGTTCAGAAGGCCCTCTGGATCTTCAGGACCAAGTGGAGACCTTAGGTGAGTCACTGTGGGCCAGAGCCTCACTGGCGCTGGACTCAGCATACATGCATTGAGCAAGTGGCTCCAAGGCGGTGAGCGGGAGGGTCGGGTGCGTGCAGGACTCTCACTTCTGAGCCGATCATCCAGGCTGCTGCTGCAAGCTCCAAGGTCCTAGATGAATAGCTCAAGTCCTCTTGCAAAGCCCAAGTCTGAAGGGCACCCATTTTCTGGGCGACTTTGAGGCCCTGGCTAACCCTATGACCACCCAAGAGGGCCACACAATGGGCAAACGGCAGCACCTGGGTCCTTTTTCTCTGAATCACGGGCTCATCAAAAACATAATTTGTACTGTCTCTTCCCCCACTTCTGGCCAACCCAGAGTTCTAGTTCTCAGACCAGCAGCATAGCAGATGAGCTGGGCTCTGTACAAACTGCCTTGGTTCAAGGCTCTGCTACATCACTCTCATTAGCCCATGTGACATGCTGAGAATTCCCTAAGCCCTTGATAACCACATCCGCAGAGTGGGGACAGAGAAATCAAACTCCCCAGTAAGGCCCCTTAGAAAAGCCCTTGGAGAAGACACAGAAACAAGTTACCAAGTTCCTGGTGCAGTCTTATCCTCAGGGGTTGCTCCCTCCCCATCCAGGGCGCAGCACAAGGGGATAAGTGAGAGCAGAGCGTGGACTGGAGCCCTGGCTCCCAGTCCAGCTGTAGTGGGTGATCGGAACAGCAGAAGAGGCCTGACTGGAGCTGTGTGCCAAGCCTCAGCTATGCATCCCACACCTGACTAGTTCCAGGAACCATCCCCCACACAGGTACTTTCACTAGCCTATGGGACAGAGGAGGGAACTGTGATTCAGAGAGGCCATGTGTCGTTTGCTTGAAGGCCACCAAGTGGTGATTTGAACCTAGCTCCGAGGAAGGTAAGGACTGGTACCATTTACTTGTACAAAATAATCCCCCAATTTAAATAATTCACAAACTAGTTTCTACCCGCAACTCTAGATCAGAAACCTCTGGCAGCTTATAGTACAGTTGATATCCCAAGTCACCCATCAGGGGAGGAACTGTGATGAATTTATATATTTGAGAGAGAGAGAAAAAGAGGCAGGTAGAGTAAGAATGGGCATGCCAAGGCCTCCAGCCACTGTAAATGAACTCCAGATGTATGCACCACCTTGTGCCTCTGGCTTACTGAGGAATCAAACCTGGGTCCTTTGGTTTTGCCAGCAAACACCTTAACCACTAAGCCATCTCTCTAGCCCCTGTGATTCTTTTATAGATAAGGAAGCTAACTGCTCAGAGAAGTGAAGAGCTGGGGTTCAGGGCAAATTTACAGCAGGGCCTTAACCCAGACCTGCGAATTCTGAGCATCTTCCCTTGCTATGGCATGCCGTCGCCCTTCTTCCGCCTTCCGGCACGAGCAGAAGCCCCACTTTTCCTCTCCCACTCTGAGTGAAGACAGGCGAAGGAGGTGCGGCTGCCAAGTAAGCCTCCCCTGCTGTCCAGCCCTCCTGCTGCCTGGCCTGGATTTCTCCCAGCTCTCTTTATGGCAGCTACGGCCTCTTGCTGATTCCCAGTCCTGGGCTTCCTATGCTACCCACGTCAGAAAGTGAAGGGCAACAGGAGTCTGCATGCAGAACTCAAGGGACACATGCGGGGAGGTCACTCAGCAAAGGTGGCCTTTCCGGAGCCCACTCGGAGTCCTAGGAACTTAACCTCTAGGTGAGAAAAGGAACGAGCTGGTGCTTTTTCCTAGACAATGGGGGTGATAGAAAATCAAAAGACAAAGGCTACTGAGATATCATTTGCCTTGTCCCCAAAGGTACCTTCCAGGCTCTAGAGACCTGACAGAGCCACTCTTCAGCCGACCACCTTCTCAATTTCACAACCAATTTTTTTAAACCATCTTTTTCTTTTTTTAATTTTAAAAATATTTATTATTATTTATTTATTTGAGAGAGACAGAGAGAGAGAAAGGGAGAGAGAAAGAGAGAATGGGTGTGCCAGGACCTCTAGCCACTGCAAACGAAAGATGCATGCTCCACCTTGGGCATCTGGCTTACATAGATCCTGGGCAATTGAACCTGGGTCCTTAGGCTTCACCTTAAGTGCTAAGTCACCTCTCCAGCCCCCTTTCTTTTTAATTTTTTAAAAAATATTTTAAGCTGGGCATGGTGGCACATGCCTTTAATCCCAGCACTCAGGAGGGAGAGGGGAGAGGGGAGAGGGGAGGATTGCCATGAGTTCAAGCCACCCTGAGACTATAGAGTGAGTTCCAGGTCAGCCTGGGCAAGAGTAAGACCCTAGCTCATAAAAACAAAAAAAAAAAAAAAGAAAGAAAGATATGGGGGGTACTGGAGAAATGGCTTAGCAGTTAAGGTGCTTGCCAGCAAAGCCAAAGGACCCAGGTTCAATTCCCCAGGTCCCCATGTAAGCCAGATGCACAAGGTAGTACATGTGTCAAGAGTTCGTTTGCAGTGGTTGGAGGCCCTGGTGCGCCCATTCTCTATCTGCCTCTCTGCTTCTCTCTCTCTCTCTTCCCTCCCTCAAATATATATATATATATATATATATATATATATATATATATATATATGTATGTATATATATATATATTTGCAAGGACACAGAGAGAAAGAGAGAATGGGTATGTCAGGGTCTCTAGCCACTGCAAATTCCAGATGCAGGCGCCACTTTGTGCTTCTGGATTACGTGGGTCCTGGGGAAACAAGCCCGGGCCAGTAGGCATTGCAGGCAGATACCTTAACCACTGAGCCTTCTCTGCAGCTCCCTAAACCCTCCTGTGTTTTATTGCATGCTGTGTGTTCAGATTTCATGAAGTTCATGAACTGCTATGAAACTTAAGACAGGTTTGTATTCTCATTGCATTGATTGCTACTTTTTAATTCTAAATTCCACCCACCCTCCCTAGAAAGAAGAAAAAGAAAAAAAAAGAAAAGAAAATCCAAGCTGAGTCAAAGTAAATTTATGCCAGTTGAAAGGAGAAGGCCAGCCCCAAATAATTCTACTAATAAAAGACCAGTGAGAGATGGAGCGACTATAATAAGACTACATCCTCATAAAGTTCCTTTATTTGTGATTGCCGAGTCACTTGGGGAGCTAACGTTAGCTCATCCAGGGCAGAGTCTCAAATACATCTGCTCCCTTCAGCTGCCTCCTCGCTGTGCACCGTAAACGCTAGAGCTCGGCAGGCTCAGGCTCAGGCCTTAGAGGTGGGTTGGGGGAGCACAAAGCAGAGGAATTTTATAGCAGCAGAAATGGAAGCCAAGAGCCTGAAGACTTCCCCATGGTCACCGGATGAGTCAGGCTGAGCCCTATACAGAGCCCAGCACGCAAATGCTTTGGAGCCTAAAGAGAAACCCACTGGGCCTGGTGATGGCCACAGGCCATTAAAAGAGGCTCAATAACAACAAAGGCCATGTCCCGGGAGCTCTTCAGGCCTCTGCACAGATCCATGGAAGAAGAAGAAAGAGGGAGGCTAGAGAAATCATCACAGTGGGAAAATTTCAATAAAAAATGTAGAGAGGGGCTGGAGAGATGGCTTGGAGGTTAAGGAGCTTGCCTGTGAAGCCTAAGGACCCAGGTTCAATTCCCCAGAACCCCTGTAAAGCCAGATGCACAAGGTGGTATGTGTATCTGGAGTTTGGCTGTAGTGGCTGGAGGCCCTGGTGTACCCATTCTCTTTCTATCTGCCTCTTTCTCTCTTAAATAAATAACAAAGTAAATGAAGTCCCAATCATTTGCTTTTAAAAAATGTAGAGAGATGCAAATATTTTCTAAGGCCCCACTGTGTTGTCAGTACCACCGCTGGGAAATAAAGCAGCCATGGTTCCTACCGCTCCGAGCTGCTCATCAGGTTGGAAACCAGCAGGTGCGATCAAGACTGGTATAGCTCTACACCGGGGTGGGAGGGGCTCCTCCAGCTCAGGGTCAGCAGCTTTCTATCCTGTGACCTCTACTGAGGTCTGCCTGCTGAGTGTACTGGTGCCCACTCTTGCCCCTGTCACTTTAAAAGATCCTTCATACAAACCCATATGTCAACTTGTCACACTCCTTGCTTCCTTGTCCCCAAATCCTCTCTTTCTTTCTTTTTTCTTTATTCTTTTTCTTGTTTTTAAAATTATTTACTGTTTTAGAGAGATAGAGAATTAGCGTGCCAGGGCCTCAATCACTGCAATCGAATTCCAGACACTTCCACCACTTAGTGGACATATGCAAACTTGCACTTGCTTCATGTCTGGCTAACATGGGATCTGGAGAGTTGAGTTGAACATGGGTCCTTAGGCTTCACAGGCAAGGCCTTAACTACATAGCCATCTCTCCAGCTCTTTTTCCTTCTTTTTTTGTTTTTTTGAGGTAGGGTCTCACTAGCCCAGGCTGACCTGGAATTCACTATGTAGTCTCAGGTTGCCTTGAGCTCACAGTGATCCCCCTACCACTGCCTGGGATTAAAAGCATGAGCCACCATGCCTGGCCCCGGCCTTGCTTTCAACATGTTCTCCTTTGCTACAGAAAAGCTCTGGGCTGGGCATACCCACAGACCATACCCACTAATCACCCAATCTTGACTTCTGTTCAGAGAGGCTTTCTCATGCTTCCTATCTCAAGTAGCCCATCTGTGGGACACTGTTTTATTTCCTTCAAGGCAGGCAGTTGCTATGTGAACTTCTCTGTCTTGTGGATTTACTTACACACTGACAACTCCCCCAGTGTTAGTTAGCTAGGATTAAGTAATGAATTGCCCCACAACTCTGTGGCTTAGAGGAGCCACCACATCTTAATATAAGCCAAATCTAGCTAAGTGCGGTGATTGTCTGGCCCTGGCTAGTCTCACATGTGTTGATTAAGCGGCTGATTATGGCTGGGTTTTCCACCTGTTTGGGGGTTGGCCAGCTAGGACAACTGGGCTCACTTGTCTGTGCCAAGCCTGGGTTTGTTTGCACACAGGCAAATTTCTGATGGATGAGGACAGGAATAGGTGTGCAAGCACACACTTGTGTGGAGCTCACAGATCACCTGTGGCTAAAACCAAAAGCTGCCACACCTTTCATCCCACTGCAGGGTACAGGTCCCAGTGCGCAAGTGAGTTCAGAGCCACGTGGAGGGCAAGCATCCCTTCCCTTTCTGGAAATTACTACAAAGTGTCAGTGCAGAGAACATGGGTATAGGGATCCCCAAGAAGTGAGAACACTTTTACAACCAGGATGTCTGATGTTCTCCTACAATGTAAGTTCATGAGAGGAAGTATGCCATTGAACACTTGCCCCACACCATACAGTTGTTCAATCACTCTTTGACTAGTGCGTGCGTTTCACAGTGTTTGCTGTAGTTTTCGATTTGGGGGAAAAAAGTGGCACAGACCCTTTCATAACACTGGCTTCAGGGACAAGGTTGTGTTCCGGGTTAGACACGTTCCAACAGGCATCTGCTCTATGGAGCTGTTCTGTGCCTTGAGGCATATTTGCCTCACGGGATATCAAAATCCACGTAATCGCAGGTCATGTTCTAATGAGGTTTTGCTACACATGCTTGCTCTCAATTTAGACAGCAGGCCCTGCCAGGTCTTCCTCCAGCTGCTGGCTTCAGACCTCTCTTTCCAGAAGGATAAGAACTGCCTGTCAAAACGCAGAGCTCTAACAATGAAATATACAGCGCATGCTGTGGGAAAGCCGTCCGTTTACTTCCACGGCCGCAGCTGGTGCGCGCGGCTTGAAATGATTCATGCCTCCACCGGCAAAACAAGCCCGTCTACAGGGTCTCTCCCGAGCCGAGCACATCCTCCACTCTTGCATGCCCCGCTCGCTTTGGCCTCCTCTGCATGGGAGAGGGATGCTCTCTCCTGTGTGGCTCCTGGCTCCAGGCAATATACTGCTACAGTTCTTGGAAATCTGAATGTCTCTTAAATCCTGCTTCAAGTATGTACACATCCATAGTAAGCTGTGATGCGTAATTGAGTATCTCCATGGCAGTGGCAAGGGGTTCAAACAAGAGAGTCCACAGCCTCGGGATATAGGAAGAGAACTAGAAAGGTGATAAAGTGGCTTGTGGATAATTGAAGTGAGAGACAAAATCTCGGAAGAGAAAAAGGGCTTTGTCACTCTTTCCAGACGTGAGTATATAAGCACTGCTTTGAGGCAGCAGCAAGTGCCTCTCTCTCTCTCTCTCCTCCCTCCCTCTCTCTCTCCTCATTCTCCCCTCTCTTCTCTCAGAAACTTGTATACTACAGGATTCTATTATGGAGGGAATAGTGCCAGTAGAGGCCAAAAGATAAAAGCTATCATTCTGTTGAGAAAAACTTATTTTAGCCAACACACACACACACACACACACACACCACACATTGGCTTTTTAATGTCAGAACTCAGAGGCTGGTGACCAGGAGAGGCTGAACTCCTTTCCTTTGGAAATCACTGCCTACCTAGGTCAGGGGTCCTCAGAATGCTACCACCTCCCACAAGGGCCTTAAAATCATCTCTTCAAATCAAAGGTCTAGCTGATTTCAGAAGGGTGCAGGGTAGAGTGGAGTCCAACAGCTTGGCAAGCGGGAGGCTCTCATTTCCCTGGTCCTGAGCCATGCTTGCAATCCGAAAGGGAGTCTACAGACCTGACCACATGCATACACATAATCCCAGAGACTGTCTTCTTCAAACCCCGCCCAGGAACTTTGCTGGCCCACCATGCATAAAATACAGACTGAGTACTGCAAGCGTGGACCAAGTAATATTCTACATACATTCAACAAAACACTCGCTATATAAACCTAGCTTGGGTTTAAAAATGAAACTCGTGGTGAAGCATACGAGACACACGATGATAGTGGCAGGTGGCAGGTATGACTTCAACCAAATGAGAGGAGGACACTGAAACAGGGCAGGTGGCGCTGGAGCAGTGGTTTGGATGAGGTGAGGGCCTGAGTGGGCAGCTCTCCGGAAGATGAGGATTTTAGGCAGAGAATAGAGCCAAGAGGCCTGTGGTAGTACAAAATGCTAGGTAGGAGTGGAGAGGATCTTGGGCATCATCAGTTTTCACTTTTTATTCTTTGTCTTTGTTTCTCAAGGTAGGGTCTCACTCTAGCCCAGGCTGACCTGGAATTCACTATGTAGTCCCCGGGTAGCCTCGAACTCACAGCAATCCTCCTACCTCTGCCTCCCAAGTGCTGGGATTTAAGGTGTGCACCACCACGCCTAGTTAGTTTTAACTGTTTTAAAAGCACTTTTACTTATTTATAAGCAGAAAGAGAGAAAGGATGGGCATGCCAGGGCCTCCAGCCACTGCAAACAAGCTCCAAATGCCTGTGCCACCCTGTTCATCTGGCTTCACATGGCTACTGGGGAATTGAACCTGAGTTGTTAGGTTTTGGCAGGTAAGTACATTGAACACTGAGCCATCTCTCCAGCATACCATCTTTTTTTTTTTTTTTTTTTTTTTTTTTTTTTTTTTTTTTTTTTTGCAATGGGGTCTCACTCTAGCCCAGGCTGGCCTTGGAATTCACTTAGGGTGGCCTTGAACTCATGGCGATCCTCCTACCTCTGCCTTCCGAGAGTGCTGGGATTAAAGGTGTGCACCACCACACCCAGCTTTTTACCAGCATTTTTTTAAATGGTAGCATTGGGTGACATCCGTTGGTAATCCCTTAAGGAGTCAGTTTTAGGATGCTCAGAAGAAAAACAAAAGTAGTTAAAAATCTTTCCTAATTTTCCTGAGCCTTACTTCTCCCATTGCTACTTCTTTAAAAGAGTAAAAAAGTAAATGAGAAAGAGAAACACAGTCTAAAAATGCAAACACAGTAATCAGTCCTGGGTTAAAGGCAGTTGCCCGCAAAGCTTAATGACTTGGGTTTGATTCCCCAGTACCCACATAAAGTCAGATGCACATACATCCGGAGTTTGTTTCCATTGGCTAGAAGCCCTGGTGTTTGTTCGATCGATCTATCTATCTATCTATCTATCTATCTATCTATCTATCTATCTACCTACCTACCTACCTACCTACCTACCTACTTATCTATCTCTTTTCTTTCTGCATGTAAAGAATAATTAAATAAATCAAGAAATATGTATAAAAGTAATAAGTTCTGCCGTGGGAGAAAGATGACATGAGTAGAGTTATGCATCTGGTTATGGACTTAGCTTCTTTAAGATATAATTTCTCCAGTGGCTGTTGACCCAGAGGGCTTCAGATGTTCAAGAAGCAGCATGCATGCACAGAGAAGAGCTGGGGTTCATACAGAGTGAATCCATCTTTTGTGGAAGTTGAGTTGAGGGTACAAGCAACCAGGCTTCCTAACCAGTGGTTTCTAGGTTCACAGACAGATTCCTCCAGAAATGATATAGAACACTTCCTGTGCCAGGCACATTTTCCTGGAAGACACTTTAGACCTTCTAAGAGACTGTCACAACCTCCTCCAAAGAGAAGACCCACTGACTTCTCATAGAGCCAAGTCTTCCCTTCTCTTTCAGGATAGGAAGGTAGGATTCGGCAGGGTGAAATCTCCCTGGGAGAACTCTGTCATCCAGGAGAGTACACCCATTTAATATCTCATGGATCTCCACCACAGTCATGCCCAGTGCTATGAACACAGCACCCACAGAGCATCTGCTATAACAGACATCCTGTGAGGGCAGAAAGTGTGTCTCTCCCTGTCACACAGAGCCCTGTGCCCAGTAAATACCCAAGGAGCATTTGTAGATGGATGATCAAACCTCTTCTCAGAGATGCAAGTCCATCCAGACACCAACCAGTGTCCAGACAAGGGGTGGTATGGTGCAATCTGATACTAACTGTTCTCAAGGATCTTGGTTGGGGGCTCACACTCAAAAGTTGGCTATTGATATTCTGGAGTTTTCTTTTAAAATAATTGATCTGAGGGTAAAGAGATGGCTTAGTGGTTAAGGTGCTTGTCTGCAAAGCCTAAAGACCCAAATTCTATTATCTAGTGCCCATGTAAGCCAGACACCAGACACACATCATGGCATATGCGTCTGGAGCTCATTTGCAGTGGCTAGGAACTATGGCACGCCCATTCTCATTCTCTCTCTCCCTCTCTCATAAAGAAATAAATAAAAGAAAATTATCGCTGTATCTCAATGACTTGAATTTGCACAATGGACTCTCATTTCAATGTGTTTAAAACTAAGCCCAAACTGCTGACTGTCTGTAGTGCATTGCTCTGGACTCCACACGATACAGAACTTTAGCAGCAGGGCTCCACGTGCAACCGGCCCTTGCTGAAGGAATATGAGCTGAACCTGACTAAAAAGGTTTTTTAAAGCAGGATGACAAAGGTAGCCAGAGTCCAAATTCTACCTTATAACAAATAGCCGAGAGGGGTCTTGGCAAGCCACTCAGCATCTCTGAGCCTCAGTTTCCTGGCACAGGATCAACTCAATATGTCTGCATGGTTATGAGTGTGAGGCTGTGGAGGGGAAGCCCTGGATTGAATAATGACTTAGCATTTTGCCTAACAAGTGGCCTTCTGCAGGTAGCCTGTGTTCGTTTAAGTCTTCTCATTTGAAAAAATAGGAATCATAAAGTTTTATTGACCAAAAATGGACCTACTTAGAACAGGCTATGAATATAGTAAGTTGCAAGCAGTTACTGTGCTGGAGTCCTTGCTGTGCTGGGAGGCGTTGCAGTTGTTAGCGCTCTCTGTGGACCACAGCGGCACACACATAGGCCACACTAGGTCCCCGAGGAGCTCGGAGAACTTACTCAGAGGTACCTAGTTTTTTCCAGGTAAGAGGAAAATGTCGTTCTTAGCCATGAACGATGACCTCAGGAAGAAGTGGCAGCTTAGCAGTTAAGGCACTTGCCTGCAAAACCTCAGGACCCAGGTTCAATTCCTCAGTACCCCTGTAAAGCCAGATGCATAGGGTGACACATGCATCTGGAGTTGGTTTGCCGTGGCTAACAGCATGTCTTCTCTCTCTCTTTGTCTGCCTCTCTGTCTCCCTCTTTGTCATAAATAAATAAATAAGATATAAAAGATGGTGTTTATCTCTTGTATTAGTGAATATGAGTATAGGGAAATCACAAGGTAAAAATCAGGCATTTATTAGCTAATGGAATAGTTTCCAGTCAGGACATTCATTCATTCCCTTTGGGAAAGGGGCATGGATATAGTGTGAACTGTCAACTTCTCTCATATTGGTGGGGTACAATTCTATGTCAGAAGTGTGCTTGGAGTGGTACCAGAAGCTGAGGGAATCTACTCGGCTCAGGTGACAGAACAGTCAAGTGCATGATGGGAAAATCCCAGCTTTTCCTATGTAGCTAAGGACTCAGTAAACTGCTTCCCCTGTGTGGTCTTCAAAAGGTAGCAGAGGGGCCTACAGGAAGCCCTTCCTGGCAAGTACGGCCACCCCCTCTCTAGTTCCCTCACAACACAGAAACAGGGCGGAAGTCCAGGCTATCAAGACCTTCTGCGCTAGAATCTTGGCTCCCCTGCTTGTTAGTAATACAGCTCTGAGGGAGATGCCCTGGCCTTGGTTTTCTCACTTGTAAACCAGTAGCAAGCAATGTACCAGCTGACCCCAGGCAGGCATCGCAACCACCAAAAGAAGTACCTCATGAACAGCACTGTTGACCACCCTGCCGGCATCACTGCGATCAGAAAGCCCGCCTCGAGGGAACACAGCAGAGGCTCGGACCCTGTGACTAAGGTTTGATGCCAGTGTCTGCTACTTCTTAGCCTGCGTCACATGAGGCAAGGTACTTATCATCTTTCAGACTGCAGAAAAGATGGCATAAGCTGAGGCTGGACATCATCGGCCACAGCAGTTGGCAAACAGCAGCAGGAGATTATGCCAACTCACCTTGATGAACTAGGACTGGGAATCTATCAATGTCCACCCAGCAGCACACCTCCTCCAGCCTGGGCTCACAGCATCTTTTCCTTGCCATCTGGAACACTAAGTCATAAAAACAACCTTCTTCCCATCAGCTGCTTTTAGCTGGGTGCTTTGTGCCAGCAACATGAAGGTGACTGCAAGAGACACCTTCCCACTCACTCCACTGGAGACACAGATGGACTTTTACTGGAGGCCATAAACTTCCACCTTTACCAGTCCCCCCCCCACACACACAACATGTTTCTGCCACTTAAGCCTGATAGGCAGAGCAAACCATGGTCGGGACCTTCCTACTTCTTAGCTGCTTTTTACAGGAGACTGCCAGAGCAGTTGGGGTAGAAGGACACATACGGGAATATAACATAAGACAGAGAGCCACAGCTCCCGGGAAGATTGACAGTGCAGCCTCGCCAGCAAATTGGACAGCACTGGGGCAGCCTTCATGCTGAGAGGGAGGGTGTCCAAATGGACGGCTTGTCTCAAGGCCCAAGATTTTATCTCTGAGTCATTGGACAACAAGAACCAGGCCTGCCTTCCAAATACCTGGGGAGTTACAAATCCAAATACGGTCTTGTCTTGGCTGTTTCGGAAGTCTGATGGATGTCAGTCCATTTGGTGTGGGGGCGGGGGAGTGGGGAGTTGTGTTCAGGCGACACTGGCCCCTTTCTGGCCAGCTGCTCCTTCCTCTGTGGTGCCTGACGTTCATGATTAGGGGTTCATGGTTTACCACCAAGTTCACGGAGCCACCCTTTAGTCAAGATGCTCTCTAGCATATCCCAGGATAGGTACCCAGGATGGTCTCTGTGTTTGTCCCATCAACTGGGTAGCACTGTGCAGACTAAATCCTCCTAGTGATAAATCTCTAAATGGAGGCTCTGTCAAGGCTCCTGTTCAGGGCTTGACTTTTCATACCAGTAACTGTCCCCTGGACAAAACCCTGCTGACAAGCTTTGCATGTTTACCACTGAGTGGAGACTGGGCTTCATTCAGCCCAATGGTCCCCATCAAGCTGTGGCTAGGTCTTAACAAACGAGAGAAGGAAAGTCCCAACACCCCTTCCCCACCTTTCTCTAGAACTTCAGGGGTTCCAGACTTTGAAGATGAGATTTTAGACATGTGCTCATTGGTGTTATTCAAAAGAAAAGATTGCAGGCAAGATTTTTGCATAAATTGCAGTGTTTGAGAGTTTTTTGGGACACATCCGTCTGTCACCTTGGATGGCAGCAAAGACATATGTTGGCTGTGCTGTAATTCAGACCCAGGAAAAGGTCACTGGGCATGCTCTGTGGCTTTGAGGTCTATTTTGACTCTGGGTCCTTCCTTTGTGGTCATGTGAGTGGCCACCTTCCTGATTATTAGGAACACAGGGTGACCTAGAAAAATCTGCAGGTCTCATGGAAATAAAGGAAGTACAAACAAACACAGCTGGTTTTAGCTTTGATGCAGATACACAAGGCACGACAGAGGAGAACCGCAGAACAGAATCAGAAACCAGATTGCTAGAAAGAAAAGAACCCCCCCGCCCCGCCCTCCCAGCCTTCAGCAGCCTTGGAAGGAAAGGCTCCAGGAGGCATGGGGAAAAGATCATGTTTTGGAGCAGGGCTTCAGGGAGAGGAATCTGTGGTGGTTGATTCAGACGTCCCAGGTGCAGGCCCAACTGCAGTCATACTCCTGTGCCCAAGCAAGCCAGCAGAGGGACAGGGATTATGGGGTGGGGGTATCAGGGAATGACAAAGAAGGAGCCAAGTAGCCATTGATAATTCCCCAAAGACAGAGGACTGGAGAATGTCAATGAAAGGAGGTAATAGCTTGCTCATAGAAAGGGAAAGCAGAGACACCAAAGCTCTTCTGAGATCTATGCAGAGAGCCCTGGCATGAAGGCATCCCAGGGCAATCATGCTTGGAGCAGCCCGTGGAGCCACAACGTGTTTCTGTATTTTGTACACCAATTTGAAACCATCTTAGACCAGGACAAAAGAGGATTTGAAACACAAAACTCTCTTCAGAAATCCACTGCACTCTGAGAAAAGAGTTTTTGAAAAAATATATATTTTTAAATTTATTTGGAAGCAGACAGAGACAAAACAAGAGAAAATGGGCATGCCAGGGCCTCCAGCCACTGCAAACAAACTCCAGGTGCATGCACCACTCTGTGCATCTGGTCCCATGTGGGTACTGCAGAATCAACTCTGGTCACTAAACCATCTCTCCAAGCTAAAAAAATCACATTCTTAAAAAACAAAACAAACAAAAAAACTACATAGCTTTCTAAGTCTCTCAATCTCATGATCTAGACTTTCCCACAACCTCCTTAACTCCCTCATCTGTGGAGAAGCTATAACCTCCTTCAGAGAAGTACTTTTGCCATCTTATCATTCCTTCTCTGTATAAAACATTTAAGTTGTTAAAGTTTTTTTTTGGCAACATCTTTCAAATATGCTGAATAAAAGTGAAAATCATATTTAAAAGACTCATGTAATGAGTGCCCAGTGGAATATATGAACATTTTGTCATAATCTCTTCCTTTTTCCCCTACTTCTTTCCATGACTCCCAAATACACATCTCATTTAGAGTATTGTTTCTATGCATGTTTATTATGTACTTACTAGGTTATATTATATGAATTCATTCATTAATATAGTATAAATGTGAGTGTTTTGTAAAGATTTTTAAGTTTATTTGCAAGGAGAGAGAAAACAGAAAATGACAGAGAGAAGGAATGGACACCAGGTCGTCTTGCCACTACAAATGAACTCCAGATGCATGTGTCACTTTGTGCATCTGCTTTTACGTGGGTATTAGTGAATTGAATCCTGGCTGTTAGGCTTTGCAAGCAACTGCTTCTAACCACAGAGCCATCTTTCCAGACCCCCTTGAATGGTTTTACATTTTAAATAAATATTATCATGCTGTAGGCATCATTTATTATATAATTCACTTCATTCATTCAACATGTTGCGTCTGCCCTACATTGCAGTAAAAAAAAATATGTGCCTCAGCAAAAATGGGAAAACTAATATATCATTTATGGGTACAAGGGTGAAACTTAATCCATATCTCTCACCCTACAAAAAATTAATTCACAGTGAATTAAAGATCTTTTTGTAAGAATTTAAAATTAGGGGCTCAGACCAGACCGCGAGATGGGCCGAGCGCATTGGGTGGTGCTGCGGAGTCCTGCACCGCCGACCCACCGCCCCTCCCTGGGCCCTGCTACGCTTGCCCGCGAGCCCCCAGCGCCCCTAAATCCTCTTGGATAGGTGTCACGGGGTGAGGTGAGAGCAGGCCTGGGGAGGTTGGTCACCGCTGTGGAGCAGGAACTGTCACTCAAGATGATAGAAGTACTGACGACCAACTCTCAGAAAGTGCTACACCAGCCGAATACCCGGTTGGAACAGGAGTCCAGATGTCGGCCAAAGGTCTGCGGCTTGAAACTGATTGAGTCTTCCCACGATAATGGCCTGAGGATGACTGCGAGACTGAGGGACTTTGAAGTGAAAAATCTGCTTAGTCTAACTCAGTTCTTTGGTTTTGACACTGAGACATTTTCTTTAGCTGTGAATTTACTGGATAGATTCCTGTCTAAAATGAAGGTATAGCCAAAGCATCTTGGGTGTGTTGGACTGACCTGTTTTTATTTAGCAGTAAAACTTACAGAAGAGGAAAGGAATGTCCCATTGGCAACTGATTTGATCTGGATAAGTCAATATTGGTTCACGGTTTCAGACTTGATGAAAACAGAAAAGATTATATTGGAGAAGGTGTGTTGGAAAGTCAAAGCTACAACTGCCTTTCAATTCCTGCAGCTCTATTGTTCACTCATTCAAGAGAACTTACCATATGAGAGGAGAAACAGTCTTAATTTGGAGAGACTGGAAGCTCAACTCAAGGCATGTCACTGCAGGATCATATTTTCTAAAGCAAAGCCTTCTGTGTTGGCTTTGTCTATCATTGCACTGGAGATCCAAACACTGAAGTGTGCAATGTTAACAGAAGAAGTAGAAAGTCTTCAGAAACATTCCAGGGTAAATGGCTGAGATTTGACCTTCTGGCAAGAGCTTGTATCCAAGTGTCCAGCTGAATATTCATCCAGCAAGTGTTCCAAGCCTGACGTTCAGAAGTTGAAATGGATGGTTTCTGGGCGCACCGCACGACAGCTGAAACACAGCTACCACAGGGTGACCCACCTGCCAACGATTCCCGAAACCATTTCTTAGTTTCCAAATTTGGTGGTTACTCTCTGATGAGGGGAAACTTTCCAGTGTGATAATTTTCTTTCTCAGCTGAAGAATTGAAATAGTATCTTCAAAATAAATGATATGAAGTTGAAATAGAAAAGGGAAAAATGATTTCACTGATCTAATCAACTGTTACATGAAGGTGTTTACCATGTACAAGACACAATACTCTTAAGAGAAAGGAATTTCCCAACTCCCAAAAATGTTAAATTTTCAGCTTTAAAACCAGCATTCTCCAAGCCTGATTTCCTTTTAAATAGTACTAAAATGGTAGTTTTTTCAACTTTGACTACCATCTCACCATGTTACACAGACCAAGTAGGATAACAGCACCAAAAGCTCCACCCACATATGAACCACGCTGAGCATGTGAGCTGATGAGCAAAGGCATGATGAGTAATGCTGGCCAGGTGAGCTCTACATCGGCATCCTGGACATTGCTAGGGTGTCTCAACACTGTTGTTAACATAGCATAGCTAGCTATAGTGGTTCAAATTCTAGAAAGTAATATGTCCAAAAATGTAAACTTGGTTACTTATATAAACTATATATTCTTGTCATCTAAATTTCTTAATTCATAGTGATGGTTTCTCTTTTTGTATTCAAAACTAAATGTTAACATTTAACACCTCTACACATGATTGCTGGTGATATGTAGGCAGACTTTGATTAAGTTGTTTTTCTGTTGTTTTTGGATACTATCATTGCAGCAACAAAAAATTTCAACACCTTTCTCCATGACCCCAGGCTCAGGATTCCCTGTTGGAGAGGATTGAAGCAGTGAAAACTCAGAATGTCACAACTAGACTGGTGTGGTGTTCTCAGCTTGGGACAACTGCCCAGTTCGGTGCTTCGTAGAATTTTTGAGATTTGAATTCACCTGTGATGCATTCAAATCAAAGCTAAAGACATAAATGTGAAGTAATAGTAATAAGCCTGAGGAGGTAAACTGTGATTCGCAGTTTCTAACACTGATCTAATGTTCTGTATTGGATCAGTATATTTAGGTGGTATTGAAAATGGTTAATGAAATTTAAATCATGAGGATTACATCAAAAAACATTTCACAAATGCACTTTAAGGCAGTGTAAGGGCTAATACTCTGGGCAGTTAATATTTCTTAGCACCCATAATGCAAGCAGTGGATAATTCTGACATGAGGTATTCCTTTAAACTTGAAGAATTTTATACAAAGCAAAAAATAGTTTGGCATATCCATGAATATTTCTCCTGAAAAACAGGTGATTTTGTATCCATGATTTAAAAAAAAAAAAAAAACTTTTTATACCGAATCTACTCTTTCAATCTAGTCACATTTGTTTCTACTATATTGATAGCTCAGAATGAGTTACCATTTTAAAAACTTGCTTTACCCCAGGAAAGTAAACTCGGGCCAGATAAAGTACTCCAGAAGTTTTACTACAAATTGTTTTTATAAAGCTACCATTGCTTCTAATGTAGAATTTTGTTTTAAAAGGAACAGAATATGCTTGTAGAAATTCCTTAGGGTGTTTTAAGAAAAGTATGAGATCTCTGAGGTAGTTAGCATTCATGATTCTCTATGTTGGTCCATGAATGTGAGGAGATCTGTGGCGTTCAAGTGTCATAAAGAGTACTCAGTGTAAGGGACAACCTGAGTTCATCCAGAATGGCTGTAACTAGTTTTAACATAATTCTATGGAAAAATAAGTGGTGAAAAATAAACCAAAGAATCAGTGTATTTAATCCTTAGCTTTTGTAAACCATATCTTATAACTATTCAGTTTCCCAAAAGGCTGATATACTTCAATATTTGGTAACCTCAGTGTTAATTTCTGAGTTGGGAGAAGTAACCTAACCAACTACATTTTTGTTTGGTACCAGGGGGTATACCTTTCAATAAAACTAATGAATGGAATGCAAAAAAAATAATGATTTGAAATAAAAAATAAGAAAACAAAAACTTTTCAAGATATAGGTAGAGGCAAGACTTTCTGAAAAGAATTTTAATAGTATGGTATAAAATTAATTCTAAGAACTGACAAGTGGGATTGTATAGAACTAAAAGGCTTCTGTGTAGCAAAGAAATAAACAGTAGAGTAAAGATATGATCTACAGACAGAAAGGACAGCTTTGTACAGTATATATCTGAAAGGAGGTAAAATCTAAAATCTATAAAGAATTTCAGAAATTTAATATCAATAAACCCATCAACAGATCATCTAATCAATAAATAGGCAAGCAAATTGGGCAGTTTGCAGATGAAGAAATAGAAATGGTCAATAAATATTTGAAAAAAATATTCAGCACTTTGGCCATCAAAAAAATGTAAAAAAAAATTGAGGGCAGGAGAGACTGCTCAATGGTTAAGGTGCTTGCTGGCAAAGTCAAAGGACCCAGGCTCGATTCCACAATATCCACGTAAAGCAAGATACACAAGGTGGCACATGTGTCTGGAGTTTAATTGCAATGGCTAGAGATCCTGATATGCCCATTCTCTCCATCTTTTTCTCTCTCTAACAAATAAATAAATGTGTTTTAAAAGTTGGAATTAAAAAAAAAAAAAAACTTGCAGAGGTAGGAGGATTGCTGTGAGTTCAAGGCAACCCTGAAAATACAAAGTGAATTCCAGGTCAGCCTGAGCTAGAGTGAGACCCTACCTTGAATAAAACAAAACAAGCAAACAAACAAAAAACTGCACTGAGATTCCATCTCACCCATCAGAATGTTATCATTGAGAAAAATGAATGACGAGTATGTGGGGACAAAGGAACACATATATACCACTGGTGGGCATGTAAACTACTGTGGCCACTATGGCAATAATGATGAAGGTTCCCCCAAACTAAAATCACAACTACCATGTGATATGTCCACACCACTCCTGGACAGAACTGCCACGTGATCCGGCCACACACTCCTGGGCAGAATACCACATGATTGAACCGTACACTCCTTGATATATATTCAAAGGACTAAAACTCAGCTTACTGTAGACACTTGCACATCCATGTTTATTACAGCACTATTCATAAAAGCCAACACATCTAACCAGCCTAGATGCCTATAAATGGATGAATGAAAAAGGACAATGAAGCATATATACACAATGGTGTTTAATTCATCAATAAAGAAGAATTAAATCATGCTATTTGCAGGGAACTTGATGGAACCAAGGATCATATTAAGTGAAGTAAGCTAGTCTCAGACAGACAAATATTGGATTTTCTCACATGTGCAGAAGAAGAAAGGTACTACTTGTTTTGAGGAAGAAGACCAGCAAGGGGGGAGGAGGAAGGATGGGATGATGAATATGAGCAGAGTACAGTAACAATTATGCCTGAAAATGTCCTACTAAAATCAATAATTTTGTATGTTAACAAAAACAGTAAACATCTTGTGCTTGTCATTTGTTAACTCAGTCGGATGAATGCAGTGTGTTCTAAGGCTGTGATGAGTCCTGTCACACAAATACACTAAAGCTTGGTCATTACAAAGTTTCAGTGGTCCTACTTGCACATGCTGTTTTGCGCAGAGATCCACCATTCCCTTAGCATGTATATACTTGAGGTCACACTACTATGCCATAGTGAATAGCTAACATAAACAGGACTCATTACTGGTGAATGACTATCAAACAGGGATGGAAAAGCCACACTGCAGAGTCAGGGCATTATCCTCTGTGGTAGCAGGTTTTCTTTGCAGAGCTGATCATCACACTATGTGTCAGGTCTTGGCTGAGCTACTCACACATCCCTAGTAATACAAAGCAGGCTTTAGCAATTCCGTTCCACAGACAGGGCAGCCGCTTATAAAGGGTCACTTGACAGCAAGAGACAGGAAAGCCCTACCAACCCGTGGACAGTTGTCTTGTGGTTAAAGCATTGGCCAGTAATCAGTTGTGTCTGGCTGCAGAGCTGTTACCAAGTAAATGCCATTACCTTTCAAACAGCAAAACTTCCTTTTGCTTTGACCTGACACATGACTGGAAGCTATGGGTCCTTCCAATAATGCTCCCCAAGTGGCTTAAAAGGAGAGATGGTTCAGCAGTTAATACACTTGCCTGCAAAGCCTAAGGACCCAAGTTTGATTCCCCAGAATCCACATGAGCCAGATGCACAGCATGGCTCATGTGTCTGGAGTTAATTTGCAGTGGCTGGAGGCCCTGGCACACCCATTCTTTCTTTCTTTCTCTCTCTCTCTCTCTCTCTGACTTTTTCCCTCTTTCATTCTCTCAAGTAAATAAATATAAATAAAGAAAATATTTTAAAAAGCTGAGTATTCATCCCTAAGATGCTCCCCAGGCTCTTGTCTCTCTACTCTCTACTTACCTAGGATGTTTTCTGTTTTTCCTAAAAGGGCAGGAGGAGGAAGTCTTCTAGCTGGGTAGCTTCCCAGGCCAGATCCCAGCTTCCAGACCCAGAAGCAATGGTGTTCACAGGCCCACCCTCTCCTTCCAGTCAGGACCACCCCACAGTCCATCAGGACAGCAGTCACACAACTTGGAGTATTTTTCTAAGAGAAAGAATGACATCAATTTGGGGCCAAAGGCCAATGGAATGCTAAATAAAAAGACTCATGAGCCTGGGAATCAAAGGGAGAGAGGGAGCTGGACATCCTGGCCCGATTCAACTCCAGGAATGCCTTCTCGTGGGGATGCCACCCACCCACACCAGTCAGCACTGGAGGTGTTGGCTTGCCCACTTGCAAGCCTGTGCTACAGGAACCTGCACTCCTACGATGGCCAACAGAAAGCGAACAACAGGGGACTCTGACTCCTGACTCCAAACGCCCACACATACAAAGAGTGGGTCTTCCCAGAGATGCTACTCCTGAGGACATGACCGCTGCGCGCTCTCGGGTTTAGTTCACATTCGTCCTGCTGCATCAGCCCTCCCAGAGTCAGGTGGATGCAGGTGGTTGTGGCGCTTTCCCGGACGCTTCAGGGACATCAGATTCCAGGACTCTGGAGCTTTGGCAGCCCTGGAGTCCGGCTGGCCCTGGATCTGAGTCGTCAGTTGTACATCCTGGGCCTGTGACTTAACCTTCCTGTGACTGTTTCCTTGGCTGTAGACAGGTAACATTGCCAACTCCATCTAGCTATGGCAATTATTTTTAAAATAATGTGCTCTTAGCTGGGTTGGGGGATTGGCATTTCCTGCTTAAGCACAAGGGCCTCTCAGGCGCTAGACCACCAAGTTCAGCTCCCCAGAACCCAGGTAAACAGCTGGGCGTGGCTATGCATATCTGTACCCCCATTCTGTCAGGGGTAGAGCTTGACTTGCTGTGGCTCACAGATGGACCAGCTCCCAGTCGATGGACAGACCCGGTCTCTATGCAGATGAACAGTAAGGGAAGGTCACGTAACATTTTCTTCTGGCCACCACGCTCACACACGTGCACATGCCACTCATCATGCAGGCACATGTGCGTGCCTGCGCACGCACACATGCACACGCACACACGCACACACACACACACACACACACACAGGGTTCCACAGTACTTGGCACAATGGCTGGCACACAGTTACCCGGACTGCTTGCTGGCAGAATGACTCTGTAAGAATTAGAAAGATGCCTACCATTACCAGAAGTAATTCTGCAAATTTACCATGACTCAGCAGCAAATGTCCCCTTGCAGTTGTGTGTGGTCAAACTACACAGTTATGAGCCTTCGCCATGGTGAGAGTAGAGTGACCAATCTTTGATTGGGGAAAATAAAACCACCAACACCCTGAGGTCTCCATAAGGAGTATTGGGTGACTCTGAATTCCTAAGCAGCTTATAAATGAATTCCCTCAAAAAAACAAAAGTGTGCAGAGCTCATGGACAGGAGTGCTGGGGAGGGAACAGAATGCTGTTGGGCCATAATCCCAGCAGGAGACAGGCCAAGCCCAAGAGACTGGCCTCATCAGTCAGGGGCAAGTTGAAGGTTTGACAGCCAGAAGGTCACTTGTAGCTCAGCCCACCCACAGGACGTACTGAGGAGTGTACTTGGGACAACAACACATGTGAGAGAAAATGCCCATGACCTGCACATCCTGCTCCTCCCCTTTCTTTGCCTTGAGAAACACTGCATTCTTAAAAAAACACACCATGATCTTTTTAAAAATACTCGTTTTTAAATAGATGAGACAACAATTTCACTTAAGAACGGGCCAAAGAAATGAATAAGAAGTTCTCAAGACAAGAATGACCAATGAATTAAAATAAATAAATAAATAAATGGGAAAAAAAAAAAGAAATTAATCTGGGGCTGGAGAGGGTGCTTAGTGGTTAAGGTCCTTGCCTGCAATGCCAAGCCACCTGGTTCAATTTCCCAGGACCCACTTAACGCCAAATGCACCAAGTAGCACATGTATCTGGAACTCATTTGCAGTGGCTAGAGGCCTGGAGCATATATACTCTCTCTTTCTCTCTCTCTCTACTTACAAATAAATAAATATTTTTTTAAAAAATGAACATTTATAAGAACTAAGCTCAACTGGAGTAAGATAAATGAATATTGCAACAGTATGAGACCCTTTGGATCTCATCTGATTGTCAGAGCTCTCCCATTCGGCTAGCAGGTACATGAAACTCCCAGCATTGTGGAAGTTAGCAATCTTTTCTGCAACTTAAAGAGAAGTCAGAATTCTATTACTTGACTCCACATAATACACAGTGCACCATAAATGATGCTTAATATGGCCTCGTTTGATGTCCATAGAAACCCCGGAAACAGCCTAATGCCCAGGGAGGGGGACACTGATTAAATGGGGTTTCCCTGTAGCCAGGGGACAGCCCATCTCTCCATGTGGACCTCAGGGAGAAATGTGACATAGTGTCAAATAAACTGCAATAGCCTCAAGATGAAAACTATGCATAATGCAGTTAAAAACATCAGAAATTATCAATACAAAAATCACATGTGTGTATGGGTGTAAAGTAGAGACATGTTTTAAATGAGGGAGAATAACTAAGAAGGACACATGCGAACTGCCGACATTTGGAACAGCTGGGGCTGAGACCAGACTGCCCAGCGGAAGGAAGGTGGGCCGTTTCCTCCCCATTCTGAGTCTGTACACAATACTAAGGGATGGAATTGTGCTTGAATTTTACTTGTGTAATTTTTTTCAAGTAAAATTTCCAAAGCAAATATTCTTTACCCAGCAATTGAGATATATTGGGGAATGTTTTCACACCTATCTATCTATCTATATTTATTTATTTACTTGAGAGAGAGAATGTGGGCATGTCATGCATGCCAAGCCTTCTGCAAATGAACTCCAGATGCAAGCACCACTTTGTGCATCTGGCTTTATGTGGGTACTGGGGAATCCAACCTGGGCCATCAGGCTTTGCACACATGCACCTTTAACCACTGAGCCATCTGTCCTTGCCCTGATTCAAGTAATTTTGATTAAGCTTCCTACTTAGTCTTCAGCAGGTGGAGCCCTGTAAAGGGTGATCTTGAGTCCAGCCCTACTAGGTGTGTCCCGGGCCATTCTGAGCTCTGGCTGTGCATGCTTGCTGCTGCTGGGCCATTCTGAGCTCTGGCTGTGCATGCTTGCTGCTGCTGGCAGTTCTCTCTGCTGAGGGTGTGATGAAGTGAGCCATCCTCTTCCACCATGATGGAGCTTCCCCTGGAATCTGTCAGCCTGAAACAAACCCTTCCTCCCATAAGCTGCTTTAAATCAGGTGTTTGTCCAGCAACAAGGTAGCTGCAACAAGCAAGCTTTTGTTTTGAAAATAAACACCCTGCGGGGTCCCACACTTTCCACGCTGGCCCAACAGCCTTTGTGGATGGACGCCCTGCCTGCCCTGCCCACACTGTGAGCAGATGTCTCCCTTTTGCTCTTAGGAGATCTGACTGGCAGTGTGCTTCTCTGTTTTGGCCAGGGTAGCTAGGGGAGTGTCGCCTGGAAAGAGCGGGCAGTGTGTGGGACACGCAGTGTGTGCGACAGGCAGGCTCTGCTCCCTCGTTTGCATGCTGATGCCATTCCTCTGCCTGGCCAGAACCCTCAGCTTCTGTCCACAAAGACAAAATATGCTTGGTTTCAACAGCCGGAATGAGGAATGACTAAAGTACCTCGGGTCAGATTACTGAAGGCATTGAAACTCATTTATCTCAAAGGCAAACCTACAGGTGTAGACACTGCGGTACTTAAATGAGAACAGTCCTGGCCTCACCCAGCTCTGCTGAAAATGTTTCCTTCTCCCTGCTCACCACTGATAGCTAACTGACATTCCTACTTGTTAGAGAATCATGCTTTGCAAGGTACTGAGCATGTGGTGGTCACCTTCTCGTTGCTGGGACAAAGCACCTGATCAAAGGCAGCTGATGGAAAGACAGGCTTTATTCTGGCTTACAGCAGTGAGGGGAAGCTTCGAGATGGTAGGGGAAAGCATAGCATGAGCAGAGGCAGCAAGCGGAAAAATAGCAGCAGGAGATGAGCCAAACTCTGGCAAGGGGGAGTGGGTTACAACAGCCCCTAAGCCTGCAACAGCAATACAACACAGCCTCCAACAAGGCTCCACCTCTCAAACTGACACTAGCAAGGGACCAAGCATTAAAGTCACAGTTAGAAGCAGGAGGATAGCTGTGAATTCAACATCAACTGGGGACTACAGAGTCAGCTGGGTTAGAGTGAGACCCTATCTTGCACCTCTGCCCCCACCAAAAAGAAAACACATGCGTGTGTGAGAGATGGCATAGTAGTTAAGGTACTTGCCTGCAAAGCCTTAATACCCATGTGTGAATCCCCAAGTCCCGCATAAGCCAGATTCACAGGGTGACACAGTCGGGAAAGGTGGCACATGCCCCTGGAGTTCAATTCCAGTGGCTGGAGAGCCAGGTATGCCCATTCGCTCCCTCTCTCTCTCTCACATAAAAAGGCCAGTCTGTTGAGCTTGCATCCAAAAAACCCCATGAGTTTATGGAGGACATCTGATTCAAACCACCATAGTGCACATGGGAATAAAAGTCCCTCACATTTAAACAGGACAGCAAGTACTTGAAGATTTGTTATTCTTTTACCCACTCAAAAACCTCTATGAGCCCCTCACATGCCCTGGTTTCTATGTAACATGTCTGTGACAAAAATGGCAAGTAAGCCAGACAAGGAAGCAAACCCTATTCACAGGAAGCACAGGGATAGCTGAACCAGCCAGGCCTCAAACCACCCACTTGCTTGGCTCCTGACCGTGTGCGTCTGCTAAGGATGGAGTGAGGTGTTTGGCTTCAGCCGCTGTCTTATCGTGATGGACATCAGTGACTCTTGGTTGTTGAGCACAGTGGACATGAAGTCAGAGGAATCAGTCTGTTGTGGGTGTGGGAGAGCTGAGGGTCAGAGGTAGGATACCAGGGTCCTCATAGTGCATAGGAGGTCCCAGCATGTAATATCTCTTCACACTGCTCTCCGCAAGTCTTTGGCACCATGGGTTGAATGCCTCCATTACTTGGGTGATTCTTTGTCTCTCACCCAGACTCTTCGTGCCTTCAGAACGCCTCCTATTCTCCTAGGAGGTCTCATTCACCTTCTTTAAGAGAGTGCAGGCCATCTAGCAGGAGCCCCACCTAGTGATGACCACTTTGCCTGTTTTTTTTTCCATCACGGTGTCATGGATGCGATGGGTTACCCCACTCACCTCTTCCCTTTCCTCCAGGATCAGTATTTAACTTTTCTTCCTTTTGTACCTTCGCGCTGGGTTTCCTCTGGCTCCCTCCTCCTCCTGCCCAAGAAACCCCACTCTCCTCAGTCTAGGACAAATGTTTCCACTCTGCAGCCTTCTCATTCTTGTGCCTCAATGTCTGTGCCTTCCACCACTAACCCCCTGGATATTCAGCTCTCTTTTGTGTGAGCATTATTACTGGACTCCCAGACCCACAGCAATGAACTTCAGTAGCCTTCTTCATCCTACCTTCACTCATAACTTCCTCTCCTTGAGCTCTCCTTTCTCTGTTTCAGAGACTACCCTTGCCTATGCCCCTACCTTGCTGCTTGCTCCTGCAATTTATGTGTCCAAATACTGCAAAAGAAAAGTTACAAAACATCTAATACCTTCAAGTTTCAGGGAGGGGACAGATGTTAGCAGGATTAAATGACACAGAATAATACTTCTTACTTAATTTTTTCTAAAACAAATCTTGTTTCTAAAGCACACTCCCATGCATGAATAGCATTCTGTGTTTCACTCTATAATACTTTTGGTAAGAAAAATAAAACTTTTAATGATCAGAATTGCTGAAACAGAAGCTTGGGGACTAATGATCAGATCATTATAGATAATTCTGCTTTTTTCTCAAGTTCTTTGATTATATGATAACTTCTTAGGCTTTCATAAGCATCTAGGGGCCAAAGATATGGCTCACTGGTTTAAAAGCACACTTGGTTGCAAAGTCTTACGGCCCAGGTTCAGTTCCCCAGGACCCACCTAAAAGCCAGACGTAAAAAGTTGTAATGCATCTGGAGTTTGTTTTCAGTGGCTAGAGGCCCTGGTGTGCCCATCGTTCATTCATATTTTCTCTCTGCCCCCTCTCTGCTTACAAATAAATATTACAAATAAAGTATTCTTTAAACATTTATATGTTACCACCATCACCATGTCATCATTAGTGTTCCCATCATCACCACCCACATCTTCATTACTAGCCTACCCCAACACCACCTGTGGTAGCTTGAATAGATGGTCCCCAATATATTCAGGATTTTATTACAGTTTGTAATTTAGGTGTGCAGCTGCCTGGCTGGAGGAGGTGTTACTGGTCAGATCCTAGTGTCCAGCCCTAAGGTGTGGATGGATTTGGGATCTCAGTGCTTAAGCTTTGCTTGGAATTCCTAAGTGTGCTATGTGATGTGGATTTTAGGTTTTTGGCTTGTGGCTTGTGGTTCTTCTCTCTCTGTCTCTCTCTCTGCTTGGACCTGTAAAAGCAGGCCAACTTCTTCTGCCATTATGGATCTTCCCCTCTATCTTCAATAAACCCCTTCCTCCATAACTGTGCCTGGTTTGGAAGTTCCGCTCAGTGACCCGAGGCTGTCTACTACCACCTTTTGTTTTATCATCCCCACCATCATGAGTTGTCACTGAAAAGTCCCCTACCATAGACCACGTTCTATTCTGCACGGCTCTCACATATTATCTTCCTTTATGTTTGTAATTGACTTGGAATAATCGATCTCTCATTTTAGTTTCATAGGTGAGAAAACCAGGTAGACCATTGCTAGACCCGGGGCAAGTGTCGGCCCTGCTCCACTCTGGGATGTGCTTTGCCAGCATGGCAGACCACAACTTCCAGCAGGCGCATGTAGACGAGCCTGCCGGCGACACATGCAGAGCTGCTACAGAAGCGGAAGGCCCTTTGCAAAGCAGAACGAGCTCTCACCATAAACTACAAACACACTGTTGCCAGGAAAGTTCACATCCCAGCCCCAGTTGTCCTGAGACAGGTCTGTCTTTCAGCACATTCATATTCCAGCTTGTTAAACTGAGATGACTCCACATTTGCTCATGAAGCATTTGTCATCTTCTCCAAAAATGCTGGGCAGCTAAAGCTATGATCAGAAGATAAAACGTCCTTTCTTTTCATATTTGCTTAGGAGGACTTGGCAGCATAAACATTTTCTCTAGTAACATGTACAAGAGAATTTATTCATCCAAAATCAAATTATTTGCTTAAATGTCATCCAAAAGACAGGGAATAAAAAGACATGGGTGGGACTTGCTTATCTTCAACGGGACACACTGAAACCAAATAGTGGTTTAATAACATCTCCAGCATTCAGTCTCCTAGTAGACTCTGTAGGATTATTTTAGGTTGAAATTGCTCCTGTCTAGTACCAAAGTTCTTCAAAGACTTAGTTCCCATCTTTACCCTTTGGGAGACAGTCCTGGAGAAAGGGTGAGGTTTAAAAAAAGAAAAAGTCCTCTTACATAAATTCTCTTCCAAAACTCCTTGGCTGAGCAAAGACTTTCCCATTTAAGAACAGGTGACAGGAAGATTTCTCCCATGGGCGGCACATTATGGCCCTGCATAGAAGAAAACAAATCTGTACGATGAAAGCCGACATTCCTCAGAGTAGAATCTAGTGAAATTGTCGGTGTTTTATGCTATTTAAAAACTGACAATTCAACCATTTTACTGGAGTGATCGAATATTCGTCATCACTTGCAAGGCTGAGATGCTGACGAAGGAAAGGACAACAGAAGAAAGCCAGGACTCCGTTCAGAATCACCGGGCTGCCTGTCACCCGAGGGAGCTGTGCTGGCGGATGGTGGGCAGCAACAAGGAGCAGAGCTTGGCAGTGCAAGTTGGAGATCCACACTCACAGACACCATCACAGCGCAGCCATGCTCTGACTTCCCTCTGCTCGTCATCCCATTGAGGACATGGCCAATGGGGAACTGGCAGACAAGAGAAAGCCTGTCAGCCAACCTCAGATGATGTGCTGAGAACGTCGGAGGGCTTGCCAAATTCTGTTGAGATACTATCTAAGCCACTAAAAGGAGAGAAATGGACTATGTAACTCCTGAGCAAACAGACTGAGAAACAGAGCTAAGGAAAGCATCAACTCAAACAGGGCAAGAGGAGGAGAGAAACAGAAGAAAAGTCTATGCAAAATCAGACAGAGGTCAGAAAGGTTAGTATACAATAAATACAAGTAGCTTAAATCCATCCATTATAAGACTAAGACACTGGAATTTCTTCCTTTAAAAAAATGCACAGGGGGGGGGGAGCTTAGTGGTTAAGGCCCTTGCCTGCAAAGCCAAAGAAGCCAGATTTGATTCCCCAGTACCTATGTGAAGCCAGATGCACAAAGTGGCACTTCTGTCTGGAGTTTGCAGTGGCTACAGGCCCTAACGTACCCATTCTTCCTCTTTCTATGTGTTTCTATCTCTCTCTCAAATAAGTAAAGTAAATTAAAAAAAAAAAAAAATCAGGGTCTGGAGAGATTGCTCAGCAGTTAAAGACCACGACTGAAAGGCTATGAACTGGAGTTTGATCCCCAGTACCCACATGAAGCCAAACACATTAAGTGGTATATGTATCTGGAGTTCACTTGTGTGGCTAGAGGCCCTGGGGTGCTCATTCTCTCTTTTCCTCTCTCTCTCTCTCTCTCTTTACTTACAAATAAATAAATAAAATCTTTAAAAAAATTTTCAGGGGCTGAAAAAATTGCTCATTGGTTAAGGCACTTGCCTACAAAGCCTGAGGACCTGAGTTTGATTCCCTAGTACCCATGTGAAATCACATGCACTAAGTGATGCCCTGTACCTGGAGTAGTTTGTAGTGGCAGGAAGCCATGACATGCCTATCTCACTCTCTCTATGTCTACCTCTTTTTCTTTCTCTCTGTATGGTGGGGCACATCTTTAATCCCAGCACTCGGGAGGCAGAGGTAGGAGAATGCTATGAGTTTGAGACCAGCCTTGGACTACATAGTGAATTCTAGGTCATCCTGGGCTATAGTGAAACCCTAATTTGAAAAAAACTAAAAAAAAAAATAATAATAAAATGCCCATTAAAACATATTAAGAAATCCCAAGACCATCCTATAATATATCCAGAATCCAAACTTTCATGTTAAGAGTAATGAAACATTAAGCCACCATATGGTGACACGTGCCTATAATCCTAGCACTTGGGATACTGAGGCAGGAGGATTGAGAGCTCAAGGCCAGTTTGGCCTACACAGTGAGTTCCAGGTCAGCCTGGAATGTATAATTAGATTTTATCTCAAAAAAGAAAGAAAGAAAGAAGAAAAGAAAAGGAAAAAAAAAAGACTGCAGAGGCTAGGGATTTAGCTCAGTGGTAGAGCATTTGCTTAGCAAGCACAAGGCCTTGGGCTTAGTCCCTACTATCCAAAACAAAAGAGACTGGGGAGATTGCTCAGTGCTTAAAGATACTTATTTGCAAAGCCTGCCAGCTGGAATTCAATTCCCCAGCAACCATGGAAAGCCTGGATACAAAGTGGCACATGCATCTGGCATTCATTTGCAGCATCAAGGGACCCTGGTGCACACACACACACACACACACACACACAATAATTAATTAATGTAGAAAAGGAAACAGGTTATTTTAGGTGTGGTGGTCCAGGTCTTTAATTCCAGCATTCAGAAGGCAAAAATAAAAGGATGAGTTCGAGGCTAGCTTGGGACTACATAGTGAATTTTCAGGTCAGCCTGGGCTATAGTGAAACCCTACCTTGAAAACAAACAAAGAAAAAAGTCATGAAACTTCAGAACTTGCATATCAAGATCACAACACCCAGCCTTCTGCCTAGAAAACAGATCTCACCTCCCATGGCTTCATACATTACCTCCTATGAAAACCCTTCCCACACACCGGGCCTGGATGCTCCTCTGAGCCCATAATTCCACTCTATTTTCTTTGTGCAACTTACTAGCCCCTGAAGCTATCCTATTTATTGCTTTCTGGCTCACTACTGCCACTCCATAGGCATTTATAATATCTAGTTCCTGGCTTGGAGCCCTACACATGCCGATTCTCTGTTTCTCTCCTCTCTATCTTTCTCTGCTTGCAAATAAATAAAAGTATACTTTAAAAAATGGGAGGGAATACCTACCACTTACCACCTATTAAAGATGAAGCAACAGCTGGGCATGGTGACGCACATCTTTAATAATAGCACTTGGGAGGCAGAGGTAGGAGGATCACTGTGAGTTCAAGGCCACTCTGAGACTACATAGTGAATTCCAGGTCAGCCTGAGCTAGAGTGAGACCCTACTTAGAAAAACAACAACAAACAAAAACAAAAAGAAGCAACAGGGCTGGAGAGATGGCTTAGCAGTTAAGGCGATTGCCTGTGAAACCTAAGGGCCCGGGTTACATTCCCCAGTACCCACATAATACCACATGCACAAGATGGCACATGTGTGTGATGTTCGTTTGCAGTGACTGAAAGCCCTAGCATAGCCATCTGCCTCTTCCTCTCTCTCTTTCAAATGAATACATTTTTCTAATGCAGTAACAAGATTATAATCATCACTAGAAGTAGCCAAGAGCTGAATCTGTAAAAAATATTGCAGAAAATATCATCAGTGAAACAAACTGTAAATTTGTGAGTTCATCCCAAAATATAGAAATATAATCTTTGAGGGACAAGAATATGGATCCGGGAATTAGACAGCAAGAACCTGATCCAGGAGAAAAGTCAACTAAGCACAGATAGAATTCCATGATGAAGGAGAACACGTGGGCTTTGTGGATATCAGGGAGATGTGAAGGAGACAAGCACTAGAAATGTCTGCCATAAAGAAACACACACACACACACACACCACGAGGATCTGCTGAGGAAGTAACAGGAGGCTTCAAGGAGTAGAGACCCAGAAGCCTCAGGAAACAGCAAGGGTGCACATGCAATGCATCACACAGAAGGCAATGAAGGTGTCTAAAGTCCATCACACACACCCCTGTCCAGTCAAGGTTCCAGCTGATAGACCTTAATTACACCTTCTGTTATGGATTAGATATAAAACATTCCCCTCCACAGGCTCATGTGTTTGAGCACTTTGGTCCCAAGTTAGTGACACTGTACTGGAACGTTGTGCAACCTTTGGGAAGTACGGCCTAATGGAGAAGATGGGTGGTAGAGGTTAGTCTTGTGTAGGAAGGAGGGCCTGGACAGTGAAGATGGCCAGTAGAGGTTAGCCCTGTGTGGGAAGAAGGGCATGGATGGTAGAGATGGTGGTAGAGGTGAGGCCCGTGTGGGAAGAAGGGCATGGATGGTGGAGATGGTGGTAGAGGTTAGGTCAGTGTGGGAAGAAGGGCATGGATGGTGGAGATGGTGGTAGAAGTGAGGCCTGTGTAGGAAGAAGGGCAGGGATGGTGGAGATGATGGTAGAGTTGAGGCCTGTGTGGGAAGAAGGGCATGGATGGTGGAGATGGTGGTAGAGGTGAGGCCTGTGTGGGAAGAAGGGCATGGATGGTGGAGATGGTGGAAGAGTTGAGGCCTGTGTGGGAAGAAGGGCATGGATGGTGGAGATGGTGGTAGAGTTGAGGCCTGTGTGGGAAGAAGGGCAGGGATGGTGGAGATGGTGGTAGAGTTGAGGCCTGTGTGGGAAGAAGGGCATGGATGGTGGAGATAGTGGTAGAGGGGTGGCCTGTGTGGGAAGAAGGGCATGGATGGTGGAGATGGTGGTAGAGTTGAGGCCTGTGTGGGAAGAAGGGCAGGGATGGTGGAGATGGTGGTAGAGTTGAGGCCTGTGTGGGAAGAAGGGCATGGATGGTGGAGATGGTGGTAGAGGTGTGGCCTGTGTGGGAAGAAGGGCATGGATGGTGGAGATGGTGGTAGAGGTGTGGCCTGTGTGGGAAGAAGGGCACGGATGGTGGAGATGGTGGTAGAGGTGTGGCCTGTGTGGGAAGAAGGGCACGGATGGTGGAGATGGTGGTAGAGGTGTGGCCTGTGTGGGAAGAAGGGCATGGATGGTGGAGATGGTGGTAGAGGTGAGGCCTGTGTAGGAAGAAGGGCACGGATGGTGGAGATGGTGGTGGAGGTGAGGCCTGTGTGGGAAGAAGGGCAGGGATGGTGGAGATGGTGGTAGAGGTGAGGCCTGTGTGGGAAGAAGGGCATGGATGGTGGAGATGGTGGTAGAGGTGAGGCCTGTGTGGGAAGAAGGGCATGGATGGTGGAGATGGTGGTAGAGGTGAGGTCTGTGTGGGTAGAAGGGCAGGGATGGTGGAGATGGTGGTAGAGGTGAGGTCTGTGTGGGAAGAAGGGCATGGATGGTACAGATGGTGGTAGAGGTGAGGTCTGTGTGGGTAGAAGGGCAGGGATGGTGGAGATGGTGGTAGAGGTGAGGTCTGTGTGGGAAGAAGGGCATGGATGGTACAGATGGTGGTAGAGGTGAGGTCTGTGTGGGAAGAAGGGCATGGATGGTACAGATGGTGGTAGAGGTGAGGTCTGTGTGGGAAGAAGGGCATGGATGGTGGAGATGGTGGTAGAGGTGAGGCCTGTGTGGGAAGAAGGGCATGGATGGTGGAGATGGTGGTAGAGGTGAGGTCTGTGTGGGAAGAAGGGCATGGATGGTGGAGAAGGTGGTAGAGGTGAGGTCTGTGTGGGAAGAAGGGCATGGATGGTACAGATGGTGGTAGAGGTGAGGTCTGTGTGGGAAGAAGGGCATGGATGGTGGAGATGGTGGTAGAGGTGAGGTCTCTGTGGGAAGAAGGGCATGGATGGTACAGATGGTGGTAGAGGTGAGGTCTGTGTGGGAAGAAGGGCATGGATGGTGGAGATGGTGGTAGAGGTGAGGTCTGTGTGGGAAGAAGGGCATGGATGGAGGAGATGGAGGTAGAGGTGAGGTCTGTGTGGGAAGAAGGGCATGGATGGTGCAGATGGTGGTAGAGGTGAGGTCTGTGTGGGAAGAAGGGCATGGATGGTGGAGATGGTGGTAGAGGTGAGGTCTGTGTAGGAAGAAGGGCATGGATGGTACAGATGGTGGTAGAGGTGTGGCCTGTGTGGGAAGAAGGGCATGGATGGTGGAGATGGTGGTAGAGGTGTGGCCTGTGTGTGAAGAAGGGCATGGATGGTGGAGATGGTGGTAGAGGTGAGGCCTGTGTGGGAGGAAGGGCAGGGATGGTGGAGATGGTGGTAGAGTTGAGGCCTGTGTGGGAAGAAGGGCATGGATGGTGGAGCTGGTGGTAGAGGTGAGGCCTGTGTGGGAGGAAGGGCATGGATGGTGCAGATGGTGGTAGAGTTGAGGACTGTGTAGGAAGAAGGGCATGGATGGTGGAGATGGTGGTAGAGGTGAGTTCTGTGTGTGAAGAAGGGCATGGATGGTAGAGATGGTGGTAGAGGTGAGGCCTGTGTGTGAAGAAGGGCATGGATGGTGCAGATGGTGGTAGAGTTGAGGACTGTGTAGGAAGAAAGGCATGGATGGTGGAGATGGTGGTAGAGTTGAGGCCTGTGTGGGAGGAAGGGCATGGATGGTGGAGATGATGGTAGAGTTGAGGCCTGTGTGGGAGGAAGGGCATGGATGGTGGAGATGGTGGTAGAGTTGAGGCCTGTGTGGGAAGAAGGGCATGGATGGTGGAGCTGGTGGTAGAGGTGAGGCCTGTGTGGGAGGAAGGGCATGGATGGTGGAGATGGTGGTAGAGTTGAGGCCTGTGTGGGAAGAAGGGCATGGATGGTGGAGATGGTGGTAGAGGTGAGGCCTGTGTGTGAAGAAGGGCAGGGATGGAGGAGATGGTGGTAGAGGTGAGGCCTGTGTGGGAAGAAGGGCATGGATGGTGGAGATGGTGGAAGAGGTGAGGCCTGTGTGGGAAGAAGGGCAGGGATGGTGGAGATGGTGGTAGAGGTGAGGTCTGTGTGGGAAGAAGGGCATGGATGGTGGAGATGGTGGTAGAGTTGAGGCCTGTGTGGGAAGAAGGGCAGGGATGGTGGAGATGGTGGTATAGGTGAGGTCTGTGTGGGAAGAAGGGCATGGATGGTGGAGATGGTGGTAGAGGTGAGGTCTGTGTGGGAAGAAGGGCATGGATGGTGGAGATGGAGGTAGAGGTGAGGTCTGTGTGGGAAGAAGGGCATGGATGGTACAGATGGTGGTAGAGGTGAGGCCTATGTGGGAAGAAGGGCATGGATGGTGGAGATGATGGTAGAGATGAGGCCTGTGTGGGAAGAAGGGCATGGATGGTGGAGATGGTGGTAGAGGTGAGGTCTGTGTGGGAAGAAGGGCATGGATGGTACAGATGGTGGTAGAGGTGAGGTCTGTGTGGGAAGAAGGGCATAGATGGTGGAGATGGAGGTAGAGGTGAGGTCTGTGTGGGAAGAAGGGCATGGATGGTACAGATGGTGGTAGAGGTGAGGTCAGTGTGGGAAGAAGGGCATGGATGGTGGAGATGGTGGTAGAGGTGAGGTCTGTGTGGGAAGAAGGGCATGGATGGTACAGATGGTGGTAGAGGTGAGGTCTGTGTGGGAAGAAGGGCATGGATGGTGGAGATGGTGGTAGAGGTGAGGTCTGTGTGGGAAGAAGGGCATGGATGGAGGAGATGGAGGTAGAGGTGAGGTCTGTGTGGGAAGAAGGGCATGGATGGTGGAGATGGTGGTAGAGGTGAGGTCTGTGTGGGAAGAAGGGCATGGATGGTGGAGATGGTGGTAGAGGTGAGGTCTGTGTGGGAAGAAGGGCATGGATGGTGGAGATGGTGGTAGAGGTGAGGTCTGTGTGGGAAGAAGGGCATGGATGGTACAGATGGAGGTAGAGGTGAGGCCTGTGTGTGAAGAAGGGCATGGATGGTAGAGATGGTGGTAGAGGTGTGGCCTGTGTGGGAAGAAGGGCATGGATGGTACAGATGGTGGTAGAGTTGAGGCCTGTGTGGGAAGAAGGGCATGGATGGTGGAGATGGAGGTAGAGGTGAGGCCTGTGTGTGAAGAAGGGCATGGATGGTGGAGATGGTGGTAGAGGTGAGGCCTGTGTGGGAGGAAGGGCATGGATGGTGCAGATGGTGGTAGAGTTGAGGACTGTGTGGGAGGAAGGGCATGGATGGTGGAGATGGAGGTAGAGGTGTGGCCTGTGTGGGAGGAAGGGCATGGATGGTGGAGATGGAGGTAGAGGTGTGGCCTGTGTGGGAGGAAGGGCATGGATGGTGGAGATGGTGGTAGAGTTGAGGCCTGTGTGGGAAGATGGGCATGGATGGTGGAGATGGTGGTAGAGGTGAGGTCTGTGTGGGAAGAAGGGCATGGATGGTGGAGATGGTGGTAGAGGTGAGGTCTGTGTGGGAAGAAGGGCATGGATGGTGGAGATGGTGGTAGAGGTGAGGTCTGTGTGGGAAGAAGGGCATGGATTGTACAGATGGAAGTAGAGGTGAGGCCTGTGTGTGAAGAAGGGGCATGGATGGTAGAGATGGTGGTAGAGGTGTGGCCTGTGTGGGAAGAAGGGCATGGATGGTGGAGATGGAGGTAGAGGTGAGGCCTGTGTGTGAAGAAGGGCATGCATGGTGGAGATGGTGGTAGAGTTGAGGCCTGTGTGGGAAGAAGAGCATGGATGGTGGAGATGGTGGTAGAGGTGAGGTCTGTGTGGGAAGAAGGGCATGGATGGTGGAGATGGTGGTAGAGGTGAGGCCTGTGTGGGAAGAAGGGCATGGATGGTGGAGATGGTGGTAGAGGTGAGGCCTGTGTGGGAAGAAGGGCATGGATGGTGGAGATGGTGGTATAGGTGAGGTCTGTGTGGGAAGAAGGGCATGGATGGTACAGATGGTGGTAGAGGTGAGGTCTGTGTGGGAAGAAGGGCATGGATGGTGGAGATGGTGGTAGAGGTGAGGTCTGTGTGGGAAGAAGGGCATGGATGGTACAGATGGAGGTAGAGGTGAGGCCTGTGTGTGAAGAAGGGCATGGATGGTAGAGATGGTGGTAGAGGTGTGGCCTGTGTGGGAAGAAGGGCATGGATGGTACAGATGGTGGTAGAGGTGAGGTCTGTGTGGGAAGAAGGGCATAGATGGTGGAGATGGAGGTAGAGGTGAGGTCTGTGTGGGAAGAAGGGCATGGATGGTACAGATGGTGGTAGAGGTGAGGTCAGTGTGGGAAGAAGGGCATGGATGGTGGAGATGGTGGTAGAGGTGAGGTCTGTGTGGGAAGAAGGGCATGGATGGTACAGATGGTGGTAGAGGTGAGGTCTGTGTGGGAAGAAGGGCATGGATGGTGGAGATGGTGGTAGAGGTGAGGTCTGTGTGGGAAGAAGGGCATGGATGGAGGAGATGGAGGTAGAGGTGAGGTCTGTGTGGGAAGAAGGGCATGGATGGTGGAGATGGTGGTAGAGGTGAGGTCTGTGTGGGAAGAAGGGCATGGATGGTGGAGATGGTGGTAGAGGTGAGGTCTGTGTGGGAAGAAGGGCATGGATGGTGGAGATGGTGGTAGAGGTGAGGTCTGTGTGGGAAGAAGGGCATGGATGGTACAGATGGAGGTAGAGGTGAGGCCTGTGTGTGAAGAAGGGCATGGATGGTAGAGATGGTGGTAGAGGTGTGGCCTGTGTGGGAAGAAGGGCATGGATGGTACAGATGGTGGTAGAGTTGAGGCCTGTGTGGGAAGAAGGGCATGGATGGTGGAGATGGAGGTAGAGGTGAGGCCTGTGTGGGAAGAAGGGCATGGATGGTGGAGATGGTGGTAGAGGTGAGGCCTGTGTGGGAGGAAGGGCATGGATGGTGCAGATGGTGGTAGAGTTGAGGACTGTGTGGGAGGAAGGGCATCGATGGTGGAGATGGAGGTAGAGGTGTGGCCTGTGTGGGAGGAAGGGCATGGATGGTGGAGATGGAGGTAGAGGTGTGGCCTGTGTGGGAGGAAGGGCATGGATGGTGGAGATGGTGGTAGAGGTGAGGCCTGTGTGGGGAAGATGGGCATGGATGGTGGAGATGGTGGTAGAGGTGAGGTCTGTGTGGGAAGAAGGGCATGGATGGTGGAGATGGTGGTAGAGGTGAGGTCTGTGTGGGAAGAAGGGCATGGATGGTGGAGATGGTGGTAGAGGTGAGGTCTGTGTGGGAAGAAGGGCATGGATTGTACAGATGGAAGTAGAGGTGAGGCCTGTGTGTGAAGAAGGGCATGGATGGTAGAGATGGTGGTAGAGGTGTGGCCTGTGTGGGAAGAAGGGCATGGATGGTGGAGATGGAGGTAGAGGTGAGGCCTGTGTGTGAAGAAGGGCATGCATGGTGGAGATGGTGGTAGAGTTGAGGCCTGTGTGGGAAGAAGGGCATGGATGGTGGAGATGGTGGTAGAGGTGAGGTCTGTGTGGGAAGAAGGGCATGGATGGTGGAGATGGTGGTAGAGGTGAGGCCTGTGTGGGAAGAAGGGCATGGATGGTGGAGATGGTGGTAGAGGTGAGGCCTGTGTGGGAAGAAGGGCATGGATGGTGGAGATGGTGGTATAGGTGAGGTCTGTGTGGGAAGAAGGGCATGGATGGTACAGATGGTGGTAGAGGTGAGGTCTGTGTGGGAAGAAGGGCATGGATGGTGGAGATGGTGGTAGAGGTGAGGTCTGTGTGGGAAGAAGGGCATGGATGGTACAGATGGAGGTAGAGGTGAGGCCTGTGTGTGAAGAAGGGCATGGATGGTAGAGATGGTGGTAGAGGTGTGGCCTGTGTGGGAAGAAGGGCATGGATGGTGGAGATGGAGGTAGAGGTGAGGCCTGTGTGTGAAGAAGGGCATGGATGGTGGAGAATGTGGTAGAGGTGAGGCCTGTGGGGGAGGAAGGGCATGGATGGTGCAGATGGTGGTAGAGTTGAGGCCTGTGTGGGAAGAAGGGCATGGATGGTGGAGATGGAGGTAGAGGTGAGGCCTGTGTGGGAGGAAGGGCATGGATGGTGCAGATGGTGGTAGAGTTGAGGACTGTGTGGGAGAAAGGGCATGGATGGTGGAGATGGAGGTAGAGGTGTGCCCTGTGTGGGAGGAAGGGCATGGATGGTGGAGATGGTGGTAGAGGTGAGGCCTGTGTGTGAAGAAGGGCATGGATGGTGGAGATGGTGGTAGAGTTGAGGCCTGTGTGGGAGGAAGGGCATGGATGGTGCAGATGGTGGTAGAGTTGAGGACTGTGTGGGAGAAAGGGCATGGATGGTACAGATGGTGGTAGAGGTGAGGCCTGTGTGTGAAGAAGGGCATGGATGGTAGAGATGGTGGTAGAGGTGTGGCCTGTGTGGGAAGAAGGGCATGGATGGTGGAGATGGAGGTAGAGGTGAGGCCTGTGTGTGAAGAAGGGCATGGATGGTGGAGAATGTGGTAGAGGTGAGGCCTGTGTGGGAGGAAGGGCATGGATGGTGCAGATGGTGGTAGAGTTGAGGACTGTGTAGGAAGAAAGGCATGGATGGTGGAGATGGTGGTAGAGTTGAGGCCTGTGTGGGAAGAAGGGCATGGATGGTGGAGATGGTGGTAGAGTTGAGGCCTGTGTGGGAGGAAGGGCATGGATGGTGCAGATGGTGGTAGAGTTGAGGACTGTGTGGGAGAAAGGGCATGGATGGTGGAGATGGAGGTAGAGGTGTGCCCTGTGTGGGAGGAAGGGCATGGATGGTGGAGATGGAGATAGAGGTGTGGCCTGTGTGGGAGGAAGGGCATGGATGGTGGAGATGGTGGTAGAGTTGAGGCCTGTGTGGGAAGAAGGGCATGGATGGTGGAGATGGTGGTAGAGGTGAGGTCTGTGTGGGAAGAAGGGCATGGATGGTACAGATGGTGGTAGAGGTGAGGTCTGTGTGGGAAGAAGGGCATGGATGGTGGAGATGGTGGTAGAGGTGAGGTCTGTGTGGGAAGAAGGGCATGGATGGTACAGATGGAGGTAGAGGTGAGGCCTGTGTGTGAAGAAGGGCATGGATGGTAGAGATGGTGGTAGAGGTGTGGCCTGTGTGGGAAGAAGGGCATGGATGGTGGAGATGGAGGTAGAGGTGAGGCCTGTATGTGAAGAAGGGCATGGATGGTGGAGAATGTGGTAGAGGTGAGGCCTGTGTGGGAGGAAGTGCATGGATGGTGCAGATGGTGGTAGAGTTGAGGACTGTGTAGGAAGAAAGGCATGGATGGTGGAGATGGTGGTAGAGTTGAGGCCCGTGTGGGAAGAAGGGCATGGATGGTGGAGATGGTGGTAGAGTTGAGGCCTGTGTGGGAGGAAGGGCATGGATGGTGCAGATGGTGGTAGAGTTGAGGACTGTGTGGGAGAAAGGGCATGGATGGTGGAGATGGAGGTAGAGGTGTGCCCTGTGTGGGAGGAAGGGCATGGATGGTGGAGATGGAGATAGAGGTGTGGCCTGTGTGGGAGGAAGGGCATGGATGGTGGAGATGGTGGTAGAGTTGAGGCCTGTGTGGGAAGATGGGCATGGATGGTGGAGATGGTGGTAGAGGTGAGGTCTGTGTGGGAAGAAGGGCATGGATGGTACAGATGGTGGTAGAGGTGAGGTCTGTGTGGGAAGAAGGGCATGGATGGTGGAGATGGTGGTAGAGGTGAGGTCTGTGTGGGAAGAAGGGCATGGATGGTACAGATGGAGGTAGAGGTGAGGCCTGTGTGTGAAGAAGGGCATGGATGGTAGAGATGGTGGTAGAGGTGTGGCCTGTGTGGGAAGAAGGGCATGGATGGTGGAGATGGAGGTAGAGGTGAGGCCTGTATGTGAAGAAGGGCATGGATGGTGGAGAATGTGGTAGAGGTGAGGCCTGTGTGGGAGGAAGTGCATGGATGGTGCAGATGGTGGTAGAGTTGAGGACTGTGTAGGAAGAAAGGCATGGATGGTGGAGATGGTGGTAGAGTTGAGGCCTGTGTGGGAAGAAGGGCATGGATGGTGGAGATGGAGGTAGAGGTGAGGCCTGTGTGTGAAGAAGGGCATGGATGGTGGAGAATGTGGTAGAGGTGAGGCCTGTGTGGGAGGAAGGGCATGGATGGTGCAGATGGTGGTAGAGTTGAGGCCTGTGTGGGAAGAAGGGCATGGATGGTGGAGATGGAGGTAGAGGTGAGGCCTGTGTGGGAGGAAGGGCATGGATGGTGCAGATGGTGGTAGAGTTGAGGACTGTGTGGGAGAAAGGGCATGGATGGTGGAGATGGAGGTAGAGGTGTGCCCTGTGTGGGAGGAAGGGCATGGATGGTGGAGATGGTGGTAGAGGTGAGGCCTGTGTGTGAAGAAGGGCATGGATGGTGGAGATGGTGGTAGAGTTGAGGCCTGTGTGGGAGGAAGGGCATGGATGGTGCAGATGGTGGTAGAGTTGAGGACTGTGTGGGAGAAAGGGCATGGATGGTACAGATGGTGGTAGAGGTGAGGCCTGTGTGTGAAGAAGGGCATGGATGGTAGAGATGGTGGTAGAGGTGTGGCCTGTGTGGGAAGAAGGGCATGGATGGTGGAGATGGATGGTAGAGGTGTGGCCTGTGTGGGAAGAAGGGCATGGATGGTGGAGAATGTGGTAGAGGTGAGGCCTGTGTGGGAGGAAGGGCATGGATGGTGCAGATGGTGGTAGAGTTGAGGACTGTGTAGGAAGAAAGGCATGGATGGTGGAGATGGTGGTAGAGTTGAGGCCTGTGTGGGAAGAAGGGCATGGATGGTGGAGATGGTGGTAGAGTTGAGGCCTGTGTGGGAGGAAGGGCATGGATGGTGCAGATGGTGGTAGAGTTGAGGACTGTGTGGGAGAAAGGGCATGGATGGTGGAGATGGAGGTAGAGGTGTGCCCTGTGTGGGAGGAAGGGCATGGATGGTGGAGATGGAGGTAGAGGTGTGGCCTGTGTGGGAGGAAGGGCATGGATGGTGGAGATGGTGGTAGAGTTGAGGCCTGTGTGGGAAGATGGGCATGGATGGTGGAGATGGTGGTAGAGGTGAGGTCTGTGTGGGAAGAAGGGCATGGATGGTACAGATGGTGGTAGAGGTGAGGTCTGTGTGGGAAGAAGGGCATGGATGGTGGAGATGGTGGTAGAGGTGAGGTCTGTGTGGGAAGAAGGGCATGGATGGTGGAGATGGAGGTAGAGGTGAGGCCTGTGTGTGAAGAAGGGCATGGATGGTAGAGATGGTGGTAGAGGTGTGGCCTGTGTGGGAAGAAGGGCATGGATGGTGGAGATGGAGGTAGAGGTGAGGCCTGTATGTGAAGAAGGGCATGGATGGTGGAGATGGTGGTAGAGGTGAGGCCTGTGTGGGAGGAAGTGCATGGATGGTGCAGATGGTGGTAGAGTTGAGGACTGTGTAGGAAGAAAGGCATGGATGGTGGAGATGGTGGTAGAGTTGAGGCCCGTGTGGGAAGAAGGGCATGGATGGTGGAGATGGTGGTAGAGTTGAGGCCTGTGTGGGAGGAAGGGCATGGATGGTGCAGATGGTGGTAGAGTTGAGGACTGTGTGGGAGAAAGGGCATGGATGGTGGAGATGGAGGTAGAGGTGTGCCCTGTGTGGGAGGAAGGGCATGGATGGTGGAGATGGAGGTAGAGGTGTGGCCTGTGTGGGAGGAAGGGCATGGATGGTGGAGATGGTGGTAGAGTTGAGGCCTGTGTGGGAAGATGGGCATGGATGGTGGAGATGGTGGTAGAGGTGAGGTCTGTGTGGGAAGAAGGGCATGGATGGTACAGATGGTGGTAGAGGTGAGGTCTGTGTGGGAAGAAGGGCATGGATGGTGGAGATGGTGGTAGAGGTGAGGTCTGTGTGGGAAGAAGGGCATGGATGGTACAGATGGAGGTAGAGGTGAGGCCTGTGTGTGAAGAAGGGCATGGATGGTAGAGATGGTGGTAGAGGTGTGGCCTGTGTGGGAAGAAGGGCATGGATGGTGGAGATGGAGGTAGAGGTGAGGCCTGTATGTGAAGAAGGGCATGGATGGTGGAGAATGTGGTAGAGGTGAGGCCTGTGTGGGAGGAAGTGCATGGATGGTGCAAATGGTGGTAGAGTTGAGGACTGTGTAGGAAGAAAGGCATGGATGGTGGAGATGGTGGTAGAGTTGAGGCCTGTGTGGGAAGAAGGGCATGGATGGTGGAGATGGTGGTAGAGTTGAGGCCTGTGTGGGAGGAAGGGCATGGATGGTGCAGATGGTGGTAGAGTTGAGGACTGTGTGGGAGAAAGGGCATGGATGGTGGAGATGGAGGTAGAGGTGTGCCCTGTGTGGGAGGAAGGGCATGGATGGTGGAGATGGAGATAGAGGTGTGGCCTGTGTGGGAGGAAGGGCATGGATGGTGGAGATGGTGGTAGAGTTGAGGCCTGTGTGGGAAGATGGGCATGGATGGTGGAGATGGTGGTAGAGGTGAGGTCTGTGTGGGAAGAAGGGCATGGATGGTACAGATGGTGGTAGAGGTGAGGTCTGTGTGGGAAGAAGGGCATGGATGGTGGAGATGGTGGTAGAGGTGAGGTCTGTGTGGGAAGAAGGGCATGGATGGTACAGATGGAGGTAGAGGTGAGGCCTGTGTGTGAAGAAGGGCATGGATGGTAGAGATGGTGGTAGAGGTGTGGCCTGTGTGGGAAGAAGGGCATGGATGGTGGAGATGGAGGTAGAGGTGAGGCCTGTATGTGAAGAAGGGCATGGATGGTGGAGAATGTGGTAGAGGTGAGGCCTGTGTGGGAGGAAGTGCATGGATGGTGCAGATGGTGGTAGAGTTGAGGACTGTGTAGGAAGAAAGGCATGGATGGTGGAGATGGTGGTAGAGTTGAGGCCTGTGTGGGAAGAAGGGCATGGATGGTGGAGATGGTGGTAGAGTTGAGGCCTGTGTGGGAGGAAGGGCATGGATGGTGCAGATGGTGGTAGAGTTGAGGACTGTGTGGGAGAAAGGGCATGGATGGTGGAGATGGAGGTAGAGGTGTGCCCTGTGTGGGAGGAAGGGCATGGATGGTGGAGATGGAGATAGAGGTGTGGACTGTGTGGGAGGAAGGGCATGGATGGTGGAGATGGTGGTAGAGTTGAGGCCTGTGTGGGAAGATGGGCATGGATGGTGGAGATGGTGGTAGAGGTGAGGTCTGTGTGGGAAGAAGGGCATGGATGGTGGAGATGGTGGTAGAGGTGAGGTCTGTGTGGGAAGAAGGGCATGGATGGTGGAGATGGTGGTAGAGGTGAGGTCTGTGTGGGAAGAAGGGCATGGATTGTACAGATGGAAGTAGAGGTGAGGCCTGTGTGTGAAGAAGGGCATGGATGGTAGAGATGGTGGTAGAGGTGTGGCCTGTGTGGGAAGAAGGGCATGGATGGTGGAGACGGAGGTAGAGGTGAGGCCTGTGTGTGAAGAAGGGCATGGATGGTGGAGATGGTGGTAGAGTTGAGGCCTGTGTGGGAAGAAGGGCATGGATGGTGGAGATGGTGGTAGAGGTGAGGTCTGTGTGGGAAGAAGGGCATGGATGGTGGAGATGGTGGTAGAGGTGAGGCCTGTGTGGGAAGAAGGGCATGGATGGTGGAGATGGTGGTAGAGGTGAGGCCTGTGTGGGAAGAAGGGCATGGATGGTGGAGATGGTGGTAGAGGTGAGGTCTGTGTGGGAAGAAGGGCATGGGTGGTGGAGATGGTGGTATAGGTGAGGTCTGTGTGGGAAGAAGGGCATGGATGGTACAGATGGTGGTAGAGGTGAGGTCTGTGTGGGAAGAAGGGCATGGATGGTGGAGATGGTGGTAGAGGTGAGGTCTGTGTGGGAAGAAGGGCATGGATGGTACAGATGGAGGTAGAGGTGAGGCCTGTGTGTGAAGAAGGGCATGGATGGTAGAGATGGTGGTAGAGGTGTGGCCTGTGTGGGAAGAAGGGCATGGATGGTGGAGATGGAGGTAGAGGTGAGGCCTGTGTGTGAAGAAGGGCATGGATGGTGGAGAATGTGGTAGAGGTGAGGCCTGTGTGGGAGGAAGGGCATGGATGGTGCAGATGGTGGTAGAGTTGAGGACTGTGTAGGAAGAAAGGCATGGATGGTGGAGATGGTGGTGGAGTTGAGGCCTGTGTGGGAAGAAGGGCATGGATGGTGGAGATGGTGGTAGAGTTGAGGCCTGTGTGGGAGGAAGGGCATGGATGGTGCAGATGGTGGTAGAGTTGAGGACTGTGTGGGAGAAAGGGCATGGATGGTGGAGATGGAGGTAGAGGTGTGCCCTGTGTGGGAGGAAGGGCATGGATGGTGGAGATGGAGATAGAGGTGTGGCCTGTGTGGGAGGAAGGGCATGGATGGTGGAGATGGTGGTAGAGTTGAGGCCTGTGTGGGAAGATGGGCATGGATGGTGGAGATGGTGGTAGAGGTGAGGTCTGTGTGGGAAGAAGGGCATGGATGGTACAGATGGTGGTAGAGGTGAGGCCTATGTGGGAAGAAGGGCATGGATGGTGGAGATGATGGTAGAGATGAGGCCTGTGTGGGAAGAAGGGCATGGATGGTGGAGATGGTGGTAGAGGTGAGGTCTGTGTGGGAAGAAGGGCATGGATGGTACAGATGGTGGTAGAGGTGAGGTCTGTGTGGGAAGAAGGGCATAGATGGTGGAGATGGAGGTAGAGGTGAGGTCTGTGTGGGAAGAAGGGCATGGATGGTACAGATGGTGGTAGAGGTGAGGTCAGTGTGGGAAGAAGGGCATGGATGGTGGAGATGGTGGTAGAGGTGAGGTCTGTGTGGGAAGAAGGGCATGGATGGTACAGATGGTGGTAGAGGTGAGGTCTGTGTGGGAAGAAGGGCATGGATGGTGGAGATGGTGGTAGAGGTGAGGTCTGTGTGGGGAAGAAGGGCATGGATGGAGGAGATGGAGGTAGAGGTGAGGTCTGTGTGGGAAGAAGGGCATGGATGGTGGAGATGGTGGTAGAGGTGAGGTCTGTGTGGGAAGAAGGGCATGGATGGTGGAGATGGTGGTAGAGGTGAGGTCTGTGTGGGAAGAAGGGCATGGATGGTGGAGATGGTGGTAGAGGTGAGGTCTGTGTGGGAAGAAGGGCATGGATGGTACAGATGGAGGTAGAGGTGAGGCCTGTGTGTGAAGAAGGGCATGGATGGTAGAGATGGTGGTAGAGGTGTGGCCTGTGTGGGAAGAAGGGCATGGATGGTACAGATGGTGGTAGAGTTGAGGCCTGTGTGGGAAGAAGGGCATGGATGGTGGAGATGGAGGTAGAGGTGAGGCCTGTGTGTGAAGAAGGGCATGGATGGTGGAGATGGTGGTAGAGGTGAGGCCTGTGTGGGAGGAAGGGCATGGATGGTGCAGATGGTGGTAGAGTTGAGGACTGTGTGGGAGGAAGGGCATCGATGGTGGAGATGGAGGTAGAGGTGTGGCCTGTGTGGGAGGAAGGGCATGGATGGTGGAGATGGAGGTAGAGGTGTGGCCTGTGTGGGAGGAAGGGCATGGATGGTGGAGATGGTGGTAGAGTTGAGGCCTGTGTGGGAAGATGGGCATGGATGGTGGAGATGGTGGTAGAGGTGAGGTCTGTGTGGGAAGAAGGGCATGGATGGTGGAGATGGTGGTAGAGGTGAGGTCTGTGTGGGAAGAAGGGCATGGATGGTGGAGATGGTGGTAGAGGTGAGGTCTGTGTGGGAAGAAGGGCATGGATTGTACAGATGGAAGTAGAGGTGAGGCCTGTGTGTGAAGAAGGGCATGGATGGTAGAGATGGTGGTAGAGGTGTGGCCTGTGTGGGAAGAAGGGCATGGATGGTGGAGATGGAGGTAGAGGTGAGGCCTGTGTGTGAAGAAGGGCATGGATGGTGGAGATGGTGGTAGAGTTGAGGCCTGTGTGGGAAGAAGGGCATGGATGGTGGAGATGGTGGTAGAGGTGAGGTCTGTGTGGGAAGAAGGGCATGGATGGTGGAGATGGTGGTAGAGGTGAGGGCCTGTGTGGGAAGAAGGGCATGGATGGTGGAGATGGTGGTAGAGGTGAGGTCTGTGTGGGAAGAAGGGCATGGATGGTGGAGATGGTGGTATAGGTGAGGTCTGTGTGGGAAGAAGGGGCATGGATGGTACAGATGGTGGTAGAGGTGAGGTCTGTGTGGGAAGAAGGGCATGGATGGTGGAGATGGTGGTAGAGGTGAGGTCTGTGTGGGAAGAAGGGCATGGATGGTACAGATGGAGGTAGAGCTGAGGCCTGTGTGTGAAGAAGGGCATGGATGGTAGAGATGGTGGTAGAGGTGTGGCCTGTGTGGGAAGAAGGGCATGGATGGTGGAGATGGAGGTAGAGGTGAGGCCTGTGTGTGAAGAAGGGCATGGATGGTGGAGAATGTGGTAGAGGTGAGGCCTGTGTGGGAGGAAGGGCATGGATGGTGCAGATGGTGGTAGAGTTGAGGACTGTGTAGGAAGAAAGGCATGGATGGTGGAGATGGTGGTAGAGTTGAGGCCTGTGTGGGAAGAAGGGCATGGATGGTGGAGATGGTGGTAGAGTTGATGCCTGTGTGGGAGGAAGGGCATGGATGGTGCAGATGGTGGTAGAGTTGAGGACTGTGTGGGAGAAAGGGCATGGATGGTGGAGATGGAGGTAGAGGTGTGCCCTGTGTGGGAGGAAGGGCATGGATGGTGGAGATGGAGATAGAGGTGTGGCCTGTGTGGGAGGAAGGGCATGGATGGTGGAGATGGTGGTAGAGTTGAGGCCTGTGTGGGAAGATGGGCATGGATGGTGGAGATGGTGGTAGAGGTGAGGTCTGTGTGGGAAGAAGGGCATGGATGGTGGAGATGGTGGTAGAGGTGAGGTCTGTGTGGGAAGAAGGGCATGGATGGTGGAGATGGTGGTAGAGGTGAGGTCTGTGTGGGAAGAAGGGCATGGATTGTACAGATGGAAGTAGAGGTGAGGCCTGTGTATGAAGAAGGGCATGGATGGTAGAGATGGTGGTAGAGGTGTGGCCTGTGTGGGAAGAAGGGCATGGATGGTGGAGATGGAGGTAGAGGTGAGGCCTGTGTGTGAAGAAGGGCATGGATGGTGGAGATGGTGGTAGAGTTGAGGCCTGTGTGGGAAGAAGGGCATGGATGGTGGAGATGGTGGTAGAGGTGAGGTCTGTGTGGGAAGAAGGGCATGGATGGTGGAGATGGTGGTAGAGGTGAGGCCTGTGTGGGAAGAAGGGCATGGATGGTGGAGATGGTGGTAGAGGTGAGGCCTGTGTGGGAAGAAGGGCATGGATGGTGGAGGTGGTGGTAGAGGTGAGGTCTGTGTGGGTAGAAGGGCAGGGATGGTGGAGATGGTGGTAGAGGTGAGGTCTGTGTGGGAAGAAGGGCATGGATGGTACAGATGGTGGTAGAGGTGAGGTCTGTGTGGGTAGAAGGGCAGGGATGGTGGAGATGGTGGTAGAGGTGAGGTCTGTGTGGGAAGAAGGGCATGGATGGTGGAGATGGTGGTAGAGGTGAGGCCTGTGTGGGAAGAAGGGCATGGATGGTGGAGATGGTGGTAGAGGTGAGGCCTGTGTGGGAAGAAGGGCATGGATGGTGGAGATGGTGGTAGAGGTGAGGTCTGTGTGGGAAGAAGGGCATGGGTGGTGGAGATGGTGGTATAGGTGAGGTCTGTGTGGGAAGAAGGGCATGGATGGTACAGATGGTGGTAGAGGTGAGGTCTGTGTGGGAAGAAGGGCATGGATGCTGGAGATGGTGGTAGAGGTGAGGTCTGTGTGGGAAGAAGGGCATGGATGGTACAGATGGAGGTAGAGGTGAGGCCTGTGTGTGAAGAAGGGCATGGATGGTAGAGATGGTGGTAGAGGTGTGGCCTGTGTGGGAAGAAGGGCATGGATGGTGGAGATGGAGGTAGAGGTGAGGCCTGTGTGTGAAGAAGGGCATGGATGGTGGAGAATGTGGTAGAGGTGAGGCCTGTGTGGGAGGAAGGGCATGGATGGTGCAGATGGTGGTAGAGTTGAGGACTGTGTAGGAAGAAAGGCATGGATGGTGGAGATGGTGGTAGAGTTGAGGCCTGTGTGGGAAGAAGGGCATGGATGGTGGAGATGGTGGTAGAGTTGAGGCCTGTGTGGGAGGAAGGGCATGGATGGTGCAGATGGTGGTAGAGTTGAGGACTGTGTGGGAGAAAGGGCATGAATGGTGGAGATGGAGGTAGAGGTGTGCCCTGTGTGGGAGGAAGGGCATGGATGGTGGAGATGGAGATAGAGGTGTGGCCTGTGTGGGAGGAAGGGCATGGATGGTGGAGATGGTGGTAGAGTTGAGGCCTGTGTGGGAAGAAGGGCATGGATGGTGGAGATGGAGGTAGAGGTGAGGCCTGTGTGTGAAGAAGGGCATGGATGGTGGAGATGGTGGTAGAGGTGAGGCCTGTGTGGGAGGAAGGGCATGGATGGTGCAGATGGTGGTAGAGTTGAGGACTGTGTGGGAGGAAGGGCATCGATGGTGGAGATGGAGGTAGAGGTGTGGCCTGTGTGGGAGGAAGGGCATGGATGGTGGAGATGGAGGTAGAGGTGTGGCCTGTGTGGGAGGAAGGGCATGGATGGTGGAGATGGTGGTAGAGTTGAGGCCTGTGTGGGAAGATGGGCATGGATGGTGGAGATGGTGGTAGAGGTGAGGTCTGTGTGGGAAGAAGGGCATGGATGGTGGAGATGGTGGTAGAGGTGAGGTCTGTGTGGGAAGAAGGGCATGGATGGTGGAGATGGTGGTAGAGGTGAGGTCTGTGTGGGAAGAAGGGCATGGATTGTACAGATGGAAGTAGAGGTGAGGCCTGTGTGTGAAGAAGGGCATGGATGGTAGAGATGGTGGTAGAGGTGTGGCCTGTGTGGGAAGAAGTGCATGGATGGTGGAGATGGAGGTAGAGGTGAGGCCTGTGTGTGAAGAAGGGCATGGATGGTGGAGATGGTGGTAGAGTTGAGGCCTGTGTGGGAAGAAGGGCATGGATGGTGGAGATTGTGGTAGAGGTGAGGTCTGTGTGGGAAGAAGGGCATGGATGGTGGAGATGGTGGTAGAGGTGAGGCCTGTGTGGGAAGAAGGGCATGGATGGTGGAGATGGTGGTAGAGGTGAGGCCTGTGTGGGAAGAAGGGCATGGATGGTGGAGATGGTGGTAGAGGTGAGGTCTGTGTGGGAAGAAGGGCATGGATGGTGGAGATGGTGGTATAGGTGAGGTCTGTGTGGGAAGAAGGGCATGGATGGTACAGATGGTGGTAGAGGTGAGGTCTGTGTGGGAAGAAGGGCATGGATGGTGGAGATGGTGGTAGAGGTGAGGTCTGTGTGGGAAGAAGGGCATGGATGGTACAGATGGAGGTAGAGGTGAGGCCTGTGTGTGAAGAAGGGAATGGATGGTAGAGATGGTGGTAGAGGTGTGGCCTGTGTGGGAAGAAGGGCATGGATGGTGGAGATGGAGGTAGAGGTGAGGCCTGTGTGTGAAGAAGGGCATGGATGGTGGAGAATGTGGTAGAGGTGAGGCCTGTGTGGGAGGAAGGGCATGGATGGTGCAGATGGTGGTAGAGTTGAGGACTGTGTAGGAAGAAAGGCATGGATGGTGGAGATGGTGGTAGAGTTGAGGCCTGTGTGGGAAGAAGGGCATGGATGGTGGAGATGGTGGTAGAGTTGAGGCCTGTGTGGGAGGAAGGGCATGGATGGTGCAGATGGTGGTAGAGTTGAGGACTGTGTGGGAGAAAGGGCATGGATGGTGGAGATGGAGGTAGAGGTGTGCCCTGTGTGGGAGGAAGGGCATGGATGGTGGAGATGGAGATAGAGGTGTGGCCTGTGTGGGAGGAAGGGCATGGATGGTGGAGATGGTGGTAGAGTTGAGGCCTGTGTGGGAAGATGGGCATGGATGGTGGAGATGGTGGTAGAGGTGAGGTCTGTGTGGGAAGAAGGGCATGGATGGTGGAGATGGTGGTAGAGGTGAGGTCTGTGTGGGAAGAAGGGCATGGATGGTGGAGATGGTGGTAGAGGTGAGGTCTGTGTGGGAAGAAGGGCATGGATTGTACAGATGGAAGTAGAGGTGAGGCCTGTGTGTGAAGAAGGGCATGGATGGTAGAGATGGTGGTAGAGGTGTGGCCTGTGTGGGAAGAAGGGCATGGATGGTGGAGATGGAGGTAGAGGTGAGGCCTGTGTGTGAAGAAGGGCATGGATGGTGGAGATGGTGGTAGAGTTGAGGCCTGTGTGGGAAGAAGGGCATGGATGGTGGAGATGGAGGTAGAGGTGAGGTCTGTGTGGGAAGAAGGGCATGGATGGTGGAGATGGTGGTAGAGGTGAGGCCTGTGTGGGAAGAAGGGCATGGATGGTGGAGATGGTGGTAGAGGTGAGGCCTGTGTGGGAAGAAGGGCATGGATGGTGGAGATGGTGGTAGAGGTGAGGTCTGTGTGGGAAGAAGGGCATGGATGGTGGAGATGGTGGTATAGGTGAGGTCTGTGTGGGAAGAAGGGCATGGATGGTACAGATGGTGGTAGAGGTGAGGTCTGTGTGGGAAGAAGGGCATGGATGGTGGAGATGGTGGTAGAGGTGAGGTCTGTGTGGGAAGAAGGGCATCGATGGTACAGATGGAGGTAGAGGTGAGGCCTGTGTGTGAAGAAGGGCATGGATCGTAGAGATGGTGGTAGAGGTGTGGCCTGTGTGGGAAGAAGGGCATGGATGGTGGAGATGGAGGTAGAGGTGAGGCCTGTGTGTGAAGAAGGGCATGGATGGTGGAGAATGTGGTAGAGGTGAGGCCTGTGTGGGAGGAAGGGCATGGATGGTGCAGATGGTGGTAGAGTTGAGGACTGTGTAGGAAGAAAGGCATGGATGGTGGAGATGGTGGTAGAGTTGAGGCCTGTGTGGGAAGAAGGGCATGGATGGTGGAGATGGTGGTAGAGGTGAGGCCTGTGTGGGAGGAAGGGCATGGATGGTGGAGATGGGGGTAGAGGTGTGGCCTGTGTGTGAAGAAGGGCATGGATGGTGGAGATGGTGGTAGAGGTGAGGTCTGTGTGGGAAGAATGGCATGGATGGTGGAGATGGTGGTAGAGTTGAGGCCTGTGTGGGAAGAAGGGCATGGATGGTGGAGATGGTGGTAGAGGTGTGGCCTGTGTGGGAAGAAGGGCATGGATGGTGGAGATGGTGGTAGAGGTGAGGCCTGTGTGGGAGGAAGGGCATGGATGGTGGAGATGGTGGTAGAGGTGTGGCCTGTGTGGGAAGAAGGGCATGGATGGTGGAGATGGTGGTAGAGGTGAGGTCTGTGTGGGAAGAAGGGCATGGATGGTGGAGATGGAGGTAGAGGTGAGGCCTGTGTGGGAAGAAGGGCATGGATGGTGGAGATGGAGGTAGAGGTGAGGCCTGTGTGGGAAGAAGGGCATGGATGGTGGAGATGGTGGTAGAGTTGAGGCCTGTGTGGGAAGAAGGGCATGGATGGTGGAGATGGTGGTAGAGGTGAGGTCTGTGTGGGAAGAAGGGCATGGATGGTGGAGATGGTGGTAGAGGTGAGGCCTGTGTGGGAAGAAGGGCATGGATGGTGGAGATGGTGGTAGAGGTGAGGTCTGTGTGGGAAGAAGGGCATGGATGGTGGAGATGGTGGTAGAGGTGAGGTCTGTGTGGGAAGAAGGGCATCGATGGTACAGATGGAGGTAGAGGTGAGGCCTGTGTGTGAAGAAGGGCATGGATGGTAGAGATGGTGGTAGAGGTGTGGCCTGTGTGGGAAGAAGGGCATGGATGGTGGAGATGGAGGTAGAGGTGAGGCCTGTGTGTGAAGAAGGGCATGGATGGTGGAGAATGTGGTAGAGGTGAGGCCTGTGTGGGAGGAAGGGCATGGATGGTGCAGATGGTGGTAGAGTTGAGGACTGTGTAGGAAGAAAGGCATGGATGGTGGAGATGGTGGTAGAGTTGAGGCCTGTGTGGGAAGAAGGGCATGGATGGTGGAGATGGTGGTAGAGTTGAGGCCTGTGTGGGAAGATGGGCAGGGATGGTGGAGATGGTGGTAGAGGTGTGGCCTGTGTGGGAAGAAGGGCATGGATGGTGTAGATGGTGGTAGAGGTGAGGTCTGTGTGGGAAGAAGGGCATGGATGGTGGAGATGGTGGTAGAGTTGAGGCTTGTGTGGGAAGAAGGGCATGGATGGTGCAGATGGTGGTAGAGTTGAGGACTGTGTAGGAAGAAAGGCATGGATGGTGGAGATGGTGGTAGAGGTGCGGCCTGTGTGGGAAGAAGGGCATGGATGGTGGAGATGGTGGTAGAGGTGAGGTCTGTGTGGGAAGAAGGGCATGGATGGTGGAGATGGTGGTAAAGTTGAGGCTTGTGGAGAAGAAGGGCATGGATGGTGCAGATGGTGGTAGAGTTGAGGACTGTGTAGGAAGAAAGGCATGGATGGTGGAGATGGTGGTAGAGGTGCGGCCTGTGTGGGAAGAAGGGCATGGATGGTGGAGATGGTGGTAGAGGTGAGGCCTGTGTGGGAGGAAGGGCATGGATGGTGGAGATGGTGGTAGAGGTGTGGCCTGTGTGTGAAGAAGGGCATGGATGGTGGAGATGGTGGTAGAGGTGAGGTCTGTGTGGGAAGAATGGCATGGATGGTGGAGATGGTGGTAGAGGTGAGGCCTGTGTGGGAGGAAGGGCATGGATGGTGGAGATGGTGGTAGAGGTGTGGCCTGTGTGGGAAGAAGGGCATGGATGGTGGAGATGGTGGTAGAGTTGAGGCCTGTGTGGGAAGAAGGGCATGGATGGTGGAGATGTTGGTAGAGGTGTGGCCTGTGTGGGAAGAAGGGCATGGATGGTGGAGATGGTGGTAGAGGTGAGGCCTGTGTGGGAAGAAGGGCATGGATGGTGGAGATGGTGGTAGAGGTGTGGCCTGTGTGGGAAGAAGGGCATGGATGGTGGAGATGGTGGTAGAGGTGAGGTCTGTGTGGGAAGAAGGGCATGGATGGTGGAGATGGAGGTAGAGGTGAGGCCTGTGTGGGAAGAAGGGCATGGATGGTGGAGATGGAGGTAGAGGTGAGGCCTGTGTGGGAAGAAGGGCATGGATGGTGGAGATGGTGGTAGAGTTGAGGCCTGTGTGGGAAGAAGGGCATGGATGGTGGAGATGGTGGTAGAGGTGAGGTCTGTGTGGGAAGAAGGGCATGGATGGTGGAGATGGTGGTAGAGGTGAGGCCTGTGTGGGAAGAAGGGCATGGATGGTGGAGATGGTGGTAGAGGTGAGGTCTGTGTGGGAAGAAGGGCATGGATGGTGGAGATGGTGGTAGAGGTGAGGTCTGTGTGGGAAGAAGGGCATGGATGGTGGAGATGGTGGTATAGGTGAGGTCTGTGTGGGAAGAAGGGCATGGATGGTACAGATGGTGGTAGAGGTGAGGTCTGTGTGGGAAGAAGGGCATGGATGGTGGAGATGGTGGTAGAGGTGAGGTCTGTGTGGGAAGAAGGGCATGGATGGTACAGATGGAGGTAGAGGTGAGGCCTGTGTGTGAAGAAGGGCATGGATGGTAGAGATGGTGGTAGAGGTGTGGCCTGTGTGGGAAGAAGGGCATGGATGGTGGAGATGGAGGTAGAGGTGAGGCCTGTGTGTGAAGAAGGGCATGGATGGTGGAGAATGTGGTAGAGGTGAGGCCTGTGTGGGAGGAAGGGCATGGATGGTGCAGATGGTGGTAGAGTTGAGGACTGTGTAGGAAGAAAGGCATGGATGGTGGAGATGGTGGTAGAGTTGAGGCCTGTGTGGGAAGAAGGGCATGGACGGTGGAGATGGTGGTAGAGTTGAGGCCTGTGTGGGAAGATGGGCAGGGATGGTGGAGATGGTGGTAGAGGTGTGGCCTGTGTGGGAAGAAGGGCATGGATGGTGTAGATGGTGGTAGAGGTGAGGTCTGTGTGGGAAGAAGGGCATGGATGGTGGAGATGGTGGTAGAGTTGAGGCTTGTGTGGGAAGAAGGGCATGGATGGTGCAGATGGTGGTAGAGTTGAGGACTGTGTAGGAAGAAAGGCATGGATGGTGGAGATGGTGGTAGAGGTGCGGCCTGTGTGGGAAGAAGGGCATGGATGGTGGAGATGTTGGTAGAGGTGAGGTCTGTGTGGGAAGAAGGGCATGGATGGTGGAGAATGTGGTGGAGGTGAGGCTGTGTGGGAAGAAGGGCAGGGATGGTGGAGATTGTGGTAGAGTTGAGGTCTGTGTGGGAAGAAGGGCATGGATGGTGGAGAATGTGGTAGAGGTGAGGCTGTGTGGGAAGAAGGGCAGGGATGGTGGAGATGGTGGTAGAGGTGAGGCCTGTGTGGGAAGAAGGGCATGGATGGTGGAGATGGTGGTAGAGTTGAGGCCTGTGTGGGAAGAAGGGCATGGATGGTGGAGATGGAGGTAGAGTTGAGGCCTGTGTGGGAAGAAGGACATAGATGGTGGAGATGGTGGTAGAGGTGAGGCCTGTGTGGGAAGAAGGGCAGGGATGGTGGAGATGGTGGTAGAGGTGAGGTCTGTGTGGGAAGAAGGGCAGGGATGGTGGAGATGGTGGTACAGGTCAGGTCTGTGTGGGAATAAGGGCAGGGATGGTGGAGATGGTGGTAGATTTGAGGCCTGTGTGGGAAGAAGGGCAGGGATGGTGGATATGGAGGTAGAGGTGAGGCCTGTGTGGGAAGAAGGGCATGGATGGTTGAGATGGGTGGTAGAGGTGAGGCCTGTGTGGGAAGAAGGGCATGGATGGTGGAGATGGTGGTATAGTTGAGGCCTGTGTGGGAAGAAGGGCATGGATGGTGGAGATGGAGGTAGAGTTGAGGCCTGTGTGGGAAGAAGGACATTGATGGTGGAGATGGTGGTAGAGGTGAGGCCTGTGTGGGAAGAAGGGCAGGGATGGTGGAGATGGTGGTAGAGGTGAGGTCTGTGTGGGAAGAAGGGCAGGGATGGTGGAGATGGTGGTACAGGTGAGGTCTGTGTGGGAAGAAGGGCAGGGATGGTGGAGATGGTGGTAGCGGTGAGGCCTGTGTGGGAAGAAGGGCAGGGATGGTGGAGATGGTGGTAGAGGTGAGGCTTGTGTGGGAAGAAGGGCAGGGATGGTGGAGATGGATGGTAACGATCGGCCATGTGTGTCAGAGCCCCACCCTCCGTGCAGCCAGGCCTTTTGCTTCCTGATCAGCCCTCAAGCCGCACCGCCCATTCTGCTGCCCCACCTTCAACACAGCATTATCACCTGCAATGTTTTATTCTCAGGAACTGTGCAATTCTGTTATAAAAAAGTGCAAAACCACTAAATTTCACAATGTTTTATGCATGTCTACAATTTTGTGTTGGGGTTTACTCAAAGCTGTCATTGACTGCATGTGACTACATACTGCCTGGGGCTGGATGCACCTAAACTATGAGACAAAATGAGCCTCTCCTCCCTAAAACTTAAAAAATATATATATTATTTTATTTTTAAAATTTTTTTTTCAAATTATTTTTTAATTTTTTTGGTTTATTTTTATTTACTTATTTGAGAGCAAGAGACAAAGAGGCAGAGAGAGAGAGAGAGAATGGGCACGCCAGGGCCTCCAGCCACTACAGATGAATTCAGATGCGTGCGCCCCCTTGTGCATCTGGCTAACGTGGGACCTGGGGAATGGAGCCTTGAACCCGGGTCCTTAGGCTTCACAGGCAAGCGCTTAACCGCTAAGCCATCTCTCCAGCCCTTTTTTCAAATTTTTATTAGCATTTTCCATGATTATAAAAAATATCCCATGTTAATTGCCCCCCCCCCACTTTCTCCTTTGAGAAAATATTTTATCTACTTGTAAGGAGAGAGAGAGAATAGTTCTTGCTACTGCAAACTAACTCCAGACACATGTCCCTTTTTGTGCATCTGGCTTTATGTGGGCACTGGGGAATCAGACTCAGGACAGAAAGGTTTCAAAGCAAGTGCCCTTAACTGCTGAGCCATCTCTCCAGCTTAGTCCTTAAACTTTTGTCCGGAAGTTTGTTGTGGAGACAAGTAACTAATATACCCAGTATCTCTTTTGACGTGTGTAAAGTTTTTGCATCCATATTTATGACAATGACTTGTAATGGACTCAAAAGAGGAACCAAAGGCCACCAGCCTAGACGGCGGGTGCACAGTGTACAAACCGTAACGATCATCAAATCGTATGGGCATGCTACTAAGCCAGAGTCACCATGCAGGACCCTGACATTTGCCCACAGAATTCTTTTGAGTTAGGGTCTCACTGTAGCCCAGGCTGACCTGAAACTCACTATGTAGTATCAGGGTGGCATGGAACTCATGGCCATCCTCCTTCCTCCACCTCCCAAGTGCTGGGACTAAAGGTATGCCTGGTTTCTGGTACGAATTTTGCCTGCTATATCTAAGCCATTTGATCTCTTTCACTCCCACCTCCAAATCCAGAGCCATATGTTTTTTAAGTTTAAGGAACTCTCTATATCAGTCCCCCACCCCACAAAGGGCCAGATGGGCAGACTATACCTCTAGGCCCAGTTCAGGAACCAGACTCAAATTTTGTGAAAACTGTCCTCTCCTTTTAAAGAGGCTGTCCTTCTCAGTGACAGGCCTGGTTCCTCAACAAGTAGAAACGCAACAGCTCCAAATGCTTGTCTTCATTCATGTGTTAAGATTTTCAAAAGGCTGGACACACTGCCCTGAATGAAGTTCAGGTGTCTCTGTCATTTTGTGTCATCTTGCTGTGGGCAGACAACCAGTAAGCTGCCCTGAACTACTCTAAAATGTCACCTGAGGGCCAAAGAAATGGCTCAGCAGTTAAGGCATTTGTCTATGAAGCCTAAGGCCTCAGGTTTGATTCTCCAGTACAAAAGCCAGATGCACAAGTTGGCACATGCGTTTGGAGTACATTTTCAGTGACTGGAGGTCCTGACATGCCCATTCTCTCTGTCTTAATCTCCCTCTCTCCCTGTTTTTCTGTCTCTCTCTGTGTGTGTCTCTCTCTCAAATAAATAATTTTTAAACTGAACATGAGTTCATGAAGCAGCTTTCTACCCACAGGAGTTCTGCCCGTGTGCAGAGAAGCAGGGCCCTGGCTCCACAATGTCACTCCTAACGTGAAGAGAACGTGAAGGATGAGCTGGGATGGGAGCCCAGGGAGCTCCGAGGTCCGAGCTTGTGCTCTCGCTCTGCAGTAGCCAGCACCAGACCTGCACTAATTAGGAGCCGGGGTCATGATCAGCCCTGTTGTTCAGGGTTTTCAGTAAATGATTTCAGATTAGAAGGAAGATAAAGGAATGGATCAGATATCTTTTTTGATTTCATATTCCTGACATTGAGGCTAACCATTGCAAGGACCTTGATATTTGCAAAAATTCCTTCTCTGGCTTGGCAATGATTCTTGGGTGCCTGACCTGTGCAAACTCAGAATGCTATGAAGCAAGGGATAGCAAGCAGGGCATGGTGGTGCACACCTTTAATTCCATCTCTCAGGAGGCAGAGGTAGGGCAATTGCTGTGAGTTTGAGGCCACCCTAAGACTATATAGTGAATTCCAGGTCAGTGTGGGCTAGAGTGAAACCCTATTTTGAAAAACCAAAAATAAAAATAAACAAAGCAAAGAAAGCAAATGAGACACGTGTAGAGTGTACTCTGGGGATAGAAAGGAGAGGGAAGATGATTCTTCCTCCCAGAGCTGCTGCTCACATCCAGGAACCTTCACAGAAGGTGGCCATGACCCTTCTCTGAGTGCCATAGGAGGATCCTCCAAGGAATGGCCAATGTCCTCTGTTCTAAGTACAAGCCAACAGATGCTGCTCCCCCCCCCCCAGAGGGGTCTCAGAGAGAGGCATTGGAAGAATTGGAAGATCCAAGAAAGGACCAGAACTCGGCTCCGTTGTGGTTTATAGAAGAAATGCATCACACAGCGGCGGGAGTGACAGCTTCGCAGTGCTTAGAGTGCAGCCGAGAGAGGGCCCTGAGCCCCTGTTGATCTGTGTCTCCAACTCATGTTCATTCCTGCCAGCCCCAGAGCAAGCCCGCTTCCCGGTCTCTGCTGGCCTGAGTCTCTGTATTTAGCCGCAGAGCAGGCTCCAAGGTGTGGAAACGTGCCTATTGGATTAAGTCTGCACAGGCTCCAGGCTTGGGTTCTCAGAGTGAGGGGATACAACCTGTCTGTCCTATGTATCTCTAAGACCCAGCGGACAGACTGGCTTCACCTTAGCAGTAGAAAGGGTCCCCTCGAGGATGGTGCAGCGGATGGTTTGTGGACTAGAGTGACTTCTCACAGGGCCATGCCCCACTCTTAACTGTTTGCACCTGTGGCCTTTTGCTGCTCTTCAGAAAAGAGGATGATGTCCTAATGATATCCCAAACCAGAGATGCTACACTCATAAAACACTAGTTTATAACTATGGATATTAGCCAGAGAAAATCACAAGAAAAACAAGACCCCAAATCATGGTCCTTACTTCCACACTCAAAAGTCCTAAAAGCTTTAAGAGCCTTTTGGCTTCAAATCCAATTCATTTTTTAAAATTTTTTATTTATTTATTTGAGAGCAACAGACACAGAGAGAAAGACAGAGGGAGAGAGAGAGAATGGGCACGCCAGGGCTTCTAAGCCTCTGCAAACGAACTCCAGACGCGTGTGCCCCCTTGTGCATCTGGCTAACGTGGGACCTGGGGAACTGAGCCTCGAACCGGGGTCCTTAGGCTTCACAGGCAAGTGCTTAACCACTAAGCCATCTCTCCAGCCCCAATTCATTTTTTAAAAGACAAATCACATCTCAAAATTTATCCTTCTCATCATAAAGAGAATCCTGAGATATATTTTCACATTTCATAGTAATCCAAAGAGCTATTTTATTTCCAAAGCAAATACATAATGAAGCCCTAAAGATCTATACTGGCGACTGTGGTTTTAAAAAGACAAAAAAACAAAACAAAAAACTTTGGGCTGGAAAGATGGTGTAGTGGTTAAGGCACTTTTCTGTCAACCCTAAGGACCGAGGTTTGATTCACCAGTACTCACATAAAGCCAGATGCACATGGTTGTACATGCATCTGGCATTCATTTACAGTGGATAGAGGCCCTGGCATGCCCATTCTCTCGCTAATAAATAAATAAATAGTTTAAAAATAAAAGACAAAACCCAGCAGACATGGTCGTCCTATTTCCTGAAACTGAAGACAACAAGAGTGAATGTTCTGGTGGAACCCAGTGTCACACCCATTTCCAACCCTGTTGACTAGTTTCCCACTGTGTGGCTGAGCACCGTGTTTGCCAACATCTCTTGGTGAGGGCCGGAATCAAGAAAACACATGACACTATGATGAAATCGATCTGTTCTTCATCTTCCCTTAACTGTCTGGCAAGTCTCACTCTGCCATGCAACAAAATAACACTGAGAGAACTGAGTAGAGTATCAATATGTAATCACGTCTATCAATCTCCAGATCATTATATTAACCCATGGGGACAAATGTTAGAAATATTTTACTAGGGAATGGAGAGATGGCTTAGCAGTTAAGGGACTTGCCTATGAAGCCAAAGGACCCAGGTTCTATTCCTCAGTACCCATATAAGCCAGTTGCACAAGGTCTGGAGTTTGCTTGCAATGGGTAGGGGTGCTGGTGTACCCATTCTCCCTCTTATCTGCCTCTTCCTCCGCACTCTCAAAAATAAAATATATGGGCTGGAGAGATGGCTTAGCGGTTAAGGGCTTGCCTGTGAAGCCTAAAGACCCCGGTTCGAGGCTCGGTTCCCCAAGTCCCACGTAAGCCAGATGCACCAGGGGCGCACGTGTCTGGAGTTCGTTTGCAGAGGCTGGAAGCCCTGGTGCGCCCTTCTCTCTCTCCCTCTATCTGTCTTTCTCTCTGTGTCTGTTGCTTTCAAATAAATAAATAAAAAATTTAAAAAAAAAATAAAATATATAAAAATATTTTTTAAGAAAAGAAATATTTTACTATATGAAAGAGTTCAGTGGGGCTGTAGAGATGGCTTAGCGGTTAAGACACTTGTCTGCAAAGCCAAAGGACCCAGGCTTAAGCCCCCAGGACCCACGTAAGCCAGATGCACAAGGTGGCATATGCATCTTGAGTTCATTTGCCGCAGCTGGAGACCCTGGCACACCCAGTCTCTCTCTTTGCGTCTTTCTCTCCCAAATAAATAAACAATAAAATATGTTTTAAAAGCAGAGTGCAGTGACCAAGGCTACGACTGGAGTGTCACCATTCTTTGGGCCTTTGTGTTCCTGCTGTCATACTTGGAGGGCACCTTTGGGGATCTGTAAGAAGGCGGGTACCCTGGTGGCTGAGCAGCAGGAGAGAGAAGGAAAACACTGAATGAGGCTGGAAAGGTAGGTAGGGATGGAGCATGTTGGGCCTTGTAGGCCTTAGCCAAGCCTTCATATTCATTAAGAGAACAAAGGAAACTCCCTGGAGGGGTTGAGGAAGTGAGGGCATGATGTCATTTACATTCTATGAAGATAGCTCTACTTAACTGTCTGATGAATTTATGCCCTGATCGGATCAAGCTCCTGGATGGCAGAGTTTGGTCGCACCCTTTTCATGCCCATACTTTGCACAGTGGCCTACCTGACGGCTGATGACTCTGGCTGCCGCGTGCATTTGAACGCTGGGGCGGCAACTTCACACACAGCCTGCTGGGGCCCCACCTAGTTTCTGACTCAGCAGATGCAGATGAGGTCTGAGGATTTGTATTTCTAAGAAATTCCCAGATGATGCCGAGAAGCAAGCTACTGGTCCAGGCATTGTACTCAGAGAGCTTTATTATTATTATTGTTGTTGTTGTTATTGTTATTTTGGTTTTTCGAGGAAGGGGCTCACTCTAGCCCAGGCTGACCTGAAACTCATTCTGTAGTCCCAGGCTGCAGAGAGCTTATATTTAAATCTGCTAAAAACAGGCTGCAGAGATGGCTTAGTGATTAAGGCTCTTGCCTGTGAAGCCTAAGAACCCAGTTTTGATCCCCCAGGACCCACATAAGCCAGATGCACAAAGTGGCACATGTGTCTGGAGTTCATTTGCAATGGCTAGAAGCCCTGGTGTGCCCATTCTGTCTCTATTTGATTCTCTCTCTCTTTCAACTGAATAAATAGTAAAATATTTCTTAATCTGCTAAATCAATCAACAGAGGGACCTAAAATTCAACATTTTGTTTTAAAATAAAATAATAGAAACTGTGGTTTGGGTATAAACTAACACAACAATAATTCATTCTAATTTTCCTCTTTTTTATAGCATTCTCTTTGCCGTATTACATGACAACAACAAAAGGACTTACCCACCCATACAGAAGTCTTCTGAAAGGAAATAGATCACAGTGATTAGACAAGACGAGACACTTCAGACTGGGTTGCCAAGTTTAATTATAAATTAAATATCGTTCAAAGATTTTTTTTTTTTTACAAAAGAATGTGATTTATTTGTGTAGGCAGTTATTACCTGCTTCTGTCTAGAAAAGATATGATGTGGTGAGCCATCCCTTGGTGCTATTCCAAAACTACAAGTTCAAGGAAATTTTTCCTTGGAACTCAGAAATAACGCTCACCACAGCCCATGGCTGTTGGATTCAAAGTGCAGGATGTTTGTGAGCACACCTACTCCATGACAAAGCTGGTCCAAAGTTTTTCCTCGAAGGAACAGCTACAAAATTCCAACTTAGTGGCTTATTGGGACCGTGCAGCAATGCAACTCAAGAACAAGCAGACCCAGAACAAGCAGGGGGAGAGGACCGTCCCACCTGACAGAGCCATGCAGACGCCACTCTGGAAACCGAGGCCGGCGCCCTCTGCCCATTTGCCCTGTTCCACCCTCTCTAGGCAGGGGCTCCCATGTGCACACAGCCATCTGCCCAATGATAGTTCACACAAAGGGACAGCTTGAGGCCTGGGGCTTGGGGGAATTAAGAGGAGGCCCTTTTGTTTGACGTCTGCAGGGTTCTGGGTTTGTGTTCCACTCAGGGAAGAAGGTGGTTAGACATACTCCATGCTTGGGCAAGGGATTCTCCTTGGTGAACTCACATCACTCAATAACTATTCATGGTCTCATGCTCCAAGAGGCTGCCTGAGGTGGATGCAGAGGTCAAAACACAAAAAGCCACAGGGTCAGGCTGGAGAGAGGGCTTAGTAGTTAAAGCCCGTGTCTGCAAACACTGAGGCCCACGTTGGACTCTCCAGATGGCATGTGTCACAAGGTGTCACAGTGTGTGGGGTTGCACATATGCACTAGCTGGCTTATGCGGTCTGGACTTTGAGTACAGTGGCTGGAGGCCCTGACACACTCACTCCCTCTCAAAAAAAGGAGAGGGCAAGCCAGGTGTGGTGGCCCTTAATCCTAGCAGTTGGGAGGCAGAGGTAGGAGGATTGCCATGAGTTTGAGGCCATCCTGAGACATTCACAGAGTGAATTCCAGGTCAGCCAGAACTACAGTGAGACCCAACCTCAAAAAACTAAAAAATAAACAAAAAAACGCGGGGGGGGGGGGTGCGGGGAGGGCAGTCTGTTGAGCTTGCCTCAAAAAAAAAAAAAAAGACAGGTTAATACAAAAAAAGGATGCTGGGCTGGAGAGATGGCTTAGCGGTTAAGTGCTTGCCTGTGAAGCCTAAGGACCCCGGTTCGAGGCTCGGTTCCCCAGGTCCCACGTTAGCCAGATGCACAAGGGGGCGCACGCGTCTGGAGTTCGTTTGCAGTGGCTGGAAGCCCTGGCTCGCCCATTCTCTCTCTTTCTCTCTATGTGTCTTTCTCTCTATGTCTGTTGCTCTCAAATAAATAAATAAAAAATGAACCAAAAAAAAAAAAAAAGGATGCTAACAATCTTAAGCCTTGGCAAATCAATAAAAATAATGAGCTGGACAGATGGCTCAGTAGTTACGGCACTAGCCTGCAAAGTCCTTAGGACCCAGGTTCAATTCCTCAGTACCCATGTAAAGCCTAATACACAAGGTGGTGCATGTTTATGGAGTTTATTTGTAGTGGCTGGAGGCTCTGGCATGCCCATTCTCTCTCTCTCTCACTTTCTCTCTCTCTCAAATAAATAAAGAAATAAAATATTTTTTTAAAAGAACAGGTTAAAAATAATGATAGCGTTCACTAAACAGCACCAACAAATGATCCTCCTGTGTCCATGTCACAGATACAGAAACACCAGGCAGATGCCACAAGGCCACACAGCAAGGTGCATCATGTAGGGGACTGAGCTTGGATTTATTGTCCAGGCTGCTGGGAATCACACAACAGTCTTGGCCATAAGTGAAATGCAAAAATACGGTGCAACTCCTGAACTCGGACACAAAAACATGAAGTAGATGTGAGGCCTCAAATCCAAAGTCATCATTCAGTCTCTGCCACCCGGCACTCCACAGCCAGTTACCCATTTCCAAAGGAATAGAAGTAAACATTGGACCTGCTCTGCTGTTCAACTGCCACCGGATCCTCCCCGCTGTCTCCCTCCTCCTCTTCTTCTTTACAGACAGGTAAAGCTGGCTCTCTCGAAGGAACTGGGGGCTCCCACTCTAGGCAAAGGTTGGACAGGTGATCAATGTTACAGCATGAGATTTGGCTGTGCCTACGTGCCTCCGACCGAGCTGGATCATCTAGGGTAACGGAAATCGTAAGCAACAAGAAAGCAGTGTTAACGGCACGGGGTGGTAAAGCCCGGGCGGCCCCGCAGCTCCCAGGACCCCCAGCAGACAGCCCCTCCTCCTCGGCCACTCGTACCGCACACGCACTCAAGCAAGGTGCCGGGCTCTGGACAGACTGCAGGGAGGAATGCACGCGTGGGCCTGCCCACTCGGGAGACAGGGACACAGGTCAAAGGGGGCAGGAACTCGGAGTGTACTATGGGTGTACAAGGAGAGTGGTCAGGGAAGGCTTCCCGGAAGTGACACTGACATGGAGGCTGAGGACCCGGAGGAGACTGGGCTGGGTCAGCAGGTGTAGATGGCCTGCGATACAAACAGGGCTGGTTTGTAGTCTGCCATTCTCCAGCCTGTAGCTCCAGGATGAATCCCACATGCATGTGCCACCTTGTGCATCTGGCTTATGTGGGAATTGAACCTGTGTACTTAGGCTTCACAGACAAGCGCTTTAACTGTTAAGCCATCTCTCCAGCTCAGGAAATGATTCTTTAGGAAGTGAGGAAGGGCTGGAGAGATGGCTTAGTGGCTAAGGCACTTGCCTGCAAAGCCTAAGGACCTAGGTTTGATTCCCCGATACCTCTGTAAGCCAGATGCACAAGGTGGCATATGTATCTGCAGTTTCTTTGCAGTGGCTGGAGGCACTAGTACACCCATTCTCTTTCTCTTCATCTGTCTCCCTCTCTCTCTAATAAATAAAATGAAATAAAGTAAAGTAAAATAAAATAAAAAGAAGTGAGAAAAGACCTGGTAGTCTTAGCCTGTATTGAAACAGAGCTGACTGTGGCCATCTGTCTTTTGCATGCCAGCATCAGGTGAGGTACTGGCTTTACTCGAAGTTGGCATAACAGACAAGATGTGGGCCTGCAAACAGGAAACACTGGCTCAGGAGGCCCAGAGGTTCTTCTCTTTGGTGTTTTCATGTCTAAGCCCATCACAGACATACGACCTCCCTCTTGCCTTATGCAATTAAGGGAAGCCAGAGGGCTGCTGAAGCCAACATTGACAGGGGCCTCCTTGTGGGGAAGGAAACAAAACCAAACCAAAGCGAAACAAAAGGCCCAGTGACTTGACCGCAGCACAGGGCTCCTCTAGCGCCCCATGCGTTCTGAAAGGAAGCATTGGAAGGCGTGGTTCAGGAAGGACAATCAGCACATGGCCACTGTTCTCAAACACGCAGCCCAAGGTGACCTCCCTTCGAATTCACATAGAACAGATAGCACAAGTCCTGCAAACGCCACCCCTGACTGAGCACGGAGAGAAACAGAACCCTCACTTCTGTGGAGCAGAGCAGGCAGTTACTTAGACACAAAGAAAGCGTATCTTTTAAATGACAACACAAATTTGTTTAGGTTTTCCCTCCACTAAGTAAGTAAGCAATTAGGTTTTTTTTTTTTCCCAATAAAAATATCCCTGTGCATGTGCAAACACCAGAGGTAATCATATAATTGCCCTGCCCAATCAGATTCAATTGCTGACAGTTGAGTTCCCACTGCTCATTAACTTCAGCTTGCACCGAGGTCTTACGGAAGCCCTTTCCGCCTCTTTACAAAGGTTCCCGTGATATCGGAGCAGGCCTGGCACTGCCTCATGCAGAGTAATCACCCCAAACCACCAGGGCCAAGGCCAGCCTACTGCTGGCTTCCCTCCGAACAAATAAAGAGAGAGGCAAAGACACACCGGTCTAAGTGCCCTAGCTTCATTCGGGGATCGCACTTCTAAATATAAGAGCCACCTTTCACCCCCCACACTTTAAGTGCCGTAATTACATAATTAAAACCAATTATGTCATTTAACAGAGACTTTTTTCATGCCAATTAACTCAATCATTGACCTCAAAAGATTTCCCACACTGACCTGAGACAATGAAGATTGGGATAAATTTAGACACTGGCTTCCGAAGGCTGGCACAGACTAGCTGGGTGGGTTGTAGCTGGTTATAGATACTTCTAGATACTTTCTACATTGCCACCACTAGGTATTTGCACAATTCTTTCTATATTCTAAGATAACTGATTTTTTTCATCCCCACTTGGATAGTAATTTCTATGTCTGAATTCAAAACAACAAAAGAGGGGCTGGAGATATGACTTAGTAATTGAGGTGCTTGCCCCACATAAGTTAGATGCACAAGGTGGTACATGTGTCTGGAGTTTGGTTGCAGTGGCTGGAGGCCCTGGCATACCCATTTTCTATCTGCTTCTCCCTCTTTCTCTCAAAATAAAATGAATAGATAAAATATTATTTTTTAAAAAATATATTTTTACTTATTAGAAACAGAGAGAGAATAGGCACTCCAGGGCCTCTAGCCCCTGCAAACAAACTCCAGACACATGTGCCATCATGTACAGCTGGCTTACGTGGGACCTGGAGAATCGAACCTGAGTCGTTAGGCTTTGAAGGCAAGAGCCTCAACCACTAAGCCATAGCTCCAGTCCAACAAAATATTCTTTTTAAAAAATAAGATTTTAGGCTTGGATGGATGGCTTAGAGGTTAAGGCATTTGCTTGCAAAGCCAAAGGACCCAGGTTTGATTCTCCAGGACCCATGTTAGCCAGATGTACAAGGGTACACATGGAGTCTGGCATTTGTTGCAGTGGTTAGAGGCCCTGATATGCCCATTCTCTCCCTCTCTCTCTCTCTCTCTCTCTCTCTCTCTCTCTCTCTCTCTCTCTATCTCTCTCTCTCCTTTTTTCTCTGTCAAATAAATAAATAAGTAAATATAAAATATTTTTTAAAAAAGAAGTTTTCAATTTATTGAGTTAAAAAACTAGCTTGTTCCAATGGTGGAGAGTTTATACATCTAATAAGATTTTATAAATTTAATAAATAAAAGGATGTAATCCATATAGAGCTTCCTAGCAGGTCATAGTCAATCAGCTCCTAGCATTCCCCTAGTCACCGCATTGGTTCAGAGATGAGCACAAGCTCTCCTCCAAACCAATGATCTCCACTGGAGCCTTTGCTGAGGCTCTTGGGAAACAGTCGTCTTTAAATTCCCATGCAAGGAGGCAAGTGCTGCAAGGAATGAGGGAGGATGGACATGAGAGATGTGGAGGAAGAGGATGGTTCAGCTACCATGACTCATGCAGACATTTCGCTTAGAACACGGCTTAGTTCAAACACATGCTGGGGAAAGAGATGAGGAGTTTTACCACCTACAGCTTGGGCAGACTTGATTACAAAGACAGAATTAATTAAGCATGGCTCTGAGCAGTGATCTTGCCCCCCACCCCCACTGCGCTCACAACATAGTTAAATGCCTCCAATTTTTGAGTTATTTAAAAACATGCCATTTTATAGGCAGGAAGAAGTCCTTTAATCTGTAAAATGATTTTTATCGCAAACTAAAACATTCTGTTTTGTCAAGATTGTCTCTCCTTGGAGTTCAGGCAGCTGTTGGAGCTGAGAAGAGCTCCCTGGGCCCTGGGCCGTGGCCTGCCCGGTGGTACTCGTGTGCCCACCAACGCAGCAGACTGCTGCACTAATTAAAACAGTTTGTTCATTCTCTTTCCCCTTGGCCTTGAGGGAAAGTAAAAAGAGCTAAATTCTCTTCAGTGGCAGGGTTTCAACCTTCACATTATAGAAGTCTGGGTCAGACCATTTTGAGGGCTACCTGTGACCTGTGAGATGACAGCCACATCCCTGGATACCCTGGCCAGTGAGTGCCCAGTTCCTCAGTTTGGGACTGTTCAAAACATCTGCAGACATTGTCAACATGCCCAGCAATGGAGCCAGGACCAGGGCTAGTTGAAAGCCACTGACTGCATGGGACACTTGAGGTATGCACTGTGTCTTCCTCATAGCATCTTTGAGAATATGATGCCCAGTAGTATTGTGGTTCCTTCGGCTTCCAGTGTGACCACCCTCCTCTTCAGAGCTTAATGAGAGCATACGTAACTTCCGTGAGGAGGGGTCTATCACAGGTATAAAACCACTGAGAGCTGCTGACCCCCTAAGAACTGGGGTGGGGAACAAAGTTTCCAGTGGAAGTGATTTTACCTAAATACCAACAAGCAGAAAAGGACGTTGAGGGCAAGATTACAAATAAGGGTCTCTGGGTGGTAAGTTTCAACAGCAGCCCTTCTCCAGGCAGGAAAGGGTAGCATTCAGCTTAGTGTCATCTTTCTAACACGCAGCTTCCCAGGCTCCAACAAAGACCTAACACTCGCCCACATGGCCAAAGAACCATGTTGGTTTACATGTGAAGACTTGGCCTTGCTTGGACTTCCTGCATGAAGAAGTGTGGGTTATCTAGCTAGGAGTTTTCATATTCCAAGAAGGAGAGGTGTCAGGAGCTCCAGGTCTCAGAGGTAGACCACTGTAGCTCCCTCAGTTCCCAAAGCTCCCCTTTGGCTGGTTTGTCTGGCTGTCCCACTCTTTGGCTCTTCATTATCCAACTGTTTTCCTATCTCATTGACGGTTCATGAAATCTGACTGCTTAGGAGGTGAAATGATTTGACTGGACAGACAGTAAGAATAAAGTGATTTCTGGGATCTCTGAGGATCCTTGGGGCTCCTCCCATTGTTCTTGTAATGACATTGGTTTTTCTCTGGGTAAATTGTTAACGTTTAGAACAAACAGTCATGGAGAAATAGAAGTTCTTAGCCTGAGGATCTAGCAGACGTTGCAGGGATTCTTAGAAGTTGCATAAGCAACTGTTCTTTCCAGAGGGTGTTGTTAGCTCTGGAGGATAACGTGAAGCTTTGAAGAAGACTTTCCCAGGGTCTACTCTTCCTATAGAACACCACCCCTCTCCACCGAAATCTCCCATCCTGGCCACATGTGTTCCTTGCCTCAGCATGTCAACAAAGGTAAGGGAGGAGGGGATGCCCCTGTTCCAGCTGGTACCAGAGCCACACAAAGAGCACTGAGTGTTCGGATGGAGGGGTTTCCTGGTGGAGTTTAGGACACGATCACATGAACAGGTATTTGTAAACAAAGATGTCAGTTGTGGTGGAAGCAGGGCTCTGCTTGCCTCAGGGCACAGGCTTCTCTGTGCCTGTGAACAAATTCAGGGCTCTGCACACATGGCAAGCACTTCCCTTCTGGTGCCCCTTCCCCATAAGGTGAAGGAGAGGCAGGAGTTCTCAATCAGACACCTTCATGGGCAACAGTTGAAGAAGACTTCTAAAAGCAGCAGCCCCATGTTTTGGCCGGGCATAAACTTCACTGCCAACACCAAACAGGACAGCAGGAGTGTGCAGAGCCAGGTGAGATGCCAGTTGGCCGACAGAGACGAGTTTCAGCAGGTCCGGAGGTTTTCAGCAACATTTGGCAAAGGTGTGCCTATGCGTTTCATTGTGAGGAAAAGATTTACGGTTTTTATCATGTTAGTATCATATTAAGCAAACCTAGTCCTTAATTTTCTAATGGTTTTCTGAGATATAATTTATATATGAAGCTCATCCATTTAAGTGGAAAGTTGAATGGTTTTGAGCAAATGCATAGAATTTTTTAACCATCTCCACAAACCAGTTTTAGAACATTTCTATCACCTCCTTCTTGCCAGCCCTCCAGCTCCTGTCATGTTTACAGAAAATGTCTCTTTATTTCTGCAACAAGAGTCCTCGGGTTGAAAGAGGGTCCTTTCTACATCTGTAGTCAATCCGTGTTTTTTTTTGTTTTGTTTTTTGCCCTTCCCGAGCAGTCTACTATAAATGCATTTTTAAATGAAATTTAAATATATAACTGGTGTCCTATTTGGGGGGGTTGTTTGTTTATTTTATTAGATTACTCGAAATTTTTATAATGGTGGGAAATTTTAGTTTAACTCAGGGCCTGGTGCAAGTTAGACAATTATTCTGAAACTGAATTCTATCCCCACCCCCTCCTATACTTGCTAAAATTGATAGTCTTAATCCAGGACTAATGTGGACTTGGAATGCGCATGTGTAGGAGTGGACATACTCATCTGGGCATTAGGACAGATCATGCTTTATTTGATCATATTTGTACAATCTTGGTTCCAAAATGGTCAGAACCTGGTAGCAGTTAGAATTTAGGCTCAGAACTAAAGCTGCCAAAACAATGTAAGGAATTCACAATCCCATCCCTGTTTTACAAGCAAGCCTGGGGACCTAGGGTCCTGGGCAGATTATATGCTACATTTGCCTTGAAAGGTTAAAGTGGGTGATTGTTAACCCTGTCACTCATGCTTGGACCTAGAAATGTGACTTTTAGGGGCACAAATTATAGGAAAATCATACTTAACACTTTTAGGGGGTCACACGATCCTTTCAAAGTATTTGGTAAAAGTTGGAGACCTTCCTTCATGGAAATTATACATTTCTACTTTTTAAACTTTTTATCTCAGTGAGGGAGATAGAGAAAAGATGAATAGGCTCCCCACGTCCTCTAGCCAATGCAAACCAACTCCAGATGCATGTGCTACCTTTTGCATCTGGCTTACGTGGGTCCTGGAGAATCAAACCTGAGTCCTTTGGATTTGCAAGTAAGTATCTTAGCCACTAAGCCATGTCTCCTGCCACATTCCCACCTTTTTGCAAGGACTGTTTTTGTTTTTTTAAGATTTTTTTTTTTAATTTATTTATTTGAGAGCGACAGACACAGAGAGAGAAAGACAGATAGAGGGAGAGAGAGAGAATGGGCGCGCCAGGGCTTCCAGCCACTGCAAACGAACTCCAGATGCATGCGCCCCCTTGTGCATCTGGCTAACGTGGGACCTGGGGAACTGAGCCTCAAACCGGGGTCCTTAGGCTTCACAGGCAAGCGCTTAACCGCTAAGCCATCTCTCCAGCCCAAGGACTGTTTTTGAGGCAAGGCAGATTCTATGATTCACTGATTCTATGACAGTGGTCTTAGCTATTCAAGAATTTGGGAGGCTGGGAAAGGGGGAATCCAGGAATCCAAGAACTTTAGACCTTACCATTCTTCCTTCCTGTGCAGAAGGGGAAGAGGCTGGGGTGATGGTGCGGTAGCAGGGTGAAGCCATGGCCAGGTGCACTGGACCATCAGCTGTAAACAGCTGGGCAACTTGCCTGAGTTTTTCTGAGTGTCTTAGAGTGTGGGGACGAACTAACCAGCCCGACGAAGTTTATAGGCCATGTCCCACAGACCCAGGGGCAAGGTTCCTGGGAAGTGCTCCCAAGTTTCTGGATCACTGCCCAAGATTCCGTATCTGAAAAGCTTGAAAGCCATGCCAATGAGATGGACACCCACCTCAAACACTCAGCTCTGTCAACTGGTGCTGGATTCGCAGGCACAGAGGCAGGGGACACTTGGAGGATGTGGGCATTTTTCTTAGTCTAAGAAAAAACATTTATCTGAGACACAACAGAGAGATATCCCATCCCCACTACTTTCTTTTTCTCCAACATTTTCTCCTGAATTGCTTTGAGTTGGATAAAACTACAGATAAATTGGCCACTTTTCTGATGAAATTTAAAAAAAATTCTCCTTAATTTTCTTCTTGGTAATAAAGTTACCCAACATTCTTTGTGTTGTTGTTTTGGTTTGGTTTGGTTTTTCAAGGTAAGGTCTCACTCTAGCCCACACTGGCCTGGAATTCACTATGTAGTCTCAGAGTGGGCTTGAGCTCATAGCAATCCTCCTACCTCTGCCTTCAAAGTGCTAGGATTCAAGGTGTGTGCTACCCAACATTCTTGAATCATTACAGACTGTTGTTTAATAAAAGTCCACTCAGAAAAAGGACAGGCATGTCCATCTCTGAGCTTTGTGGCATCATTTTTGTGTTTTAAAGCTACTTACAGATTAAGTCCTGGTACAGTCATCCCAATTTTTCATAAGAAAAAAGGTATGGGGAAAAAAAGTTATATGACTTATGCTCACCTACACAAGGACAAAGAAAGCCTTCCAGTCACAAGGCCTACATTCAGACTGCATTGAAGATATTAATTGAGTAGCCTCTAAGTAAAACTACAGAACAACAATAATAGATGTTTTATCCATCCCTGTTCTCTCAAAAACAATCTACTACTTTGAGGAATACTTTGAGGAAGTTTATTATGATGTCCAGTGACATGAACCATAAAACTATTTTGAATGTTTATTTGATACTTGCTGATGTCTAAGTAAATGTACCACGTTCACGGTTATCACCACAAAGGAAAATAAATGACTTAGTTTTCAGGTTTTATCTTATCCGTTGTCCTGGGTTCTTGAAACAGCATGAGAAATGTGTACACTCTGTTCTTACTTGTTGTCAAAGGGTACCAGCAGCCTGCTGGGAAAAGCATGCTGGGAAGTAATAATGTTCTGAACTTTGTGTTAAGACTTAGGAGAAAGAACGAAAAAAAAAAAAAAAAAAAAAAAAAACAAGACCTTGTGTAAAAATCACAGACAAAGTTGACAAATTTCACGGCTTCGTCATGGCTAACATATCGGATTTCATGGTTTGACAGAGATTAACAAGAAAATCATATTAGAGTTACAACTATTAGTAGATTCTTAGATATTTGGTAAAGAAACACTAAGCGCTCCAAAATTCCATCTTTCTGTCCCAGTGAGACAGCAAAAAAGACTCTCCGGGTCCCCTTATTTAGGGCTGGGGTGAGCGGGTGTCTAGTGGGGATCCCAGGGAAAGGTCCCAGCCCTCTGTGGCATAAAGCAAAGGGTAACACTTATAACCCACCCATACCACAGTATGGAGAGGAAGAAAAGCACGGGGGCGGGGGGCTCTACATAGATATCTAACACTGCCCATGACACCACTTCATGAGAGAAATGAATGGTCTTTTTTTTGGGGGGGGGAACTGTGATATTTGAGGGTTTTTTTTTTGTTTTTGTTTTTTTTTTTTTAAAGAAGCTAGGTGTGGTGGTACATGCCTTTAATCTCAGCACTTTGGAGGCAGAGATAGGAGATAGGAGGATTGTGCTGAGTTTGAGGCCAGCATGAGACAACAGAGTGAAATTCAGGTCAGCCTGGGCTAGAGACCCTACCTCAAAAGACAAACAAACAAAAAATAAAAGTAAATTTTTCTGGCTTTATGAGGAGGCCTTCAGCAGAGGCCTGGAAGCCATGCAGGCAGGGACTTCAAAAAGCTCCTGCCTTTTGGCCTCAGGGCTCTGCATATCCTCTTTCTGCTCCAGGCTGCTTGTCTGTCAGCTTTGCATAAAAGACAGCCAATTTGTCAGCCATTTGCTGACCTTCTATCTTGGTTTCCCTAATGATAAACTCCCTGCACCTTGGGGTCTTCAGTCCTCCGTATCTGACTGCAGGGTGGGGCCCATCCTCGATCTGTCTCAGGCATGGTTCCTTCCTCTGGCTCTTCTTATAATAGGATGAACCACATTAATCAGAACCACATTACTCGGCTAGAGGAAGTCTTCCAGCAGAGGCGAGCAAGACACCATGGCAAATTAGTTTCAGATCGTGGAGGGTCACGCTGAGAATGAAAAGTCGAAGTTATCTATTGTGTTTTCTTGAGTTGAGAGAAGTGAGGAGCTCTACAGAAACCCAGATTTGGGTACACAGTATGCAGCAGTGGCCACTCAGCAAAGAGGTAACGAACAACTGGGAGCAAGCCATCGGTCACAGAAACTCTAAGTCCTCAAAGTTCATTGCTGTACTCTGGACAGGCACGGGGAATTTTTTCTATGCAGACAGGCTTTTAAAACTTCATTTTAAATGCTAAGATCAAAATGGCTGGGCTGGAGAGATGGCTCCACAGTTAAGGCGCTTGCCTGCATAGCCTAATACTCAGAGTTTGATTCCCCAGTGCCCATGTAAAGCCAGATGCACAAAGCAGCACATGCATCTAGAATTTGTTTACAGTGACTAGTTACCTGTGTGTGTCCATTCTCTCTCTTTCTCTCTCTCTCTCTTCTCTTCTCTCTGTTTCTCTCTGCTTGCAAATAAATTAAATATTTTTTTAAAAAAACTTTTAAAAATGGATAAATTTTGTCCAAAAATTGCAACAGTCACACAATTGTGTGTTTATACATGTATATACATATTTATACTACACTCACATGTGTTAGAACATTATTTTAATTATAATTAATGTGTTCTTCTTAGGTAGCATTGACGTGAGACTTTGGGTACAGGAAGGGATTAGATTCCCTAAAGATGCAGGGGATCCCAAGCCCATGGACCCCAACTTCTGGGTACTTTTGCAAGTTAACAAAGAATTGAGAACACTATGGTAAGCACTTTGCAACACTGTCTTACTTCGTCTCTCATGCTAACAAGGTAATGATGATCTTCATGCCTGATTTACAGGCATTAAGATTGCCTGGATGACAGCATTAAGACTCGGAGCTCATGGCAGAACTCAGGAAGGCCTAACTTTGCTGCATTTGAAACTAACTCGCTGCAGGAAGTGACTTCCATCCTGGGGGGCCGATGCTGACACTGTGAAAGGAATGATCTTCAGAGGTGCGTGTGGGTGAAGAGCCATGCCACTTGGCTGTGCCATGTGTGTGAAGCCTGTAGGCTTTAGTCTAACCCAGGGCCCTCCTCATAGGAAGGAAAGCCACCTGGCTATAGGCAGATGGAGAAAAAATTGGGAGAAGGGAGAAGTTGTTGCAGAAAGCCAAGACCTGTGGACTCAGGAGACAGGAGAGCCACAGAGACAGGGTAACTTGGTCCCGACCCACTTCCAAAGTGATGGTGTCCTTTCTCATGAGTGTGGGGAGGGGCACCCCGAGGCACACAGTGGGACAAAGACCATTTCCAGGGCACTGCCACCTTCACTAACACCTAACACCTTGGGGCAGCTACCAATTACAGAAGGAAAGAACTTTTTTTTATCAAACCCTCCTTCCATAAAACCATTTCCCAGGAAGTGGAACACAGCATGGAGCTAGCGGACTGCAATTTTCCACCAACAGAGAATGTCCTGGGGCACAGGCACTCCGTTGAAATGATTATTTTCCTCCAGTTTTGGCAAGACTGTCTCTCAAGGTTGACTCTCCAGGCTAAGCTGAGGTCTCCCGCCACCTCAGCAGGATCGGAATATGGAATAGGGACCCTGTCTCTTCAACACCCATGTGTAAACCGCCAATAAACAGGCCAGCAAAGACCTTCAAGCCTAATTGCCTTTTAACTCCACCAAGATAATAAACTCCCAGAGCAAGAAGGAAAGACTCCCAGGGATTTAACAAGTTTATCTGCTGCCACTTGAACGTTTTCTGTCTGCCTACACTTCAGTGAATTCAGTAATAAAAGAATAAAAGCCCCTCCCCCCAAACTCAGATCCTGTGATGGCTAAGAAATTCCAGATCCAAAAGGAATGACCAGCAGAAGTGAACCCGTTAGCCAAGCTTTGTTTGGGGTGTTTGTAAGGGGTAGAGCTAGGACAGCAGATCCTATACATTTCTAGCACTTGTGATTTCTTTTCTCTCTTTTTTTCTTTTATGCTTTTTTTTTTTTTTTTTTTTTTTTTTAAGTTAGGATCTCACTCTAGCTCAGGCTGACCTGGAATTCACTATGTAATATCTGGGTGGCCTCGAACTCACAGCACTCTTACCTCTGCCTCCAGAGTGCTGGGATTAAAGGTATGTGCCACCATGCCTGGCTTGTGATTTCTTTCTTATTGATGATGGCCACCAACTTCACTGATGAATGAAATATATATATTTTGATCCCAAACCTTCTGATGTTTAAACAGTGAAACTGTAGTGACTTGAGAGAAAGCAAGTCCATGCTAGTGATGGTGGAATGAAGGGGAATACGGAGAGTGTGAGCATCCCAGCTGAATGCTTCAAGGAAATTTTCATCTTTCTGCGAACTGACTCTCAGGTTTCATGGGTTGGTTTTTAAGAATGCACATCCCATCACGAAGAAGAAGAAGAAGAAGGAGAAGGAGGAGGAGGAGAAGGAGAAGGAGAAAAACCTGAATGTTCTGAATCTATTGGTGTTAAAATGGAAAAGTAAAATGAAGTGACCTTGGGGTGATGGTGCAGAGATATGGTGACAATGGAGGTAGCAAGTGGGGGATAACTTCTTCTCTGGGGTACCATTCCACAATATCTACATGCATCAATGTGCAATTTTACTCTTATGAGTTTATTCTAAAGGAACTACAAGGTAAATGAATAGAGGCTAAGCAGTAGCTCCAGGATTGTAACAAGGAACATTTCAAAATAACTCAGTGGGGCTGGGGAGATGGCCTAATGATTAAGATGCTTGTCTGCGAAGTCTAAGGACCTAAGTTCAATTCCCTAGTACCCACATAAGCCAGATGTGCAAGGTGGTGCATGCATCTGGAGTTCACTTGTAGTGGCTAGAGGCCCCAGAGTGCCCATTCTCTCTCTCTCTCTCTCTCTCCCATCCAAATAAATAAGTAAATAATAAAACATTCTAAAAACAACTAAATGTTCATCACTAAGGGTCATCTAAGTGATCTAGATGATGCTATAGGTATTTGTTAGTATGGAAAGGTGTCTAGCATATAATGTAAATTTTAAAAAGCAGGTTTTAAGAACTTTTATACTATGATCTTGTTTTTTTTATAAGTGTAAACATGTTTTATCAAAAAAAGCTAGAAAGATACCTAATTCATGAAAATATTGGCATTTCTGGATGATGGATTTGAGGTGATTTTTGTTTTCTTTTCTGAAAGACCTTAACATTTTTTGGAGTGCTGGAGCATGAATCTCAAGCACAATCCATGCTAACCAAGCACGCTGCCTACCACTATCCCAAGACTTGACTTTTTAATCATTTAATATTTTAAAATAATAAAAGTGTATTGCAGCCTAGAGAGATTGCTCAGGGGTTAAAGGCACTTGCTTACAAAGCCTAACTGCCCAGGTTTGATTCCCCAGTACCTACATAAGCCAGATGCACAAAGTGGTGCAGCATCTGGAATTTGTTTGCAGAGGCTGGAGGCCGTGGTGGTCGCTCGCCCGCTCATCATAAGTAAATAAATAAACATTTGAAGTCTGAGGACCCATGCTTGACTCTCTGGGTCTCGCGTAAACCAGCTGTACAGGGTGACACAGGCACAGCCGCACATGTGCAAACGGGGGCACGCGACTTGGGAGTTCAGGTGCAGTGCCCGGAGTCCCTAGTGGGACAATTCTCTCACTCCTTCTCTTTCTCTCTCTCTCCCATCAAAAAGAAAAAATCTGAATTGCAAGCAGGGCATAGTGACACACGCCTTTAATCCCAGCACTTGGGAGGCAGAGGTAGGTGGATTACTGTGAGCTCTAGGCCACCCTGAGACTACATGGTGAATTCCAGGTCATACTGGGCTAGAAGGAGACCCTACCTCAGAAAACCAAAAATAAATAAATTAATTTAAAAACAAAAAATGGAATTGCCACAAATAATCAGTCAAAACACACACACACACACACACACACACACACACACACACACACACAAAAAAAAATCCCAACAGCACCACTTTTCTGCTCAATAGGAAGGGAGCCATATCTGAGACGGTCAGTAAAGGCCTGGCTGCCTTTCCTCAGAAGACATGAGCACAGGGCACTGAACATGCTGGTGTGGGACAACATGAAACTACTTCTTGAGACAAGGTCTTGCTCTATAGCCCAGGCCAGCCAGGAACTTACCATCTTCCTGCCTAAGCCTCTCAAGTGCTGGGATTACAAGAATATGTCTCCATGCCCAGTGTCAATATACAACTTTAAAAAATACATATTTGAATTATTTATTTGCAAGGAGAGAGAGAGAAGGAACAGGCGCATCAAGTGATTTTTGCCACTGTGGATGAACTCCAGATACATGTGCCACCTTATGTGTCTGGCTTTATGTGAATCTTGGGGAATGGCACCCAGGCTGTCAGGTTTTGCAAGCAAGGGCCTTAACTGCTGAGCCATCTCTCCAGCTCAATGTACAACTTTTGTTCAAGTTTGTTCTCCAGTGAGATGAGAACTGAACGAAGTCAATACCAGTCACAATGTCAGCAATGGCCCTCCTGGGTGGCTCCTGTTTCTCTCTCCCCTGCCACCAGCCCCTTCACCATGCTGATCTGTTTCATTTAATATAAGCAAGAGCAACTCTGGGCCACAGTCTTTGCCTGCTGAGGAACCTGGAAAACTGTATTTCTATTAAAAATCTTGTCCATATTTTTCCTATTGGAACCTGGAAACTAGACAAATTCTGAAGGAATCCAAAGGAATTTCTTTGGAAAAGAATTCTGTTAACACCAAAAGCTCCCTGGGTGCTATACAAAGCCAGTGCTAGGCTGCATTAGGCTGAGATGTACAAGCAGCGTTCAAACTCCAAAACGAAGTATTCTTCACTCTAGGCTGGGATACATTAGGGCTTACACATTTGTATATACTGACCCCTCTCCACCGCCCCCCCACATGCCTGCATCTCCCTGCTTCATCACTTCATAATCAACTCCAGACTTCCTAATGCTCCCATGGCGTGAGGCCTGGCGTTCTGGATGTGGGAGGTGCGCTGTCTAAGGGTAAGGGAGAACAGAGGAAACAATGACGCAAACAAACCCCAAACTGAAGTTCTGTTTCACAGCCATGGAGAAGTGTATACCTTTGTTAATCAAATGGCCCAGGAGACTGTTAGAACATGGATATGGGCAAGGATGTCATGTATGAACTGGATCTTGGGTTGGAAATGTCTCTATTGAAGAATGAGCTATGGAATGCTAAAAGGATTCCTGTAAGCAACAATGTCTTTTATTTTATTCATTTATTTATATATATATATTTGAGAGAGAGAGAGTGTGTGTGTGAGGGAGATAGATACAGTGATAGAGAAAGAAAGAGAGGGAGAGGGAGAGAGAGAGAGAAACAGATGGGAATGGGCACGCCAGGGCCTCTAGCCACTGCAAAAGACACATGTATCACCATGTGCATCTGGCTTTACATGGATACTGGGGAATTGAATCTTTGGCTTTGTACACATATACCTTAACTGTTAAGCCATCTCTCCAGCTCTGAGCAAAATACCTTGATAGTCTAGGTCTTCTTGGAAAAGTGCTATGATCCTTCTCTCAAAATTCAGAACCCTGTCCCCTGATTACAAAACAGTAAACTGAAAGACTGGGTTATCTCAGGATACATGTCATTTTTTATTTCAACTTCAAAGGCAAAAATGACCTCTCCATGGGTTTCAATCAAAGGTCTTCACTGCCTGGCCCAGGGACTGTTCAGCTTCGAAGCTTGCAAACCAGGATCAGGATTGCTGTTTGCTTTGTGTTCCACAGATCCAAGAGTCCCCAGCCCATCATGTGGTCAATCCATGTTATCATATTACTTAAATTCGCTGTCTTTCCTGGACCGGCTTTGTGATAACTTGTGCTTTCGATGTGATCATCCTGCTGTATATTCATACCTCCCTTCCACTAATTCCGCTAGGAAGTTTAATTTTCAACTAATCTGAAAGCTATGTGGAGTTCTCAGATGCATGAACTCATTTGAAAGCTCTGTCTTGAGTTTCACCTGCGACAGCACCAGAGAGAATGAGGTGGCTCCTCACAGCCCTGAGGGACATGGATCAGTATCTACTTGCTTTCAAAATGACGCTGCACATTCCAAAGGAGTCTGGGCATAAACACATGGGCTTTCACCCTCTAACACCACCAGTCTGCTTCCTCTGCACCCCATAATCGAAAACATCTCTTCTTCACAGGTATATGGTCTTGGATTTGTCACGGTGAATGTGAGACTTTACAAGGGCAATAAAATGACAGCTGTACAGAGGGGACTGGGTGGCTTTTACCAACTCTGAAACACCACTACTGCATTACCTCCCAGGGATCAGGAACTTAAAAGCACTGTGATTCACTTAGCTCTGTGTCTGTCATAAAGTTAAGGCTAATCCGATTCCCCTAACTCACAGCTCTATCTTAAATCCTCAAGCTTCTCCTATGCAGACTCAACTGATGGGAGATGTGATTATGCCTTCTCAGGTCATAAATTGTAGATATTTATAACATAACTGTTGTCATTTAGGTCAATTAAGATGCTTTTACTGGCTTGGAACAACTACCTATGGGGCTTGTCAAATACCCTGACAGTGGTTTATGACCCCTCATGGCGATTTTTATCTTGTAGGGTATGAAGGATGGTTGCATGCAAAAGTTGTCAGGAAGCTCCTGAAACTTTTTCCTCATATCATCATCACCCTTATTCCATTTCTCCTCTGGATTCTTCCTTCCTCATAAATACACGCGTGTGTGTGCACACACAAATTGATGTAAAACCTTCCCTACAGTTGGTGTCTTTGATCACCTCTGCTCCTTCAAAGACCTCTGAGGAGGAGGTACCACCTCTTGAGACACTATAATTAAGCAAAACAAAACAAGCCAAATACACAAAATGAGGAAATACCAGGGCTTTGCAATGTCTAACATGTCCCAGAACACAAGAGGGCTTACATTTTACGGTTCATGTGAGGCAACGCTCCCTCATGAACGCAGAATAGGGCAGCAAACAAGAATGGAATTTATTGGGGGATTTCATGTGGACAGCTTGCAGCTCTGCTGTCCCCTGACAGAGTTGCTTCTCACTGTATCTTCCTGCAGCAGGGCCCCCAGCCACCTACAGTTGCCCAGACGCTGTTCGAGGCCAGAGATGGAGTGATGAAGGAAGTCTCAGCAGGAGGCTGGAGAGCCAGACACCCATATAACTACAACGCCAAGTCCGTGTCCTTCAGGAGCACAGGGGGACTGCGTGTGCAGTGTGCCTGCACCGAGAGCTGTCCTTCGGGGGGGGGGGGGGAGGGGAGGTCCGGAAGACTCCTTGGAGGGAAAATAAAGTTCTCAATTTCAGTTTTATAAAGTCCAAGGAGAGGGCTGGAGAGATGGCTTAGCAGTTAAGGCGCTTACCTGTGAAGCCCAAGGAACCAGGTTCAATTCCACAGTACCCGTGTAAGCCATATACACAAGGTGGTGCATGCTTCTGGAGTGCATTTGCAATGGCTAGAGGCCCTGGTGTGAGCATTTTCCTCTCTCTATCAACCTCTACCCTTTTTCTCTCATAAATAAATAAATAGCTTTTTTTTTTTTTTTTTTTTTTTTTTTAAAGGAAGAAAGTACAAGGAGATAGGTAGGCCACCTTTAGAGCAGGAAAGCAAGTACCATGACTGGCTTTGAAAAGGGCATGGGATGCATCTGGACTGGCACACAGTCTGGGCTTTGTGTCCCTAGCTGGCAGTGAGAAGAGTTGCAACTGAAAGAAGTTTCATAGGGGCTTCACCACAAGCTAAGAGACCTGGCACCATGACACTTTCCTCAGAACTGACTGGATGAAACTGGGTAAAATCCCTGCAAATCTGTGTGTTCCATGTCCCATCCACAGCTGGCCTTGTCGAAGTCCCCCACTGACTGGACAAGCGTAACTTTGAAACTGCAGTCTCACTCTCCAAGGCAGGGAGCACCCTGCTCTGGACTGCCGGGGCAGTGCTGCTTGCGGAAGTCAGCAGAATGCGCACAACTCCACCTTGCAAACACGTGGTACACTGACTCCACTTAACAACTGTCACGGGCGAGTCAGAACAGCTGCAGAGGACTTGACTCTCCAGCTCTTAGAATTTCATGACCTTTAGTCAGCTTGATCCCCCCACCAGCATTTATGATCATGTAGTTTCATCTGAAACTCCCTACCCCAGGGACATCTATTAGGCAGAAAAGAGTATATGCCACAGCATTTGAAAGCCTGCCCTATAGAAAAATGCAAGCTACCATCTACCAGTAATTTTCCCCGATTGGCTGCTTAAATGTGCTATGGGGACCCAGGGTCAGAAAGTGATAGTGCGATTCAGGAAGCCAAACTCCGCAAAACGATCAAACTGTATTTCATCCACAAGAACCTCATGGAAGTGTCTGTTGCTGGTCAAAATTTAAGATATTCAGCTTTGTTTGTTTATACTCCACTTCTCTGCAAATAGGATTAAAGCATCTGATACCAAATAGAAAAGGCTCACATTACCAAGGAGGGGCAGGGGAAGATGGGGGGGGGGGGCTGGAGTAGCATCCAATCCACAGTGCCAGCTCAGGCTGGTTCTGAATCGGACTTGGACAGCGCTCATGTAAACACGGACTAGCTTTTAAAACATAATATTCCAATTCCACATCCAGCTCTCAGGTTCTGCTCCAATGCCAGGGGAGATGTTCAGACACCATTGCTAGAGGAAGCCGGAGAAGTGATGAACTTCATCCCTTGAACAGAATTCCAGAGAAGGAATTCACTTTTCTCTCATGTGTCACCTCAAGCCCAGGCTCAGTTCTCCCGGCCTCTGCTGGAGGACAGGGGCTATAGCAGAGGACACAGGAGGGCAGGCTTCTGGCCCCACCCCCACTTCTCTGGGACCTGGAAGCTTTCAATTGTTCAGTCTCCTCATCTAACAAACATTGGTTGCTGGGCCTACAGTGGTGTTTTGGAGACTGTAAGAATTAAACGGGTCTGTTGTGCCCAGCACTGTATGAGGTGATCAATAATGATTAACTGTAATTGTCATTTCCAGTCCTCCAGTCAGTACAGGCAGGACAGGTGAAGACCACGGCTTTATAATAATGAACGTCCAGTGTAACTGGAAGAAAGACCACCTGGGGCCACCAAGGGGATCCAGAGCGGAGTCTGACAAAACCTGGAATGGGGTTCTGAGAGCTTCCAGGAGCCAAGCGAGGGAGATGAGCTGGAGGTACCATGATGAAGCCTAGGAAGGATTTAGAAAGATAATATGGCATTTCAGTTAATGGTCAGCCATAATCATGAGGGCATGGAAAAAGCAATAAATATTATTTTTAGAAGAGGAGAAAACACTCCATTATTGGAGAGTGGTGGAAAATTCATAAAAACTGTGCCAGGGGAGCAATGGAGGTCTTCTGAGAGGAAACTGAGGAGGTCCAGGCATTGGTGATGGAACTGAAGTGGTTAGAAACAGGGCGAGGTTGGGCAAGCTGTGCCTAGGGCGTTTCAGGAAGGTTAACTTGGCTAAGAACATACACGGGTCTAATGCGCCAGGAAGGTTGTGAGTTAGGGGAACAGGAGGTGATGTGGCTCAGCCCAGACCTGTGTTTAGAGGCCAGACTGGAAGGAGCGGCCGGGAGAGGTGTGCTGCGGGGAGAAGTGGCTGGCCTGGTTCAGGAAGCAGACGTCAGGTCTAGCTGTGCATGGTCTTTCAGCCAGCGCCACCACTCAGCCATGGCTCAGTGCTGACTCACTCTTGCTGACTCACTGTGAAAAACAGCAAAAAGAAGAATGTCTACTTCACATGCTTCAGGTGTCCAGGGGACTGGTCCATCCCGAAGGGGCCAAAAGACGGTGATTTTGTGTCTGTGAGATAAAGGAGAAGAAAACAAGAGCCGAGAGATCTGGGGCTTTCCCCTTCGTACCTTAGCTATTGTTTCCTTTTTCCAGACCTTATTAGCATTTAAAATCAGCCTAGTAGACAAATTGAGCTGCCAGAATGGAGGCCATGCTTATTTTATCTCTGTATTACATATCTAACCTACTTCCTTTCTCTATGGACATGTCTTTACAAAAATATAGAACAAAAATAAAAGGTGATAACTTCATTTCATTACAAGAAACTAGTGCTTTTTTTTTATTTATTTATTTATTTTTTTGAGAGCGACAGAAACAGAGAGAAAGACAGATAGAGGGAGAGAGAGAGAACGGGTGCTCCAGGGCTTCCAGCCTCTGCAAACGAACTCCAGACGCGTGCGCCCCCTTGTGCATCTGGCTAACGTGGGACCTGGGGAGCCGAGCCTTGAACCGGGGTCCTTAGGCTTCACAGGCAAGCGCTTAACCGCTAAGCCATCTCTCCAGCCCAGAAACTAGTGCTTTTAAATGAAAAATTGTATTTTTTTATTTATGAGAAGGTGGGGGGAATGGGCACACCAGGCCTCCAGCCACTGCAAACAAACTCGAGATGCACAGGCCACACTGTGCATCTGGCTTATGTGTGGGTTCTGCAGAGCTGAACTTGGGTCTTTAGGCTTACAGGAAAGCACCTTAAGCACTAAGCCATCTCTCCAGCCCAAGTTTTTTTTTTAATTTAATTTATTTACTTGAGACAGACAGAGGCAAAGAGAGAGGGAGGGAGACAGAGAGAGAGAGAGAGAGAGAGAGAGAGAGAGAGAGAGAGGGGGGGGGGGGGGGAATAGGCAAGCCAGGGCCTCCAGCCATTATAAACTCCAGACTCATGTGCCACTCTGTGCATCTGGCTTACGTGGATACTGGGGAATGGAACCTGAGTCCTTAGGCTTCATAGGCAAGTGCCTTAACTGCTAAGCCATCTTTCCAGACCTGTTTTTTTTTTTTTAATAAAGTTTAGTGCTTTAATTTAATTAGAGGAGGGCTTAATGATTAAGGTGTTTGCCTGCAAGGCCTAAGAACCCAGGTTTGATTCTACAGGACCCATGTAAGCCAGATGCACAAGGTGACACATGTGTCTGTAGTCCATTTGCAGTGGCTGGAAGCCCTGGCACACCCATTCTTTCTGTTTTTCTCTCTCTTAAATAAATAAGTAAATAAATATTTTTTGTTAAGTTTTGAGAAAAGTCACAAAATGAAGATCAGGCAAATTACCCATTGCTGACCAGAGCTAATGACAGGCCCCGGTGGGGGACCAGGACATCAGCTGACACAGGAAAGCATGAAGAGAGGCTCGCTGGGCCCCGCAGCCCACCCACACCACACGCTTCCCAGGCTCCTGTCACTTCTTCACATTCGACTGATGAATGCTGCGGTGTAATGCCAGCTCTGCCAAGCCAGCCTTGCTTCCTTATGGAATGGAACCCAAGTCAGTGATGGCTTTAATCATATGAGGAAATAGAAGGGTCTCAGGTTTTTTTTAGAATTAGAAAAGTAACCTTAACCACTCAGCCATCTCTCCTGCCCTTATTTTATTTTTTTAAATGTCATGTCAATAGGGTTATGTCCAGCCTGGCACTACAGAGTGAGTTCCAGGTCAGTCTGGGTTAGAGTAAGGCCCTACCTGGGAAAAACAAACAAACAAACAAACAAACAAACAAACAACAACAAAAAAGATGCTAAGCCATCTCTCCAGTCCTCAGCTTTTATTGTTTCAAAATATATGTTTCCTTATTGATTTATTTAAAGCAGAGAAAGGACAGAGACAAGTAGACAGAGAGCATGGGCACACCAGGGCCTCTAGCTGCCACCAACAAACTTAGGACACATATGACACTTTGTGCATCTGGCTTTATGTGGGCACTGGGCATTTGAGCCCAGCTCATTAGGCTTTGCAGACAAATTCCTTAACCACTGAGCCATCTCTCCAGCCCCTCAGCTTTTATTTTTATGGGTCATATGTTTTTTCTATTGATATTTTCTATTTCATTTACATATGCCTTTGTCTTTATTTATTGATTTTTACATAGATCCTTCCTTCCACTTGTCTGTGTTTACTCTTACTGTGTTTATGGCAACCAGGAATCATTAACCAAGAGGCAGACCAGAGCAGGGTTCTGTCAAGCTGGGATCCCTTCTTCCTCAGATCCAAGTCCTCGGGCTCAATAGGAAAAGGCCTGTGAAGAGGTGATTGAAGAGAGAAGATGAAAGCCACAAATCTCCCAGGGGAAAGCCACACCAGGATCTGGCTGCTGAGGTGCCCTCTCTTTCCCACAGTGAATTAGTGAATCCAGCGTGACAGTGAAAGGAAGTGGAAATGCCTGAAGAGTGGACTACTGGGGACTTGAACTCCCAAGTACTTGATTACTCCTGGGGATGTGAGATCATAACACATGGAGCGTCTTGCTCGCCCTGCTGAAATCTGGACACCATGGGCCATTTGTATGTGGGAAAGTTTGAATACAAATGGAGTTGAAAACCAGCTTAGCTATCCAGAGAATTCTGCCACTTGGGGATAAGAATGGAAAGGGAAGAGCAGATGGAGGGAGGCAGAGGAAATTCTCGTGGAGAACAACCTTCTACACTCCAGGCCTTGTGGCCTGCCCCATGACAGTGAGCAGTGAACATCATGGAGCTTGACACCACAGCCAGAGCTGGAGGAAGGAGGAAGGAGGAAGGCGGAAAGAGGTATGACTCCCAGAGACACCCCACAGTCCACGGTGATGATGATGGTCTCTGGAAGGCTCAGGCTGCTTGAGCCTGAATGCCTGGGTTTCAAATGATGTAAGGAGATTTCAAAAGACCTACACAACCCCAGAAGGAAGAATAACAGACCCAAAGCACACTTCAACTTACAGCGATGTGGGAAAGCCCTTTAAGTAAAGTTGGCACAAGATTTTGAGTTTTCCCAGAGATTTTACTAGTTATTAAACCTTTCTTATAATATATTTCCCTGCTTTGGGATTGAATTCTGAATGGACAAAGGATACTGAGTACATGGATTGTGTCACTTATACCTCCTAGTTGTTCCCTAACTATTTCAGTCCACAACCAGCTGCGGGGAATGGCGCACTTCCTCGGGCTGGACTCGATGGTAAGCCCTCCAGATCAGGCACGCTGACATTCTACTAAGCATAGGCACTCATGTTGATGAGTAAGTAACATGATTCGTGTGGTTACAGGTACTTTCAAGGTAGGTGACAGGGAGGGCTGGACTGAGGAGGGCTCTGGGTTGGTGTGGTCTAGCAAGAGCCCTTTAGAAGGTAACAGCTAGGTGGAGACCTCGTGCCCAACAGGAAGTCAGCCGACCTTTAGAGATGGGTGGGGGTTCCAGGCACAGGGGCTGCAGGCTCAGGAGTCCTGAGTGACACTCAGCCGCGCACACGGGGGGCGGGGGGCAGCAGAGCATCAGGAGAGGAAGAGGACACAGGCACCTTCTGGAAGACTGGCAAGCCGAAGTGATGGCTAGATTATTCAGAAACTTCTGAAGCCACTTTTAATGAGCATGTTTCCAGGGAAGGTAATTTTCATATATCCGTTCAGACTCTCCAAGGAGGGTAGACCCTGATGGACACTGGGTGAGTTTTCCCTCAATGAAAGGGGGAGATTATATCGCTATCTGTTGTTTAATGAACAGGAGAAGAAAACCAAGTTTTTCCAAGCACTCCCCGTGTGTGTCCCTAAACAGCAAAGTCATGGCCAGGGGGCTTCACAAAGCACAGGGCCTCCCTGGTCGGCATGCGCTTCACTCTGGGCAAGCGAAACTCCTTGGCAACCATTCCTGCTTCCGCTTCTGGGTTTAACACAATGATGATTTTTCCCCCTGCTGCTGAGGAAAGAACATAAAAATAGGTGTGCCACTTGAAAATTAAACAGAGTCACTATCCCCAGCAGCTGGGCTGTGATCTAGATAACGCAGGCGAATCCAAGAGTGGGAAGTCACGGACCGCAAAAATAAGAAAGAAAGACTCATGGCAGTAATGATCGGCTTGGAAAAAAATAGATGGAAAGAATTTGGAAGATAACAACTTCCAGATGGTTTTTCTGGTGAAGATAGCTATATATAGAGACAGAGGGGCTAATTAGTTCCTGGGCTGAGGCCCCAGTTTCTAAGTAAGTGATTGTCTTGTGGTGGTTTAGTTCAATACTAGGGGACACACCACATCGTGAGTAAATTAAGTATTTGAGATTTTTTTTCTTCCCCAAGCAATGGGAATTGCCCAACCTTAATATAATTAATTAAGAGTCAATGAATGTTTAATTTAGTTCTGGTGCTTGTACCAGTGACACAATGAGCTCTTTGTCTTGGCCAAGGCTCTTAACTATTGGGAAAGGGGAGAAAAGCTGACAAAGAGAGCAAGGCTTGGTCAATAGCTTTCTCCCAAGTGCTCTGATGCACAAGTTAGTTTTCAGTTGTAAAGGCAATTTGGTGAAACCCAAGAGATTGACCTTGAAGGAGCTGTTGAACCTTCCAAGGGGAACAAAAAGAATATTTCCTCATGCCTTGGGATTGACAGTGAAAGTTCCAGGCTGCTCTTTTAGACTTTTCTCTAAAACTCACTCTGCCAACTAAAAAGACCACCAACTGAACTCTCACTTGGTATCTTCCTACGTTTTGAGTCGTAAGCAGTCAAAAGATGGTTGAGAAATGTTAAGAGGTAGGAAGAGTCATTGGAATGTTCTTTCTAGTTCTGGACCAGCCACAAACCATCACTTAAGAGATGATTATCAAAGATGTGTGGGCTTTTTATCACTATATACTTTCTGCATTTGGATCCTGAGAGAATTTTATACAGAAAGAAAGAAAGAAAGAAAGAAAGAGAGAGAGAGAGAGAAAGAAAGAAAGAAAGAAGGAAAGGGCAGTCAAAATTACTTCCAGGGCTGGAGAGATGGCTTAGCATTAACGTGCTTGCCTGTGAAGCCTAAGGACCCAGGTTAGATCCCTCAGTACCTATGTAAGCCAGATGTACAAGGTGGCACATGCTTCTGAGGTTCATTTGTGGTGCCTGGAGGCCTGGTGCACCCATTCTCTTCTCTCTCTCTCTCTATCTGCTTCGCTCTCTCTCAAATAAATAAATAAGTTTTTAGAAAGCACTTCCACTTACTTCTTGTCTAGTGTGCATCAGGCCTGTGTGTGGCCATTTGCATTATCTCATCCGACATTCAGTTCGCAGCAATGTTGAGCAGTCAGCGCTCTTATCACTCCCTCTTCCCCTAGCAATGGAACAGATGTGGAAGCTGAGCCTTTGAGGCATTATGTCCTTCACCCAAGGTTTCATAGCTAGTACACAGAGGAACCGGGGATTGCAACCAAAGATGCTTATCCCGTGATCTAACTTGTTCTCACACCTGATCCTGTGCCGGGTACTCTCTAAATGAACTCCTATTAGGTGGGTGAGCTGTGGGTATTGGAGAACAGCTAGCCCGAACACTAGAAGAGGAAAGCCTTGATTTTTTATGCAAAGAGGAAGAGCATGCTAGGGGCATGTGCCCATGCCCATCTGCAGTGTGGGTAAGGGGTGAGAGTGGCTTGTGATCTGTAAAACACTGGCTTCTTATCTCAGCCAAGGTGGAGCTGAGAACTAGTTGGCTAGAAAGGAGGAAGGAGGTCTAGGATCCCGGAGATCATGAGGGTCCAGCCATCCCCCCAACACACACATTGGAATCTTGTGTTGATCCCCTGCTGGAAAGCTATCAGGCCTTGGATGATCAAGAGAAGAGAGGTAGGAAGTCAGAGTCCATTGGCCTAAACTTCTACCTCTCTCTTTGCCTCAGTTAGTATAAGCAGAAGCCCAGTGAGTAGCCCAAGAACACATGGGCTGGCTTTAGGTCTGGCAGCCCAACTTGATTACCACTCTACCTTGCCTAATCTAGAACTTCAAGACCACACAGTAGAAAATGGACCTCATCTAAGTAATCATTATGTCACAGAGTTTCTAGATGGGGAGAACTCGGGCCAATATCATTTTCTCCCAGTTAATGTCAGCTTGCAGCTAAAGAGGGAAAAAGAAGAGGAAGGGAAATTGTTTGGTTTAAATTTCCTAGTGACTGGGTTAGAGATATGACTCAGAGGTTAAGACACTTGCCTGCAAAGCCTAGTGACCCAGGCTTAATTCACCAGTGCCCAGGTAAAGACAGATGCACAAAAAGTGGCAAATGCATCTGGAGTTCATTTGCTCACGGCCCTGATGTGCCCATTATCTCTCTGCTTACAAATAAATAAACAAATAAAAATTTAAGAAATACCATTATAAATAAATGCCTTAGTAATTAATTAGATGGAGTGGTTAAACCAGGACTAGAATATGCCAATTCAAAATACATGATCTTGACATTTTATCAACCAATTTCTAGTTTTTTCCTTGCATAGCCACTAATTGCTTCTCTGTTCATCTATTCAATTAAGAAAGTGTATTGCTGACCATCTGCAGGGCAGTTGAAAGAATAGTCCCTTTTCTCTTCAGTAGGCTCTAGAACAATAACCAATGTGTAGCACCTGGATTGCAGAGGCATTCAAAAAATGCTAACATGATTCCTAAATGTACCACAATCACGCAGTGCATGGAAGGAAGTGTGGGGATCCTGAAACACTTCAGTAACTCTGAGGGTGCCCGGTGCAGAGAAGGCATGCTACAGCACTTACTGAATGGTAGGAGAAGGCAGCCAGCAAGCCCTGAACTGCTGGGCTTTCCGGGGACTCCAGGCAATATGGAGGAGTAACGCCCTTGCACAACTTTATCCAGAGTTCTTGTGTTGCTTCAAGAGCTGGGACATCAGGACGCTGGGATCGAAAAGACCTGCACAGGAATCCTGCTCAGCTACCTAAGCCCGACATGTCCTTGGGCAAGTCAGTTCTTTGTCTAAGAGAATGCAGTAGTAGAGCATCCTCCACTGAGTTGCTAGGAAAAGTACCATGCTTAAGTGATCTAAGTAAATCCTACCAGGAATTCCTCTCAGGCTGAGCTAAAAGCTTCTTATTCCATCCATCCATCCATCCATCCATCCATCCAGCTCGACTTCCTGTTTACCAGGCATTATCTTGGCACTTGAGAAATGTCAACACACTCCGTTCTTATAACGACCCTTTGAGTCAGGTACAATTATCTCCACTTTGCAGATAAGGAGAGCTAGGGGCAAAGAGGGTAAACAATTTGCCAGAGCCACATAGTCAGGAAGTGGCAGACCTGGGATTCCAACATGGGCAGCTGGGCCAGGCTCCATGCACTTAACCTCCATGACCTGCAGCCCTCCAAGCATCCAACAGTGGACAGAGACTGATTTCTTTCCTCTGAAAACATGAATAGTTCTATACTCAGGGATAGTAACTTATGTGAGATGATGCATTTTATTCTTTACTTTATTTTAAAAACATTTTATTTTTTTTTATTTCTAGGGGTGGAGAATGGGTGGCCCAAGATCTCTAGCCATTGCGAATGAATTCCAGAAGCATGCACCACCACGTGCATCCAGCTTACGTGGGTTCTGGGGAATTGAGCCTGGGCCCTTAGGCTTCACAAGTAAGCACCTTAACCCCTAAACCATCTCTCAAGCCCTTATTTTATTTTTGTAAATGTCATGTCAATAGGGTTATGTCCAGCCTGGGACTACAGAGTGAGTTCCAGGTCAGTCTGGGTTAGAGTAAGAACCTACCTGGACAAATCAAAAACATGATACAATCAACCAAATAAACAATATGGCTATGTCATCTGGAATCATGAAATCCAAGTAAATAGGACTTCGGTGTCCAGATGCCTCCCAGCCCCCGTGTCTACCGCTATGCACCAGGCTGTGACTACTGCTTCTCCACCCACAGCATAGCTGAGAGGGTCTGGAGCTTCCACCTAACTTGGAAGCAAGCACAGGTACTCAGGCAACTGTTGTGCAATTCTCGTATCACAAGATTTGGCCACTGTTCCTACATCATCTTCTGAACCTTGTCTTACAACCTTGATTTTTTGTCATCATAATCATAGTTATAGCAGTAATAAAATATACTCATTAGCACTATGAAATTTTACATTATATCATTTAATCTTATTAAAAACAATGAATTAAACATTGTTGTACATAATTTAAAAATGAGGGCCTGGAGAGATGGCTTAGTGGTTAAGGCACTTGCCTATAAAGCCTAAGGACCCAGGTTTGATTCCCTAGGACCCATGTAAGCCAGATGCACAAGGGAGTGCATGCATCTGGAGTTCATTTGTAGTGGCTAGAGGCCCTGGCATGCCAATTCTCTCTCTCTCTTTCTACCTGCCTGTTTCTGTATCTCTCTTTGCCTCTTAAATAAAAATAGAATATTTTTAAAATGATGTATAATTTCTTTTTCTAGCCTTTTGCCTAGTTCTGATACATCAAACCCTATGGTAAGTCCACTCTAGGGAGACAGAATAATGCACAACAGTAGTAACATAACACAGGAAGTGCGGTGCTGGAAGGAGAGGCTGTGGGGCTGTGACCGGGTGTGGCCACGGGACCTACCCAGACCAGGAATTTTCTCTGAGAAGCAGAGAATGGACATGACTTGGAGTTAAAAGGCATGAGGCAGCTGCAGATATGGCTTAGCAGCTAAGGCACTTGCCTGTAAAGCCAAAGGACCCAGGTTCAATTTCCCAAGACCCACTTAAGCCAGATGCTCAAGGTGGTACATGCGTCTGAAGTTTGTTTGCAGTGGTTGGAGGCTCTGATGTGCCTCTTTCTCCCTCTCTCCCTCCCTGTCTGTCTCTCTCATATAAATAAATAAAACTAAAAAACTTTTTAAAAGCCTAAAGGGTAGCTGGGCGTGGTGGCACATGCCTTAAATCCCAGCACTTAGGAGGAAGAGGTAGAAGGATCTTCAAGAGTTCGAGGCCACCCTGAGATGACATAGTGAATTCCAGGTCAGCCTCAGCTAGAGTGAGACCCTACCTCAAAAAAAAAAAAAAAAAAAAAAAGGTAAGGATGTTGGCCAACACTGAGTAGAATGACCCAGTCAATGTGAAGGCATAGACTCCTTGGTGAGAGGAATCCTGAGACCTTCTTGGCCACGGGCTTGCCCATGGCTACCCACCTGCCTTGTTGGGATTGAAACTCACTCAAGCTGTCCTCTACATCCCACTATCCTGTCTTTTCTTCATGTGGCATGATGTTCATGACCCTCTGGAGAAGATCATTTTATTAACTATGGACGAGATGTCACATGATGATAAAAATGTGTCAGAAATACACTGGCTCTTATTTTGTAATGAATCTACTATATCACATGTACATACATTTGAAAAGTAATCAGATGTACTTAATATTATTCTTTTATCAGTTCAGTGGGAAGACAGGGATGTTTGGGGCCTTTTAAAAATACCTACAGGGTTTCTCAAAGGCATATCTGTCTTTTTTTCCACTGGGTTGTAACCTTTTTAGCATCAGCTTCATATTTCAGTGCTACCTATAGGGTATGGTTTTCTTTCTTTTCCTTCTTTCTTTCTCTCTCTCTCTCTCTCTCTCTCTCTCTCACTTCATCCCAAACCACAACTATATCCTAAAGATACTATCCTTAGTTCAGTTCTCTTTAATGAATATAAACATGGCTCCAACACCTCCTTCTCGAGGCCCCTCTCCTTTCTCGTCAGGGTATACACAATGCCTGGCAGTCATAGTTCTGGGCAAGCCAGGCGAGGAGGCGCACACCTTTAATCCCAGCACTTGGGGTCCCACAGTCCCCTCACATTCTGTTCACAGGAGTTTTTGAACTTTGAAAAGTTTTTGGACTCCTGGTTAATTTCTTCTGTTCTGTCCTCCAATTTAGATAAGGTTCTGTCCACCAGAGTTCTGTCAATGAGGGCTTCTAGAGAGTCTTTTAAAAGCTCTATTTAGCAGGGCATGGTGGTGCACGCCTTTAATCCCAGCATTCTCGGAAGGCAGAGGTAGGAGGATCACCTTGAGTTCAAGGCCACCCTGAGACTACATAGTGAATTCCAGGTCAGCCTGGACTACGAGACCTTGCCTCAAAAGTGAATAAATAAAAGTTCTGGGCAAGGTGGGCCGTGTGTTCTACACACCTCCCACACGGCCTTCTAGATGCTCCCTTCATGCTCTAAAGCCTGGGTACTCGCCACTCTCAAGGAGCGCTTCGGCTGTGGTGGGCTGACAGTCAAATGCTGCTAAGACCCCTGCATTAGGCCAGCTTAGCACAAAGGGGTCTGGTCCCTTCTCTTCCTGTGTATGTGGCTGCACAGTGGGTCTAAATGGGTGGAGGTTAGAAACTCAGGTCAAGGGCTTCCCAGACATGAAGGCAGTTCCCAAGGATCTAGTCATGCCATAAATAACAAACAAAAGTTGAAGGAATTGATTTTCTTTGAGTATTACATTTTATGTCTCCATGCCTTCTCCCAGAATGTCCAATCCGCAGATTGTTTTGAAATTACCTGGGATGAATGTGTAAGCCATACACCCATGCTTCTGATATTTATTGGGACCAGTCATGATCCTCCCCAAATTCTCCCTATTAAGCACTGTCAGTCCCGGCTGTAACCTAATCCTGGCTGAGATCCACATGTGAGATGTAATCTTGACAAGCCCTTTGGAATCTCTTCTAGGAAAATAAAAAATACCTAAAAGCCAGCATTCTTCCAGGGGAATGAATCAGTCTGATAAAAATGTCGACAGGAGAAGCCTAATCAGCTCCTATGAGAAGTTGTCAGTGGAACCTCTCTTTAGTCGGCAAGATTAAACCATCTTCATAAATTGTCTTTAGAAGGAAGCATGATCCATTGAGCTAAGACGCAAGTGACGCCTGTTTCCAGTTAGGAACTCTGTCTTATGGTTATCCTGTGGAAACGCTGGCAAAGCCCTATCGAGTGTGCATTAAAGGGATCAGGAGCCCTCACTTTGCTCACCATCAGTGGATCCCATTCCATGAAAAAGTCTCTTTCCTCTCCCACTGGAGCCCAGAGAGTTCTCAATAGGCAAGCCTGTCTGGCTTTTCTTCTTTCTCCCTTTCTTTCTTTCTTTCTTTCTTTCTTTCTTTCTTTCTTTCTTTCTTTCTTTCTTTCTTTCTTTCTTTCTTTCTTTAAATCCTTTTTGGTGACCTTTTATCCAGATAATCACCCACTGATTATGTTAAAGGTATCTAATATTTAGACAAATCCTTCTAGATCTTTGTCAGGTTGGAAGAGGAAATGCTTTATGCTATTTTAATGTTTATCAACGTTAGTGGTGAAATCATATTATTATGAGGGAAAACATTTTCAGATGATTTTTTATATGATTTACAGTAATTAGAATGTGAGGTCTGGGCCAGGCCTTTTTAATTGTTTGCATTTAAAATTTTTTTCTTTGGCAATTTCACACATGTATACATTTTATTTAGATCATATGCACTCTCTGATTGCCCTTTCTTATTCCCCTCCTATTTCTTTATTTGCAAGAAGAGAGAGAAAAAGAAAGAGAATGTGTGTGCCGGGGGCCTCCAACCACTGCAAATGAACCCCAGATTCATGCATCACTTTGTGCATCTAGCTTTACATTGGTACTGGGGCATTAAACCCAGGTTGCTTGGCATTGCAGGCAAGAGCCTTAACAGCTAAGCCATCTCTCCAGCCCATTCCCCTCCATTTCTGATGAACTTTCCCCTCTATCCTCCCCCTGCCCGCTACTTCTCCCATCCAAGTACTAACCAGTCCTACCCTTGTTAGCGTCCAGTGTCAGACAAGATTGAATGCATTCAAGGTGGTGGGGCCATTCGTCCCCCTCTACTAGCTTGTGTTTGTTGTTTCTGTTTTTCATTTTGGGTGGCCTAATACATTTACTTAGGGTTGCTTACATGTGCCCGAGTGAAGGGTTATTTACCTGATAATGGGCAACTTATCAGTGGCTATACTACTGGAGTGGGGGAGGAGTCTCGCAAGTCCCGCCCCTATCCATGATGGGATGTTGACAGACCCAAACTTGATATCACAAATTAAGAAAAAAATTTCAATATTTTTACCTTTTCCTCTTCTCACAGTTATTCATACGAGTGGAGAAAAATAAGACAAACATGGCCACATTATGGGAAGAGTGATTTTTGTGGGTTTACAGAGTAGCAGACCTGGAGTTCCAATTTTGTTTTCAGCTTTTGCTAGCTAATGACCACAAGCAAATCACTCAGCCTTCATTTCACCATTTTTGTTAAAGTAATAATGTCATCAACTCACGAGGCTGATACAAAGATTAAGCCCTGCCCTGGGTCACTTTGGGCCTAGCCCAGTGTACCTTATATGATGCATAATATTTTTGGTCAGTGAGTGAACCAGTCCATGAATGTGTCCATCCCTACCAGAACTGTAGTGTTATAAAATCAAGGGTTGAGGGCTGGAGAGATGGTTTAGCAGTTAAGCGCTTGCCTGTGAAGCCTAAGGCCCCGGTTCGATGCTCAATTCTCCAGGACCCACCTAAGCCAGATGCACAAGGTGGCACATGCATCTGGAGTTCATTTGAAGTGGCTGGATGCCCTGGCACACCCATTCTCTCTCTCTCTACCTCTTTCTCTCTCTGTCACTCTCAAATAAATAAAAATAAAACAATTTTTTTTTAAAAAAATCAAGAGTTGAAAAGCTTTTTCTGTGAGGGGGTTCAACAAGTTAAATACTAGAAGCTTTGCTAGCCACATGGTTTCTATGACAACTACTTAACTATTATGCCAACTCAAGCTGGCTACAGAGAATAAATGAATGAGTGTGGCTGGACTCCAATAAAAATTTAAGCTGGGTATGGTGGTATATACCTTTAATCCCAGTACTTGGGAGGCAAAGGTTGGAAGAGACTACATAGTGAATCCCAGGTCAGCCTGGGCTACAGTGAGACCCTACCTCGAAAAACAAATAAACAAACAAAAAACACCATTATTTACAAAAACTGGCAGGTAATTGCCTGGGTTTGCCTGCAGGTCACAGTTCTAAAGGCTTAGCTTGCTAATGAAAAACCAGACCAACTATCAACCTAACTACTAAGTGATGACTTGGAGGCCCAGTGTTGGATCATATCCATCAACAGGAAATGAGGAGTCAAAGTCAGGTCACTCCCAACATTCACTTTGTCCTGCCACACTGCAGTCTCATGGCCTTTCCAGTCACTCTGGTCAGTCCTGCCTCCCAGACCTTCTCTTAGGGACTCCACGATCCTGTAAGACAGTCTGTTATTTACCCACTTCCTTCCAGAAACGAGGCCTGTGTCTGAGACCCTGGCAAGCTAAGGCCCTCTGGGAATTGTCTCCCCTTGCCTGGTCACCAGTTTATGCCCAAGTGTAGGCAGACAATTTCCTCCTACACAGGGCATACAGAGCCACACTGTGGGAGAGCTGCTGAAAGGGTGAGTCTCTGTTAAGGTAACACAGCCCCACATCAAGCACCAGAAACTGCAAGAGCCACTGTTATGCAGTGGGACTCGCGGAGGGTAGAGACCCCACAGACAGGGACTCATTACTAAAACTTACACTTTGCCCCCAGGTACAAATAGGAGCCTTGATCTACTGAGTACTCACAGGGGTCAGATATTCAAATCTAATCCAATTTGTAAGCATCTTGCTTGTTCTTGTGCTCAGCTGTTTTGGTCAACTCCCCTACTAGAATTTAAGCTGAAAAGAAAATGACCTGTGTACCCAGCACCATCCCTGATGCATCGGAAGTATTCAGTGCACATTTGCAGAGTTCTCTGATGAACCAAATGACGGCAGATTAGGCAGTAGTAAAGTTACAAGGTTACGAACGTGGCATATTTAACTCCACTAACCTCTCTAACTCTACAAATCAGTTACTATTATTTTCCCCCATTTTATTGATGATAAAACTAGGGTTCCTAAAGGTTAGCCCTTCTAGCCCAAGGTCAGAAAGCAAACAAATGGCAAAAGCAATAATTAAACCCAAATCTGTCAGGCTCTTAACCGTGAATCCTTTCATCCGTTCGGCCCAACCCCCCAAACAATGATTGTCCTTGTCCCAAGCCAGACAGTGACCCAGGCCTTGTTCCACCCATAACAAAAAGTCATCTTTTCTCTTTTTCCTCTATCATCTTTGCGCCTAGTATCTGGGAATTGCCCTCACCTATAAAACCAGAAAAACTTCCCATTGTCCACACCCATCTGCACCAACTCCCAGGGATTTCTGTGAGAACTGATTCAATCTTCTGCATTCATGAAGCTGCTAAAAGCACAAGTAGCTTGTTCTCCATTTTCTTTTCCCCATGACTTCCCAAACAGCTAAGGCTGAGCTCTTTCTTGGTGTCTAAGGAGCTCATAACTTTTCAATGGATTATAAAAGTTATTCCCCCAGGGGCTCAGCCAAGTAGCCATTGCTGGGAGAGGCTTTGGCATGATGTTGGTGAATCCAGCCCTTTCTGATCTAATGGCAGTTCTTAATAATATGACTGGGATTATTATTGCCTTCAATTAAAAGGTTGGCCATGAGCAACTTACTACTTCAGAGAGATTCCCTGGAGTCACAGTAGTCTTTTGCAGTCATTTTTATAATTTTTGCCATAGGGGCACTGTAAGAGCTGAGTCTTTGCCTCCTGCACCCCCACTAAATGCATTAATTAATAAATACAAAGCATTCGAATACTTTATGTTGCTGGCTAGTTACCAGGTTTTAAATTTTGGCTTCCTTACAGGTGGATGGAGCTGGTTCATCAGGACCACTGTGTTCTAAACCTATAAAATAATTAGGAAAACGTTAAACCTTCTTCCCATGTAGGATAGTATTAACAGTACCACAGCTGCACCCTCCAGCATGACCCCTCTGATCTTACTGGAGATAGTGGACAGCACAGGGCTGGGTTCAAAGACAGTATGATGAATGGTCCCTGGAGAAAGCACGACCTACTTCCTCTCCCTGGATACCACCTTGGAAGCCAGGGGCACTGCTCACTGGCTACAAGGTCAATGAACTCTTGACTCTGCATATGTGCTTACAGCTGGAGGGAGTTCCTGAAGGAGAAAAAAAAACAACATGGGACACAAGGAGGTCAGAAAGAAGGGTTCAGTTATAAGGCAGAATCAGAGATGCCCAGATGCCATGGAAACAGGTCACTCAGCTCTAGGAGGAGTCACACTCTAGCTTCATTCACTGGGAGAGAAAGGATTAGCATGTCTCCAGGCCCCATACTCTTGGAGGAGACCAATTTTACAGGTGCAGGCGTGAGGCCTGGGGCTGCAGGTGTAGAGCTCAAAGACAGGAATCTCTAAGGTCAGGAAAGACCAAGGGCCAGAGAAGCCTGGGACCCTGAAGACAAAGCAGGAAATACAGGCGCTGAGGCCAGAGACACAGGTGCTGGGGCCCTTTATCTGGTCCATGATAGAAAGCATACATAATTTGTGCAATGAAAAAAATGGACTGAGGCAGGCAAAACTTTCGGTCTGGCCTGAAAATGTTATCTAAGTTTACATTGGCCAAGAAAGGTTGTATCTTCGCTAATCTTGACACTTACTTAGAAAGATTCTCCCTTATTTTTAAAAAATATTTTAATTAATTTATTTGAGAGATAGAGAGAGAGTATGGGTGTACCAGGGTCTCCTGCTTCTGTAAATAAATTCCAAATACATGTGCCACACGCACTTCTGGCTTTATGTGACTTAAACCCAGGCCATCAGACTTTGCAAGCAAGTGACTTTAACCACTGAACCATCTCTCCAGCCCTTTCACTATTTTTAACCCAACCAATAGAATATAATCTACTTTCATGAATGGTGGTGGTGGCACTTTCTCTGTCTCTCTCTCTTGTGTGTATGCATGGGCATACATATGTGCTTAATTTTTATTTCTAAAAGATGACTATTTAAAGTCTTGGGCTGCGTGTGACTTCATCCAGGACAGGGAGCAGATGGAGGAGAGATGAAGTGGTATATCCTACCAGGGATCATTGCTGCCTCTGAATTTCACCCAGAAGAACTTATGAGCACCAGTGGGCAACCCCTACATTGCCACAGGGGCCAGAGAGAGGGCTTAGTGGTTAAGGCCTTGCCTGCAAAGCCTAAGGACCCACGCTTGATTTCCTAGTACCCATGTAAGCCAGATGTGCAATGTGGCACATGTGTCTGGAGTATGTTTGCATCAGCTAGAGGGCCCTAGCTGCTTATTTTCTCTATCTCTATGTCTCTTCTTATCTCTCAAGTAGATAAATAAAAGTCAAATATCTAGAACAAGGAAAGATGCCCCTGTCTGCAGGTTCTGTGGCTGCATTTCCCACTCCCACAAGGAGAAATCTGAGGCTATACTGGCGCTTCTGTAGCCATCACTTCATTTGTCTGTTCCCGGCTGACTTGTGAGGACTTCCTACTTCCTCAGCAGCATATCCCTGGTCCACCTGTCTTTGTTAAGGAACGAGATGCCAGGTTTTGCCATGTCTCCTGCTCTAGAACCAGCTTCTGCCAATGCTTGATAGACCTCACTGCTTTTTCTGCCACACCTTTTGAAGGTCCTGACTTAGCCACAGAAGCGAAGCATAAGCCTCCAAACAGCTTGATCTGCCCTAACTTGCAGAGTAGACACTACCAAGCCAGGACTTTTGCTATAGGCAAATATACCTACAAGGATGCCCAGTGACCTGACGCTTGTGACCCAGTTCTGAGTTAAACCAGTCACTTTCTTTCTCCCTAGGGATTGAGAAAGAAAGATCCCAAGAGATTGAGCTTGTCCATGATAAGACTGAAGGACCATGCGGGCTGTGGCTGGGGCTTGATAGAGATGAAGAAAGTTGGGCTAGACAGAACTGAAGGTGAGAGAGGACAGAAGACAAAGTCCCAGAGCTCCACTCTCCAGCTCTGGGACCTTCACCTGCAGGTAGGCCGGTATCTCCAGCCAGCTCATCACTGGCATCGAGTCTGTCTTCAGTAGCATCCTGGTCGCTCCCTTGGGGCATCATACTCAGCACTCTGACTCTGGGGAGGTCACAATGCACAGCAATTCAAGTTAAATTCTCCACTTCTCACCTACAGTGACCAGTTCAAGGATGGGGAGGTGACAAAAGTAAACACAGTGAGACTTCAACTAGGGGGCTTGTGCCCAAGCTATGGAGAGAGAGTCTTCCAATACCTACACTGATAATGGAAACATCTGAGGACATCTACAGCTGTTTAAAGAAGCCCACTAGAGAATGACTCCCCTGGAGAAATCAAAGCGGAAAGATGCTGGGAGCTGGAATCCTATTTTTTTCTTTTTATTTATAAATATATTTTTTATTTGCATAGATTATAGTCTTGCATCCCCTCATCCCTGGCCTCCATTAGAGCCCTAGCTTGTTAATGCCCTAAATCTACCTATCCCTGGAGCTGTCATACACTGGCTTTTTAGTCACAAGAACAAACATACTTTTTTCTTTCCTTTTAAGACTAGTTTAAATGGCCGGGCATGGGGGCATGCACTTTTAATCCCCACACTTGAGAGGACCACTGTGAGTTTGAGGCCAGCTTAGTACTGTGGAGTGAATTCCAGGTCAGCCTGGGCTACAGTGAGACCTTGAAAGGCTCCTGTTTCTTGTGGGGCAGGTGCCTTCTTCTCAGGTCCTTATTAGCGTTTTATTCACTTTCCAATTTGTGATGAACAAACCTTCTTTGGCTACCCTGGTGCCTACACGCCCTGTGGAGCCATCCTCCAGCCATCTTTCCCACGCACCTTGGCCACCATCATGCTTTTGTGTCTGTGCATGGGCATGCTGGGGCCTTTTGCTGCTGCCAACAAATGCCAAACGTGTTTTTTTTTTTGTGTGTGTGTGTGTGTGTGTGTCCAGCTTATGTTGGCAGCTTGGGGACAGAGCCCTGGGCTGGCAGGCTTTGCCAACAAGTACAACTAACAATTGAGCCCTCTTCATCTTCTCGGGCCCTGGGCTTCTGTTTCATTCAAGTCATTTCACATATCATCTGACAGCTAAATGTGACCATGAGATATATTTTATGGTAGGCTTGTTGTTGGTTTTTATTTTGTTTTGTTTTGCTATATAGCCTCCGCTAGCCTTGAATTCATGATCTTTCTACTTCTGCCTCTGGAGAGCTGAGTCTCCAGGTGTGTACCACCTCACCTACAGAAAAATTGTTTATATTGCCCAACAGACAGCATCGGGTGTCACTGAACTCTCAAAGGCCAGCACCTAGTTGCCTGGTAGGGGAAATGCAATTTTTCCTTCCTCACTGGGGCAGAGGAGCTAGTTTCTGGTATGTTCACACATGAAGCTTACAGTAGGTGCTCAGTATGTGTTGGATGAATAACAGTGAGCAGTAGGTAGGGTTGGAATCTTTGAACAACTGAAAGACTCTTCCTTGTCCTGTCACAGAAGGAGAAACAAGGGAAACGCGAAAGATGATATTATCTGGTCAGCCACTCTTTTCTTTTTCTCCTTCTTCTTCTTCCTCCTGCTCTTCTTCTTTTAGTTTTTTGATGTAGGGTCTTGCTCTGGTCCACTGACCTGGAATACACTATGTAGTTTCAGGGTGGCCTCGAACTCACAGTGATCCTCCTACCTCTGCCTCCCCACTGCTGGGATTAAAGGTGTGCACCACCACACCCAGCAGTGGTCAGCACTCTTACACTTCCCTTCTCCTCAGCAAAATTCCACACTTAGTCTCTCCTCATCTTCACTCAGAATTCCTGTGTATCTCACATGCCTTCCACTAATGTGCTCTCTCCACAAAACTGTTCTATGCCATCCTACGCCACTTCAACATTACTAAGTATCCCTTCAGGGGAATGGAGAAAGGAGCAGAGCAAATTAGCTTGTCAAATTCACTTTGTACATACATTTATCCATGTCTTGCTTTTCTTTCTTCCTCCCTTCCTTCCTTCCTTCCTTCCTTCCTTCCTTCCTTCCTCCCTCCCTCCCTCCCTCCCTCCCTCCCTCCCTCCATCTCTCTCTCTCGCTCTTTCTTTCTTCCTAAGTCTATGGATGCATCTATCTGCTTAACTAGGAAGCTAGCAGGAAAACCATCAGATCTTATGGTTGCTTGACTTTTCCAGGTGTACGTTTTCATGAGCACACATGTCTCATGAAACTCACTTTGACATGTTTTAGAGATGGCAGTTCAGTTGTGAAAACCTTCATTGTCGAGCTGGGCTCCTGAGCTCGCAAGTAGGGCTCTAGGCCAAGTTCTTCTGATGCCACTGTGGGTAAGCAAGTGCAGATTAGGTAAGAGGTTACATATTTGGGGCTATAGAGATTGCTCAGAGGTCAAAGGTACTTGTTTGCAAAACCTAATGATCTGTGTTTAAGTCCCTAGTACCCATATAAATCCAGACGCACAAAGTGGCACATGTGTCTGGAGTTCATTTGCATCTGGCAGGAGGCCCTGGTATGCCCATACTCTCTCTTTCTAATAAATAATAAAATATTTTTATAAGAGGGAGAGCAACAGAGAAAGAATAGACATGCCAGGGCCTTTTGCCTTTACAAGTGAATTCTAGGACGTATGTGCCACTTTGTGCATCTGGCTTTATGTGGGTACTGGGGAATTAAACCCAGGCCATTAGGCTGTAGAGGCAAGCACTTTAACTGCTGAGCCATCTCTCCAGCCCAATAACATAATCTTTAAAATGAAGTCACATCTGTCACACTGTACAAGCCAGGTCTCACAGACAAAGCTTCCTGGTTCTCTCCTCCTATCTATGGGTATCTTTTAGTCACAGAATTAACCTGTAAGCCTTTCATTTTGATTCTGTGTTAATGGATTTTTTTATATTTTTGCTAAAGTGAACTTTGTCTTGTGAAGCTGACTTTTCAGTTTTTCTTCTTAAGTTCCTATGAGGTCAACACAGAAGATAAAATTGGATGCAACTTTACACAATAATCTTTTCAGCAGAATTAAGGTAATTTGTTTAAAGGAATATTTTGAGGTCCCTAAAATACATGCTAAAAAACAGGCTGAGTGATTATCACAGACTTACAATGCAAATTAAAAAAAGAAAGAAACAAAGAAAGAAAGGCCAGTTAACTTGTCTTTGAATACTACTTTTTTTTTTTTAAATTAAGGTTTATTTGTATTTATTAGAGACAGAGAAGAAGAAAGAGGGACTGAGAGTGGGCATGCCAGGGCCTCCAGCCACTGCAAACCAGCTCTAGACACATATGCACTTTGTGCATCTGCCTTACGTGGGACCTGGAAAACCAAACCTGGGTCCTTAGAATGTGCAGGCAAGCTCCTTAACCGCTAAGCTATCTCTCCAGCCCAAATACTACTTTGATATTGGTATTGACTTGATTGTTTGAGAAGATTCTTCAAACACTCAGTCCACATCCATCACCCTCCTGGAGACAATTCTGGCAAAGACAGGTTTTAAAGGAGTGCCCAATCCTCCTCCAGGTGTGGTTCTAGTTTCAAAGGACTTGCTCTTGTGCAAGGACTTGCCATTGTGTGAAATTCTTCTGGACTTGAAAGAATTTGCATGTAAATTCCTTAGACAATACTGGGAATTCAAACTGCTAATGCTTTGGTTTTTCTATCTGTAAGGCTGAGACAATATCATATACCCCATTGGGTTCCTGACAGGAACAAAAGAAGAAGATAAAAATATATGAAACATAAGCACTTCATCAGTAATTATTGTATGCGCATGTCTGTGCTTGTATACAGTATATGCACATCCCTCTCCCTCTCTCTCTCTCTCTCTATCTATATATACATATACATACATATTTTATATATATATATATGAGATATTTATGATAAACAGAATTAATGTGGAAGTTAGGTGAAGACTTAGGGCTATTTATACTTATGATAGAGTACTTGTGACCTGTGGGAAGATACCAAAATATGTAAACTCTTTGACATCCACTTGTGTTTTTGCCTTTTCTAAGGTGAAAACCCTCAGTTATCATCATGTTCTTTCTCTTACTAGTCCACGACCTTGAAGAAATTAACAACCATCACCAAGTGGACAGACAATTAGACATGTCCCGTGTAGCTCACTGCCCGGGACTCAGAAGAATCTCATGCCTTGTCTGTCTAGAAAGAATAAATAAATAAAGCTCTTTCTACTCATCAGAGGAAACCTGGAACTTGGAAGACAGCACTTGTCACTTTAACAGGGACGAATTTTTCATAATAAATAGTAGAAAAGATATTTAGGATGAGTTTGAACATGATATTTGATTTAGGGAAGTGAGTATACATATAAGTTTTCTAATAAAATTTACAGTATCATTTCCATAGTCCACTAGTTCTTTTAAATATTTTATTTATTTATCTATTTATTTATTTGAGAGAGAGGCAGATATAGAGAGAGAATGAGCACACTAGGACCTCCAGCCATTGCAAACGAACTCTAGACCCATGTGCCACCTTGTGTATCTAAAATACATGAGAACTGAGGAATCAAACCTGGGTCCTCAAGTTTCATAGGCAAGTGTCTTAACTGTTAAGCAATCTCTCCAGCCCAATTTCACTAGTTATTTTTTTTAAAGAACAAAGAATATAACAGGAGATAGCCTATTGGGTCTATTTTTTCCCCAGTCAGGTAGTCTGAAGATGTGATGTGACATCCTTCCCTTCCATCAATATTTAAGGGTGAGAAATGTATGAAACATAGACTATTTTTCCAAAGAACCTACCATAAACCTCCTTTATCTGCTCTGATATCCCTGGGCTATCATCAGTCTGTTATGTTTTCTACTGGTTTTTTTTTTTTTTTTTTTTTTTTTTAATATTTGGGCTGGAGGGATTGCTTAGTGGTTAAGGCACATACCTGCAAAACCAAAGGACCCAGGTTCAATTCCCCAGGACCCATATAAGCCAGATGCACAAAGTGGCTCATGTGTCTGGAGTTTGTCTGCAACAGCGGAAGGCCCCAGAGTGCTCATTCTCTCTCTTGTTCTTTCTGTCTGTCTGTCTTTCTCTCTCTCTCTCTCTCTCTCTCTCAAATAAATAATTAATTTAAAAAGAAATATTCTATTTATTTGTTTATTTGTATGAAGAAAGCATATGTCTGGCTGCACCAGGGTCTCCTGCCACTGTCAATGTGCCCCCTACTCACGTGCCACTTAGCTAGTGCATCTGGCTTTATGTGGGCACCGAGGAAATTAACCAGGCTGGTAGGCTTTGCAAACAATCTCCTTTAACCACTGAGCAATCTCCCCAGCCAAATTTTCTATTTTACAAAATATTTTTTATTTATTTGCATGAAGAAAAAGAAAGGAGAAAGAAACAGAGAGAAAGATTGGGTGCACTAGGGCCTCTAACTATTGCAAACAAACTCCAGACACAAGTGCCAATGTGAATCTGGCTTTACATAGGTACTGGAAAATTGAACCTGGGTCCTCAGGCTTCACAGGCAAGTGCTTTAACTGCTAAGCCATCTCTCCAGCCCTAGTTCACTAGTTCACAAGTTCACTTTGTGCATCTGGCTTTCCGTGGGTACTAAGGAATCGAACCCTGGGTTATTAGGCTTTGTAGACAAGCATCTTAACTGTGGAGCTATCTGCCCTGCCCAATTTCCCTTTTTAATTGTCACATTACTCTCAGTTGATAATGAACTTGTCAGTGACACAAGCCAGGTTTCCCATATCCTTTTCATCAGCTTGATTAAAACCTTGCATCTTTTGAAAATTTTGCTACTTCACTTTGTAAATGTTGTGCAATCTTTCCACTGTGGTTTTTAGATGCTGAAAATATCCAGATAATCCTGAAAAAGACAGATGCACAAGGCTTAGCATCAACATGTTGGGAGGCCTAGCATTAAATAGGAAAAGATGTCTCAGGTAGGGAAGGGAGGGCTCATTTGATAAGTGGTCGGTTCATTTGTGGATGTTTTAATGTTATGACAGATTTGGCTTTCCTGTAACTTTTTAAAAACATACTTTATTTTTATTTATTTATTTGAGAGAGAGAGAGCAAAAAAAGAGAAGATATATAGAGAGAATGGCCTCTCTTGTGCCAGGGCCTCCAGCCACTGCAAACAAACTCAAGACGCATGCACCACCCTTTGTATATGGCCTTACATGGGTATTGGGGTATTAAACCTGGGTCATTAGGATTTGCAAGCAAGCTCCTTAACTGCTAAAACATCTTTGCAGGGGAAGCCTTTTATTTTAATCTATTTATTTATCTATTTAAGAAAGAGATAGAGAGAATGGGCACACCAGGGACTCTAGCTACTGCAAATGAACTCCAGATGTATGCACCACCATGTGCACCTGGCTTACGTGGGTTCTGGGGAATCGAGCTTGGATCCTCAGGCTGTGCAGGCAAGGTTCTTAATTGCTAAGCCATCTTTCCAGCCCTCCTGTAATCCATTCAAGCACTAGTCTGGACAATGAATTGCCAGATAAAAAGAACCTGCAGGAAAACCCTGTCCAGTGAGCACAGGTTGGTACAAGGTGGGTACAGGAAGAGGAGGACCCTTCCAAGTCACTCTGTCACAAAAGCCCTGTTGTGTATATTGGACCACACAGGGAATAATGCATTTCAGACAAATGTAAATGGACGAAGTCCTGAGGGCAGGTCCACAGCATTCACTCTTGTGGAACACCAAGGCCTACACTCCAAAGCACTTTTACAACGTGGTCTACCCTCCCCCCACCTTAATAACAGCCCATTTTCATGTAGCGTTTGCTTGTTGATTCTGTAGTAGTGAAGTCTTTGCTTTATTGTGTTTCTGGATCGCATGGGGTGCGCCTATTTCTTTCTTACATATTGGTTTGCAGAAAGCAATTGCCTTGAAGTTCGTAATCCCACCCATTCATGCATTCCTTTCTGCATTGTCCCCCTTGATCATGTCTGACCTATCACTAGAGAGCTGATCTTCCTCAGCTCAAACCCATTCAAGAAGTATCTTTGCTTCTTGACGTGTCTGGTGTGAAGATGCCAAAGGTGTACAAGAGCACCCTTCCCGTGTATTCTTAAATGACTCCCTAGCACCAACCTGTGCAAAGAAATGGAGACTTGGTTCTGTTGGAAGGGAGGGGAAGGCGTTGCCACTTTGCAGGTACAACCTGAAGAACAGTTTTGGTATTTTTCCCTTTCTCTACGCCACACATGGTGCTGGGCACTTTACACGCTCACTGTACTTTAATTCCTTGGATAACTTCCCTGTTGGGCTTATCCTTCTGCCCTCCTGCCCATGGAATGCGAGTTCCGCTGGGACTGGGAATGCTGTCTTTTTGTGTATTGCCACATCCCCAGTGTCTAGGACAGCATCTGGGAATAGAGCAGATACGAGCCAGACATCTGAATATGGGGAGAAATCCCCATTTTACAAAATAACCGGGGCACAGAAAGAGGTCATTTAGAAGCCATTGACCTAATGTCACAGAGTGAAGTGAAAAATTAGACCTCAAACAAAAGATAGTACTAAAACCTACAGTCTTGGGCTTAGCTGCTCAGGCACTTGCCTATGAAGTCTAAGGACTTAAGCCAGATGCACAAAGTGGCACATGTGTCCGGAGTTGGTTTGCAATGGCTAGAGGCCTGGCATGTCCATTCTCTCACCCCCTCTCTCTAATAAATTAATTAAATTTAAAACTCTACTACAGTCTTAGACGACATCTAGCACTCACGCTGATAGGCTGACCCTTGCCCGCCCTGTGTCACCCACCCATAACCTTGGTTCACCACTGGTCAGTGGCAGAAGGACACATTTTCATTACCCATCAAACTCCTCCATTGTCCTCATCCAACACAAAGCTACTGGGAGTTTTCACTTGTGCTTGACTTCCCGGCCTGTCCCCTTTTGGTGTTCTGTGTCCCTGGCTAATAAACTGTTAATTACAGCCACCACAAGGTCTACAGCCATTAGCTCCAGAGAAAGGAGCTGTTTGGCAGCCGCTGGGAAAGTTGATCGAAGTTATTTGGGAATTAATCCACTGTTGAATGTCGTCTTACAAGTCTGGCTTTGGGGAGAAAAGGATGAAAGGAACTAATGCTGTTGGTATAAAGGTGAACTTACATGTAACACACAGGCACACCCACAAATGCCCTTGACTAAAAGTTAAAATATGATTATCAGAGGATAAGGAGGACTTAGAACTGCAATGTAAGACATGAAGAAGTACGTCCAGGCTTTCTGCGTTCCACAGGGCTACAAGTGCGCTCTGAGCCAAGGAGAGTTAAGAGAGAGCGCGTCAGAGCTAGCAAATTGAAATATCTTTAGGTAGAATTAAGTATAGCTCCCGAGATTATAATTCAGATGAGGGCTGCAGCACTAGTTCAACATTCCTCAAACTGCTAGTCATGGGACAAAGTCTTGCAAACAGGGAGGAGCCGCTGCAGTCTGGGGAGGGATGCCTGTCTCATCTCAGCCCATCTTTCTTCAGGCTCCAATCCTAGCGCAGCTGCCCTCTGCCTGCTCAGAGCCTGGATGGGGCAGCACAGGCTGAAAGCTGGGCTGCTTAACATCCAGCAGGGCCCCTTGCCCCGTGGGGTGTACCTGACAGGGGAGGATGTGGTGGATGTCCCTGGGGCAGGCAAGGACCATGCTCACCACAGGATAGTGCCCACTTCTAGGTTCATTGATGACAGGGCCAATGTGACAGAGTCCGCAAGGTCACAGTAGAGTGATAACTCAAAGGAGCCATTTCCCTTCTCTGCATAGGCAGGCAAGTTTCCTATTCCTTTACTCCCACATTCATTCATCCATTCACATAGCTTCTATCCTGTTGTAGTCAGGTTTGCATTGCTGTCAGAAATCATGTGACCACGAGAAGCTTGTGGGAAAAAAAGAGTTGAGTTTGGCTTATAGCCTCAAAGGGAAGCTTCATGATGGCAGGGGAAAACAACAACATGAGCAGAGGGTAGACATCTCCCCCTGGCAAACATCAGGTGGTCAAGAACAACAGGAGAGTGTGCCCAACACTGGCAAGGGGAAACTGCCTATGAAACCCAGAAGCCCACCCCCAACAACTCCAAGAGGTGTTAATTCCCAAATCTTCATCAGCTGGGAAACTAGCATTCAGAACACCTAAGTTTACGAGGAACACCTGAATCAAACCACCACATTCTGCCCCTGACCCCCATAAACTGATAACCATCAGTGATGTAAAATGCAATACATTCAGTCCAACTTTAAAAGGCTCCATAGTTTTTATCAACCCTAATGATGTCCAAACATCCCCATAGTCCGAGATCTTTTAACTGAGCCATAATACCAAAAAGTACCCCTCCAAAATGCATAATGGCACAGAATAAACATTCACACTGCAAAAGATGGCATTGGGCATAGCCAAGAAATATTTAACCAATACAAGATTTAAATAGAGCAAACATCAAACTCAGTAGCTCTAAGTCCAACTACTCTAGCCAGTGACACGTCTCCAAGTCCAATAATTTTAACCAGCAACAAGTCTCTGGAGTTCCAATTCCACCCCTTCAGCTAGGCTACTCACAGTCCTGGAAACTTCATCGGGGCCAGAAGCACCCCTTGGCAGCCATATCATGGTCCTAGCATCTCCACTGGATCTCCACTGCAACCCACAGTTCAACCTCATGGCCCCATGGGGTCTCCATGCAGGCATCCAGCAAACTTGCTTCACACTGCCCATGACCATTTCCAAAACACAAGACCATGTTGCAAATTCAATGACCCTCTCTTTTCCTACATTTCTTATACTCCATAATACCAGGTGGGGTGTCAATTTGTTAATCCAGGGGGGGAATAAAGCAGACTTTGAAGAACAGGATACTCTTTCAGCATTCAGTCCTCTTCAAAAGACTGCATTCTTTCTGTTGTCCCAATGGAAGTCAGTTGGCCCAATCTCAATGGTTGTAGTCTCTTATACAATTACAGCTAAACAGGCAGAAGTTTCAGGCCAAAGATTTCCTTCTGTGCCTTATCCCTCTGCACACATCGTGTTTCTATGCAATGTAACCCTGCAGATTCTCAGGACATGGGCATAAGAGCAAGCCTCTCACACAAACTGCTTTTAGCCCAGTCCAAGCAAAGCTCTTTCTCGCCCTTATAAGCCAAACTCATAGTCCATAGTTCTTACTGCATTCAGGTCTTTCAACTGTGACCAGAATAGTCCATCAAGCTGTTCTTGCAGCACTTCAAGTCAAAAGTTAGGCCAAAGTTTCAAATTCTCCACATTCCTCTTGAAAATCAGCAACAAAAGGCCAAAGCCACACAGTCAGGTTTCAAGAGTAATGATACTACTCTTGGGACCAGCTTTACTGTTGCAGTCAGGTTCGCAATGCTGGTAGAAATCACCTGACTAAGAGCAGCTTGTGGGGGAAAATTTTGGTCCAGACTCGAGGAAGAGCTCTGTGATGGCAGGGGAAAATGATGGCATGAGCAGAAGATGGACATCACTCCTGGCCCACATAAGTGGACAACAGTAACAAAAGAGTGTGCCCAAACAGTGGCAACGGGAAGCCCACCCCCAACAATACACTGCCTCCAGGAGGCTTTAATTTCAAATTACCATCAGCTGGGTATACTAGCATTCAGAATACCTAAGTTTATGGGGGACACCTGAATCAAACCACCACACCATGTAAGCCAGATGCACAAGGTGGTACATGCGTCTAGAGTTCATTTGCAGTGGCGAGAGGTGTGGTATGTATACTTGATTAAAATGCAACATGTATGTATGAAATTGCCAAAGAATAAATATCCCATAATTAAAGAGAAGTCACAGGACACCAAGTTGCCCACCAGAGGAGATCCCTTGCCTGGGTACCATGTGTACATGGGCTCAGAATGTGGGCAGGAGGATATGTCTCTTTGACAATACAGTATACAGAGTTCTAAGCAGCCCAAGGAACAGGCTGCTTCTGTGGACCAGCTCTTTCCAGGACAGCCTTTGTGCTTCCCTGGAGGAAGGTGGGAGAGGTGGGGCAGGAGATGGGGGAAACACATCACTGAAGCTAGGGGCAGCCTGCCACCCTGTGCCACCATAGAACAAGGCCAGGCAAGGATACTAATGAAGGCTCTTCCTCCTGTTCCCCATCTTAGAACCCCAGGCCTCTCTCTCTCTCTCTCTCTCTCTCTCTCTCTCTCTCTCTCCCTCTCTCTCTCTGTATAAGCTCGTCCTTCCCACCAGCATTCCAGCGGCCACCTGCAGAAACACATCTGTGATGTGCATTAGACCACATGTCCTCACAGTGCTCATTAGCATATTAAAAAGCTCTGAGAAGTCCTGCAAGCAACACAGTGCTTCACATGTTTCATTTTGAAAAATCATCTCATCCTAGAATCCTGTGTATATCCCAGTGTGTGCTCTCAACACAAAAAGAAGTCCAGATCCAGACGGAGGCAGACATGACTTGCTCAAGGTTAAGAATCAAGGCGAACTTGCATTCCAGCGCTTGGTGAATAGCTTTGCCTTTCTCCTCATTTCACCATGGCGCCAGGGCACTGCTGTCATGTGCAGTGGCTCCTTGGGATAGGTGGTGACAAAGCTGACACTTCTGTCAAGCAGAAGTCACTCAGGGTGGATGCCTTTTAACATGCTACTGAAAACAAACTGAAACCACGCTCTAGAAGTCTGATGGGGAACAGATTCTTAAGTCAGAGGCACTGAAGACTGACTGTGCAGGTGGGTTCAGAGGTAAGAGAGGCAATGGGGATGCAGCGCTCAGCCCCCCCCCCCCAGGACCACAGACCCAGCCCTCCCACTGCTCCAGCCCTCAGGTTTCCCAGGGTGAAACAAAAGACTTTAGTGGCTTTAAAAATGTTGTATTTATTTATTTGAGGGAGGGGGCAGATAGAGAGAGAATGGGCACACCAGAGCCTCTGCCCACTGCAAACAATTTCCAGATGCATGTACCACCTTGTGCATCTAGCTTTATCTAGGTATTGGGGAATCAAACCTGGATCTTTAGGCTCCACAGCAAGAGCCTTAACCACTGAGCGATCTCTCCAGCCCTCTGCTGACTTTTACTTTGGCCCATTTGCTGTCCTAAAGTAAAGCGGTTTGGTGGTTCGTTCTGGGGAGGGAGTCCTCCATCACCACTGAGACGCCTGCTCCCTCCCTGGCACTTACTAAGCTCCTGCCTCACTCACCAACACTGGTCAATGTGGGCTCTTGACCTGACCCGCCCTAGCCCCATGGGCCTTCTGCGAGAACACCAAGCTGCCGGCTGTGGTGTGCAGGTCCTCTTACACGAGGGCTCTGGCCCACCTCTCCTGAGTCACCTCTCCTGAGTCACCTCTCCTGAGTCACCTCCTACCACCTTTCACCTCACTTCATGGATGTGCATCTCCTTAATGCTGGCCACTAAGTCTCTTCATTTGCCTCTCTCATTTGTACTCAGCACCATCTGAAATGACCTAACTTGGGCTGGAGAGATGGCTCAGGGGTTATGGTGCATGCCTACAAAGCCTAATGAATCAGGTTCCATTCCCCAGTACCCACGTAAGCCAGATGCGCATGGTAGTACATACATCTGGAGTTTGTTTGCAATGGCTGGAGGCCCTGACTCTCTCTCTCTCTCTCTCTCTCTCAAATAATAAATAAATGAAAATAAAATGAATTTTTATTTATATATTTTTAACCTTTACAAAATAAAATGACCTAATTGTCCATTTGCCTGCACGGGGCATGGCTCTCCAAGATGAGCCTGGGCATCCCTAAGAGCACAGTATTGCTCACTGGGCCATATTCACTGCTTAGTGACGAGAAGCAAAGATTGACTTGGTGCATTTAGTTTTGCTCAATGAATGAATGGATCTCTGTCAGGAGACAATCTATTCCCCCTTCCAGTCTCATGTCAGATAAAGTCCTTCTAGAATTATCCAGGCAAAACTGAAGAGCTAACCCCTGAATTCCTGAAAATGTTTGTGCCTGCCTTTCAGACCACACTGCACAACTGTACTCGGTGCTTCAAGGACAGAGATTTGTGTGCATTCTGCGAGGCCCGGGTCTCTGCCATAGGCTGGCCCACATACATCCTCCACTGTGCTGAAGCATGAACTGCTTGTTGAGAAGCAGAATACGTCTGTGCTCACACATTAGAGGCTTCCTCCCTCCAGGAGAGATGATCAATAAGGGTTTTAAATATATATCTATATTATTTTAAATATATATGTATATATTATATAATACTTATATATATTAAATATATATGGTTTAAAATATATATATAATTTATTTATTTGAGAGAGAGGCAGATAGAGAGAGAGAGAAATATATAGGTATGCCAGGGTCTCTAGCTATTCAGCCACTGCAAGAAAACTCTACACGCCTGTGCCACCTTGTGTATCTGGCTTACTTGGGTACTGGGGAATTGAACTTGGGTCCTTAAGCTTCAAAGACAAGAGCCTTAACTGCTAAGCCATCTGTCCAGCCTGAGTCAAAAGGGTTTTAGAGCTTGTATTTAAACAGCTTCCATCTTCCTCTCCACGTGCATCCTCCAAGAGAAAGATCACATAAAAGTGACACTGGCTAGCAGAAATTGCACATAATAAGAGCCGTGTAGCCTGGGTTCCCGTTCTCATCATGGGGGTGGGAACTTTGAGTTAGCCTTTCCACCTCTCCAAGCCTTTCTCTGTGTAGTACATGTGAATGCATGTGACCGCCCTTCCAACCCTAACTTGGTTTCATTCTGTGGCTCTCAAGCCAACATACTCTTTCTCTCATAGACCATATATGCAAGCCAGTAAGGAGTGACTATGATAATTACAATAAAACAAGTATTTTGCCAAGGAAACCTCACAGTCAGGGCAACAGTCGAGCAGCCAGCACTGTCTAACTGGTGTCTCAATTCATACCAATTTTGCTATGCAAAAGATTGTACCAAAGGAGGGGATTGCCACATCCATTACAGATTCAGGACTTCACACAATCTTGCATTTCATTTCCTCTGGTCCTGTAGATGAGCTTCAAAGACTGCCTGGTCAGAAAGCCTCACTATTGGCCAGGAAGAGCTCAGCACATCACAAGCCTGCGCAGAGCCACAATGCTGGGGTTATGAGGAGGAGAGGAGGCAGCATTCTCCCTCTGTGAACACTGAGGGGTCTGGGCCTGCCTTCCTTCAGATGCTATGGGCTTTTGCTAATTTGTATGACAGCTTCAATGTAAATAGGACACATCTGCATGGGTTAAAGAAATAGCCACATGTTGCAAAGGGCAGTGTACTGTGTTTATTTATCATCTACAACTGGAAATCAGGTTCTGTTTCTGGTCTAGGACAGCTGACGCTTTGTGACAACCTCAGAGGCATTTTGGAAGAATTTTGGCTGAATATTGACTCTAACAATTATTCGACATTTATTTTATTTTCCATGCTATGTTTTTTCATACTATCTGACTGGGAGAAAGAAGACAGCCACCACCTGCAAAGGTGCTCTTCACCCCGCCACCACACACACACACACACACACACACGCACCCACGCACATCTACTTGTTTCTGCTATCTGTTCCTTGCCTGGAGGTACTTCGTGTTAGGTAAGGACTCCTGAGGCATTCCTTCTTTTTGGTCTCTTAACTGTTTGAGGAAGTGTGCGGGGCGGGGGGGGGGGGGGTCACTGTGCTGCTTCAGGAGATGGTTAAGCACACAGACTAAGGTCAAACCTGGAAAAGTGTCAGAACTGGTATCTAATACAATGGCCACCTACTTCACTGTCTAGAGTCACTTACAGCCTCCCGTCAGCTAGTCAGCTGGGCCACCAGGCCAGAAACACATAACATATCTTCATAGGAATCTGACAGAGGGCAAAGGAATTCCTTTAAGAAAAATAACTCAGGTACAGAAGTGACATCTTTAGTTTTACTAAGACAGCCTATTATGTCTCCTGAATTTCATCACATTATACAGCAGCCCATGTTTATATTTTCCATAAAAGTCACCATTTCTGTAATCATCTTTCCAAAAATTCCATGTAGTTAATGTCTACTTCATTCAATTTAACAGGAAGATGATAAAAGGCTTCTAATAGTCATAATGGTCAAAACATTTAAAGCTGGCATTTTGGGTTTTGGGTTGCTTACCATAGATTTGCATAGTGGACCATGAACTGAGCAGCTATCAAAACACCATCACAAAGCAAAGGCAAAGACTGCACTGATATGAAAGGATAGCCAGAGGGCTGGAGAGATTGCTCAGTGGTTAAGGCACTTGTTGGCAAAGCTGAAGGACACAGGCTTGATTCCCTAGTATACATCTGAAGCGAGCTACACAAGGTAGCACATGTGTCTGGAGTTCCTTTGCAGTGGTCAGAAGTCCTCATGCTCCCATTCTCTATTTGTCTCTCACTCTCTCTCTCAAAGAAATAAAATAAGAACCGTTATTTTCAATGAATAAAAAAGGACAGTCATAATATAGAAGTACAAGTGAAGGACTTGTAGAATAATTTCAGTAGCATAGCTAAAATCTTGATTAAAAATGAAACAGATCTGTGTGTACATGCACGCTCGTGTGTGCACATTCATGTGTGTATGTGTGTGTGCTTAGAGAAGCTCTATAGTACACAGAGCAGGGAGATTTAGGGATGTTGGGGAAACTTTCAGCTTTTCCATTTATGCATCTCTAGTCTATTTAACTTTTTTATAAGAACGTATCTTTCATTTAAAAAGCCAAAAGATGTGGTGGCACATGTCTTTAATCCCAGCACTTTGGAGGCCGAGGCAGGAGGATTCTGTGAGTTTAAGGCCAATCTAAGACTACAGAATGAATTCAGGTCAGCCTGGGCTAGAGCAAGACCTTACCTCGAGAAAACAAAACAAAACAAATAAAATGCAATAAAGATGACATTTGAAAGTATTTCCAGTCAGCGGACACAGGTTTTGCCATTCACCTTCAGGGATTCCATCCATGGAAGCCAGACTGTTGTCTCAAGTCTACCACTTGCTGGATCCAGCTCTGTCTTCCCGTGCCCACAGTGCCTCCGGTCAACGTGCCCAGCACAGTTCTTCCTGGTTTGGAGTCAATTAGGTCTCTCTCCTCACTCCTGGTTACATACCCTATGGCCTCATCCAGTATATCCAGCAAGGTCAAGAGAGCCAGAAACAGTTTGCACCCCAGAGAAAGTATGTTAACAGAGAAGGCTTACTCCACTCCAGCCTGTCAGAGGTGGTCAAGGATCACAGGTGTCAGCACCCCAAGAAAAGCCCAGGCCCACTTCCCTTTGCCCTGGCCCTTCCAGCTGGGCCACCCACGCTCAACAACGCACAAGCTCAGTGTTTCAGAAGACAGATGTCCTAGCCTGTCAGTGGGACACAGACCGAGTACTTGGTGACAGCACCTGCCAGTCAAATGGCTTTTCCGGTGAGCTTACTTCTCCCAAACTCTGAGGATGCACTTTCCAATCTGACTTTCATGTCTCAGGCTGAAGTTTCAAGGACGCATCTGGACAAAATATGCTCTCCACATAGGCCAACAATTTATTTATTTATTGCTTATGACATTGTACTTGGCAGCCAAAGAGACATAAAACAATTTGAACCACTTTGCAGAAAACGGGTGCACAGTTCAGTCCAGAGACCCTGATGGAAGATAATGAGGGCCAATGGAATTAAGCAGATCTTTCTATAATTGACAGTCAAAGAGCCAAGGCAGCGGTAGGTAATTCCTGCCAGGAGCTCCCATATCTTCTTGCCCCAGCTCCTGCTTTGGCATCAAAATGAGAGTACAGGGCTGGAGAGAGGGCTTAGGGGTGAAGGCACTTCCCTATGAAGCCCAAAGACCCAGGTTTGACTCCCCAGTACTCACATAAAGCCAGATGCACAAGGTCGTTGCAAGCATCTGAAGTCTGTTTGGTGGCAGCACCCGCCTCAAATAAATAAATAAAATATCTTTTTAAAAAAGGGAGAGCACAGACATGGGGACTTTGCCATCAACTCTTAATGCCAGGGTGCACAGGGGTTTTGAACACAATGCTGCTGCTTCTGGCTTTCTCCTGACACCAGAAATGCGCTGTCTAGAGCCCTCAGCACCCGCCACCCATCCTTGCATGCTGAAAGCAGCATTCAGCTGGTGCCTGAGACTGGCAGCCCTGAGAATGCACACATCCTAGCGTCCTTACCCCTGTGGCGGGTGCAGCTCAGGCTAGTATGTCCCACGGCTCCTAGAACTCCCTGGTAGGACCCGCTCGCCACAGCCATAACTTCATAGGCTGCTCTTAAGTAGCTGTCTCCCTACATCCCTGACCCATTTCCTCACCACTCTACTGGTTTCCTGGATCACATGCCTCACCCCTCAAACCCCTTGTGACAGGACCCTTGTTATGAAATCTGCTTCTGGGGAGCCTACCTGAGATGTCTCCTAGCCCAGCCTTTAAGATACTGTAAGTCCAAGCCCCACGGCTGTTCATGACACATGGAAATGTTTAAATACTTCAAATTGGTTGCTTTCTTGTGTGTGTGTGTGTGTGTGTGTGTGTGTGTGTGTAAAGATTTAGGGGTGGATAGATGGCTTAGTGGTTAAGGCACTTGCCTGCAAAGCTTAAAGACCCAGGTTCAATTCCCCAGTACCCACATAAAGCCAGATGCACATGGTGGCGCATGCTTTAGGAATTCATATGCAGTGATTAGAGGGCCTGATGCACCCATTCTCTCTCTATCTATCTTTAGCTGCCTCTTTATCTCCCTCAAGCAAATAAATAAAATATTTTTAAATGAGTTTACAGATAAATCTAGATCATTTGCTTTTATTTAAAAATATAGATGAAATATATATATATATATATATATATATATATATATATATATATATTCCTAGGCTGGGTCTGCATTTTCTTATGACCTATGGGTCCAAGCTGGTAGCTAGTCTATGCAGGCTCACCACCCTACCTGGGCCATTTCCTTCAAAGAGATTCTTATTCTTAATGCTAAGGTCAGCCAGCCTACCTGCAAGGCCAGGTGCAGAAAGAGCTTCTGCAAGACTCCCTGTTTTCATGAGGGCCAAGTCACTGTATGGGACCCTCAGGCCTTTGCTTTATATAGAAAAGCAGGTAGATCCCAATCACTGTATGGGACACTTGGGTCTGGGCCTTACATAGAAAAAGCCAATAGACCCCCAGTCACTGTATTAGAAACTCAGGCCTGGACATTACATAGAAAAGCAGGTGTGGGGAGGGGGGGGATACTTAGTGGTTCAGGCACTTGCCTGTGAAGCTCAAGGACCCGGGTTTGATTTCCCAGCACCCACATAAACCCTATGTACAAAGTGGTACATGCATCTAGAGTTTCGTTTGGAGTAGCTAGAGGCCCTGGCATGCCCATCTTTTTCCTCTCTCTCAAATAAATAAATAAAAATATTTTTTTAATAAAAGAAAGACTAGCACGTGGGCAGAAGAAGAGATCTGGCCAGGATGTCACAGCGGGAGCCCTGTCACTGCTGCTGTGGCCCTGCTGGATCCTTCTCTCCTCCTTTGCCTCTTGACCCTCAGCTGTTCCCTCGAGTCTGCTGCTTTGCTCATGATGAATCTCAGCCTTAGAAAAGTGGAGAATTTATTTGTGTAGGTAGTGAAGGTGAAGTTAGGACATCATTTAAGGAGGAAAAGATGATTCCATCAAAATAAAAGAGAGACTGATTGAGAAGGAGAGGGGATATGATATAGGGTGGGTTTGTGAAGGGGAAAGTGGGGGAGGGGAAGGAATTATCATAGTTTATTGTCTATAATTATGAAAGTTGTCAATAAAAAGTTTAAAAAAAATAAAACAGAGAGACATAATTGGATCTGAGTGGCTGTGACCTGTCAGCCTGCAATGAGGCTTAGCCATGGGGTCATAGCAGCCACAGGTGTGTAACCAAGCGAATGCCACCAGGCCCCTGGCCTGATGGTACCAATGACTGACAGCCCTGACATGACATGTCAAGGCCAAAAGTCAGGACACCTGTTAAAGGCATTGCCATGCCTCAGGCTATGCAGAACAGACAGGTTTCAGCTGCCCTTACTCTTCCCTGGCCCACAGAACACCTCACACCTGCCCCCTTCCACAGGCAAGACAGCCTTTTCCCAGAAAACACAGAAAGTACACAGCACATTTGAAACTCTGCCTTTTCCTGTTTCCGTCAGGGCTTGGGTTTGTTTTCCAGAGAGCTTTTGCTCTTCTGTAAGCATATCCAAAACAACGCCGAGTTACTTACTCTGGAACCCCCACTAAGCCACAACAGAGCTGCCCACGCAGCAGAGGGAAGTCCTGGTGCCTGCCTAACCCCAGTCCTCCTATCTGTCACAAGCTGCCAACCATAATCCTACCTCATCTCTGCTAACTGTCACTCAGGTGACGATTGTGCCCAGACAGGCCTGGCCGTCATGCTTGGCCTTTCTCATTTTCCTCTACCCCATGACCAAATCTCAAAGGCCCTCCTTGCTAAGGATCATTGTAGTCCAGCCATCTTTCCATAGCCTTACTTCCATCCTTCCTGCACACATCACTCCTCTGCTGATAACCTCCATACACCCTGACTCTCCACCAAGGCTCCTTCTAACACAGGCATCTATTCATGCCACTGCTCAGTGCTTTCTTCCCACACTCCCTTATGAGGGAGTTCATCGTGTTAACAGTACACAGCCTGGCTGGGCTCAGTGCCTGCTTGAGGGCTCCAGCCCCAGCTCTGACCACTCTTCTCCCTTCTACACCCCAGACCTAACTGTGAACTTATGGACGCCTCCTCCTCCCGCCTCTATCATGACATCCCCTTCACCTGGGACACTGCTATCTACCTTGCATGTGCCTGGCTGACACATGTTTCATCTTTAAGACTTTAGCTCAGGGCTCAGGGTTTCTGCCATCTGAGTCAGGTTCAGTGTCCCTCCCAACTGTTCATTGGCATCCAGGCTGCCTGTGGCACAGCACTTAACACACTATTTGGATGGTTAAGTTTTGTTGTCACCTTGTTCTGTTTAGGAGTCCACAGGCATTCCTCTTGAGAAGGTCTCTCAGGTTGCTTCCAGGAAGGATGAACTAAAGGAGGAAGTCCTTCCTCATGAGTGAGCCTTTCCCCCAGAGTGGGTGGCCCTCCAGAAGAGGGGTTTCATCTAGGGAAGCTCTGGGAGAAAAGAATCCCTTTCTCCCAACTGCCTGCCAGCGCTTCTTGTGTTGTCGGAAGAGCAGCGGCTCTCTAGGAAGCCTCCAGACCTTCAGTACTGGATTGGGACTGCTGAGGCATCCAGCCTTATGGACTGAGCAGCTAGCAGGTTCCTTGATTCTTGGGCCTGCAATCAGCTATTGTTGGACTGCCATAAACTAATCCAATAAGTTCCTCTTTAATACAATTCATTCTGTCAGTTCTGTTTGTCTAGAGAACCCTGACTCATACACCATGCCATTGTTGGCCTATCTTGGCCTTCCTTTATCAGTTTGGAAGGACCACAGATAGTGTCTTAGGTGTTGCACTTACCTTTTTATTGTAACATCCCATTCAAACATACCACCACCAGCAGCTTATGGGAGGAAAGGGTTTAGTTCAGGCCTATAGAATTCAGGAGAAGCTCTGTCAATAGCAGAGGAAGCAGCTCACTTGAGCATTCACAGCAGAGAGAGAAAAACAAACACCAGCAAGCACCAGCAGCCAGCACTCAAATTGACCCATACCTTAGGGCTGGACTCAAGATCCACCACTAGGGACTCACAGCTTTCATCAGGCTGCTGGAGACTTAAGTAGCAAGCTCAATCTTAATTAAAGGTACCTCTGGCTATGGGGCATATACCTTTGCTTTCAAACCACACAGCAAGGCTACATCCTCAACTTCCAGGGCAAACTGCAGAGCAGCACAAAAGCCCAGTTCATACTTGTTACATGTTTCACTGTCTGAATGAATAAACATAAGACGGTGCATGTTTCATGCTTAGACTTTCCCTTGGCTGAATTTGAGATCACACCCTCTGCTAGACAACTTAGTCTAAACCAGGATGAGGGATGGAGAGGTGGTTTAGTGACTGAGGTGCTGGCCTGTAAAGCCAAAGGATTTAGGTTCAATTCCCCAATACCCATGTGAAACCAGATGTACAAAGTGGTGCAGGCATCTGGTTTGTTTGCTGTGCCTAGTGGCCATGGCATGCCCATTCTCTCTCTCTCTCTCTCTCTCTCTCTCTCTCTCTCTCTCTCTCATAAGCAAATAAATAAAATATTTGGGGGCTGGAGATATTTCTCAGCAGTTAAGGCACTTGCCTGTAAAGCCTAATGACCGGAGTTTGATTCCTCAGTACCCATGTAAAGCCAGATGTACAAGGTGGTGCATGTGTCTGGAGTTTGCAGTGTCTGGAGGCCCTGACACACACATTTTTTCTGTCTTGTTCTCTTCTCTCTGTCTGCTTGCAAATACGTAAGTAAATAAATATTTAAAAAAATAAACCAGCACAACAAGGTGAGGTGTCCTTGATGCACTCACTGCATATTTGTATTTCACTCAATACTCTTTTTTTTTTTTTTTTTGGTTCTTGATGCTTATACCCAAGGTGAAAAATGCCTCCATTACAACTGTCACCTCTGGAATTGAATGGCTGGCATGAGGAAGAGGGCACAATCTCTGACACAATCTAGAGCTGAGGGAATCCCAGAGGACTTTAGGAGAAACATGAGTCTGCACTCTGCTTCTACTTGGAGAGCCTAGGGAGGAGGCGGGAAGTCTCCTGTTCCCTTGATCATCCAACTTTGATTTTTCCCCCCTCTGTGCATTCAGCATCTGATGGTATAATATTCCAAGGGCATTAACACAAGGTCAAGGGTTTTATGTGATGAAAGGCATTCTTACTAGTGAGTGTTTAGTAAGAGTTTAAATATCAGCAATTTTGTATATGGAAAGATATTGGTTTCATGCTTAATTGGGGTAGTACACTGTGTTCATGTGGACAAAGATTTGCACGTGACATCCCACAGATGCAAGTTTGAGTATCAGTCCTAGGACTTGACTCCTTTCCAGGTACTTAAACTCTTTAAGGCTTAGGACCCTCATTACTATTTAATAATAATAATAAAATGACATCCCACAGATACAAGTTTGAGTATCGGTCTTATGATTTGACTCCTGCTCAAGTACTTAACCACTTTAAGGCTAGGACCTCATTGGCATTTGATCATCATCATCATCATCATCTAATAATAATAATAAACAATTATTGTATAGGGTTGTTGTGAAGAATAAGGAAAAGAAAACTGCCAGCACAGCCCCTGATGCACTGAACGTGTTTAGAAAGGCATGTTGCCCTTCCTCCTGGACTAACCCCAGCCTCCCTGCCTTGGGTACTGGAAAGAGAGAAAGGAGCAGGCATACCGCACAGTCCATTGCTGCTTGGCCCAACACAGTGATGCTTGCTTAATGTTCTGCATTAGTTTGTTGTTGTCATATCAGATTACCACATACTTAGTAGCTTTAAAAAATCTCCATTTTCACCTCCCAATTCTGGAAGACAGAAATCTGGCACCGTAGGGTTCAGCTTTGCTCGGTGCTAGCTCTCTCAAGGCCACAGTCTAAGTGTCAGCCAGGCCGTCTTCTTTTCTGGAGCTCTGGGAAAGAATCCACTTCCCAGCTCATTCAGGCCCCTGGTAGCCTTGGGCTCCATGTGGTGAGAGGAGGTTCATGGTGTTGCTAGTGGCTGGCTGTGAGTCATTGGCAACTTCCAGGGGCCACCCACCGTCTAGCCTCTGGTGCAGGGCCCCCGCCCCTAGCTTGCCCTGCCTTCCTCAGGATCCCCTACTTCTTCTGATGCTGCGTTTCTCCTCTTGTCCTCCACAGTGCCCCTCGGACTCATCTACTTTTCTCGTCGGCGCCCAGGCTTCCCTCATGTAGGTATCGATGCTCTCCCACTGAGCTCCTCCTCCTGTCCCAACTTCTTCCAGCGCTTTCAGGGTTCCATTAATTGGGCATACCTGGAGGATCTAAGATGCTCTCTCTAGGATAAATCAGCAGATGAAATCTTTAATTTCCATCCCAAAAAGTTCTATTGGTTTGTTTTGTTTTTCAAGGTAGGGTCTCACTCTAGCCCAAGCTGACCTGGAATTCAGTATGCCATATCAGAGTGGCCTTGAAGTCATTGTGGTTCTCCTACCTTTGCCTCCCAAGTGCTGGGATTAAAAGTGTGAGCCACCAACCTTGGCCCAATAAAGTTCTTTAATTCTGTCTGCCAGTCCTTTCATATTGTTCATAGTTTTGACTATATAACCAGAAGATGGAAGGCTTTACTTTTTTCAATTTTTAAAATTTATTTGAGAGAAAGAATGGGTACACCAGGGACATCGCAAACAAACTCCAGATGCATGTACCATGCATGTGTTCTGGCTTTATGTGGGTACTAGGGGATGGAACCTGGGTCCTCAGGTTTTACATCAAGTACTTTAACTGCTTATCCATCTCTTCAGAACCCCTCTCATGTAACCCAGGCTGGCCTCCAGCTCACTATATACCTGAAGATGATCTTGAATTTCTGATCCTCCTGCCTTCACCTTCAGATTCCTGGGAGCACAGGCATGCACCATCACACCCAGTTCATGCAGAGCTGGGATCAAGCAATGGCTGCATTCATTACGCTAGGCAAATGTTCTACCAACTGAGCCACTTCCTTGGCCTTACAGCTGTAGAACTCTGCCTAATACATCTCAGCATGGCACACTCATAGTCTGTTTTTTTCTTTTTTCTTTTGTTGTTGTTATTTGGGAGCCTTTTGGATTTTTTGTTTGTTTGGTTGGTTGGTTTGATTTGGTTGTTTAATGAACAATGAAGAGATGGAGAGATGACTTAGCTGTTAAGTGCTTGCCTGTGAAGCCTAAGGACCTCGATTCAAGGCTCGATTCCCCACAACCCACGTTAGCCAGATGGACAAGGGGGCGCACGTGTCTGGAGTTTGTTTGCAGTGGCTAAAGGCCCTGGCTCACCCATTCTCTCTTTTTCTCTATCTGCCTCTTTCTCTCTGTCTGTTGCTTTCAAATAAATAAAAATAAAAAAAAATTATAAAGAACAATGAATTGACCTCCTTTCCTGGGAGACTAATGCTCTGTTCCATATGGAGATTTTAATAAATGCATCAGAGAAATCCTCTTTATTCTTCTCTCTTCCACTCTCTGCACAATGAAATCCATATCACAGTAAGATATTTAAGTGTTGCAAATATAAAGTTTTTATCTATGAAGCTTGACTCCAAATTTCAAAATGTCAACCAGTTTGATATGGTGGGCTAGAATTGGGGGTGAGGGAAGAGAGGTCCTGAATTAATTTGAACAAGGCAGCATGGGCCAAGAACTTTGACACTCCAGCTGGAATACATGTCCCAATTGGCAACTGATTGCATTCTCATCGGCTTATCATGTTCACTTCACAGATAGAATTAAGATTCAGGATCTCTATTTTGCAAAAAAAAAAAGTATATATGTCCTAAACATATACATAAAACTGTTTATGGTAATCTTATTTGTCTCAACAAAAATAATGGCAAATAATTTAAACACCCAGCAACTGTGAACACGTTCATACCCCTTGGCAGGGGGAGGTCCATGGAATACTTCTGGTAGCTACTAGAAAATTACGAGATTGATTCAAATGGAACGTTTTCTCAGACATCTTGTTAGAGGACAAAAATACCAACCATAGAAGAGTGTGCGCAACACGGTGCAGGCTCATGTGACAGCAAATGCGCCCAGGCACATGCGGCTGTCGACACATACGGAGTGCACACCTGCAGCTCAGTGTAATGGCCATGTTGCTTCTGGGGAGAAACGGGGTGGGGGGGAGGGAGTGAGAGGGACATTCAGGCTCTAAGCTGTGTACTCCGGTAAAGCTTCAATCTTTTACAGTGGGCACTGAATCATGAATTATCTATAGATTGAAAAAAACGAGGGCCTGGAGAGATGGCTCAGTGGTTAACGTACTTGCCTACAAAGCTTAAAAACCTAAGTTTGAGTTCCCAGCACACACATAAAGCCAGATGCACATAGTGACACATGCATCTGGAGTTTGTTTACAGTGTCTAGAGATCCTGGTATGTCTCTCTCTTTCTCTCTGCCTTTCTCTCAAACACATACATATGTACATGCATGCATGCATACATACATACACACATAAAATGAGTGACTAATCTTCTGTTGGACATACCATTAATGGTGAGGCATACAGGACCTGTAAAAATGGGGTTTGAAAAAGTCGTGATATTATTTGAACATGTTTCAGAAATGAAAGCCTGCCAAAGCAGTGAGAGGAGGCAGCTGGAGACCAGCAGCTCAGACGTCCCTGTTCATTCCAGGTAGGCCAGCCATGGGCTGAGTCCCGCTCTGTTAGGCTGTGGAGGAGGGGTATGTGCCCCCAGATCCGGCTCTTAGTAGGTGCTCCACATGCACTGGAAGAATCAAACAGACAGTGCTGTTTGATCTGGGAAAGCATGTTTCCTCTTCAGTTCTGCTTCAGGCGAATTAAATCAAGCCTATTCAAGCCATGATTCCAACATGAGATATATGTGTGTGTATGTGTATATATACACATATGTGTGTGTGTGTGTGTGTGTGTGTGTGTGTGTTTCAACCCAGTTTTTTCAAATGGATGGACAGAAAAGGAAATGCTTTCCATTAAAGAATACAGGCAAGGAAGATCTGGAACTTGGCAGTGCTGCCGCATTTTAAAAATAGAGCAAAACAAAGGCCCTCGACATCAGATCCTAACCGTATGCAGGGCCCTGGGCTGGGCCCCTGACATGGCTCATGGCAGCAAGGCCAGCAAGGACGCAGGGCTCCAAGCAGCACAGCAAGCCGGTTCTCTGCAGGGGCTAACCGCAGCGGAATGCAGGGTCTGCAGCGAAGCTCCCTTCCTGCACTCACCTTCAGGCCACCTGTCAGTGGCTGCTCTAAGAGTCTTGTCTCCTCAAAGGCGCTGGAATACTTCCTTCAGCTTCAAAGGGAAAGAGCCTTAGGTGTGCATGTCAGATGTCATTGTAAACTTATCCCTTATAGATCACCTACCTGTCAGGGGGCCAGGCTGCTGAAGGGCCGAGGTGGCCCCCTTCATTCTGGGGACAGGGCATGAAAGGGAGATAGAATATAACAGAATGCCATCCCTAAGTGAGGATTTTAATACATACATGCATACATACATAAAATTTATCAAGAGAGGGTGAGTATGGACCCACCAGGGCTTCCTGCTATTGCAAACAAACTCCAAAGGCATGCACCAGTTTTTGTATCTTGCTTCAAGTGGGTACTGGGGAATTGAACTGTCAAGTTTTGCAAGCAAGTGCCTTTAGTTACTGAACCATCTCTCCAGCCAACCCGCCTCCTGCCCAAGGATTTAACTACATATATATATATATATATATATATATATATATATATATATATATATATATATATATATATATATATATATGGGCTCTTTAACAATGATTTTTACTTCTGTGGGCACAACATCAACCTCAGTCTGAATTGACTGGTATCAAGTCCGTGGCTAAGTAAGTAATGCAAACCTGAGAAGCTCAGGTCTCTGAACCAGGAAGCTGGTTCTGAAGACAGATGCATGCCCTTCATTGCTCACTAGCTCCTGCCTGGACACACTGATCCTCTCAACTATGAGCTTGTTTCTAAACCATGCCAGCTGCTCATCCACTAAATCAGCCACATGCCTGCATCAATCAGGTATCTTTTAAAAATATTATATTTATTTATTTGAGAGAGACAGGGAGAGAGAGAGGCAGATACATAAAGAATGCACCTTGTGCATCTGGATTAATGTGGTTTCTGGGGAATTGAACCTGGGTCCTTAGGCTTTGCAGGCACTGCTAAGCCATCAGCCCCATCAATCAGGGTTTTTTTCTGTTTGTTTGTGTGTTTGTTTTGTTTTTCGAGGTAGAGTCTCACTCTAACCCAGGCTGAAAGTCGCATCCTCCTACCTCCGCCACCCAAGTGCTCGGATTAAAGGCCTGCACCACCATGCTGGGCAATTAGGTGTTCACGTCTCTCTGATGTACACCCTGGCCATTCAAAGTGTGGCCCTCACACTAGCAGTATTAACATCACTTGGGAGCAGAATTGCCAGAAAAAGAAACTAGGGACATGGAGATGAGCTGGGAGTATTTATAGTCTTACTCTGTTGCCTCCGTTTTTTGTTTTTTTTTTCCCCCCTTTTAAGTCTGGCAACCCTACCTAGGAAGCTGTCATGAATTTAGACCATCAGGTTCTGCTCTGTCTGGCACATATCAGAATCTGCATTCAACAAGGTTAAGGGTGGTTATAAAATCCCCTTGCATCTACTGGACGCCTGAAATTTTAATCATTTAGGTTCTGGTTGGTAATTTTTGGTCTCTTTGCACCACATGTGGGTGAATGAAAGCCCTCTGTGTACAGGTGGGGTTAGGGAGCGTGCGCACCCCCTCAGCGCTTCACAATGTTACTTAGTTTGCATGTTTCTGAACCTGGGCACAAAAGGTACCCTCCACTTTCAGTGTCTGATGAACCAGAGCTGGCTCTAAGCCAAAAATCCCTATCACTGCCCAGGAGCCACCAGGCTGTGTTAATTGCTTGCTGGGTGGTGGGGAGGGGGTGGGCAGGAGGCGGGGCCACCCTGCTGCCTTTGATCAGGAAGGAGAAGTAATGGTTTTACTTACATCCTGCTTTGTCTTTGCACAGGCCTAGAGCATGGGGGGGGGGGGGGGAATCTGTTTCAAGCCTTCTCTTTCTTCCTGGTATTCTGTTACTCGCCACATACCTCCACCCAAGGCATGGGGTTTTGGGGGGGGTGAGGGGGTGGAGGGAACCAAATGCTGGCTGTGGTACACACACATGACAGGTTTCAAAGTGGAAACAATATTTAAGTTAAACCTGGAAGATCAAGTTTGCTCAAATCTTGAAACACAGGGAGCTTTTGAAAACTTCAACAACAGGTCCCTGTTTGATGAGGAGAGGCAAGTAGCGATGGAGAGATGAGGGCTCTCGTCAGCAGATGCCAAAATCCCCACGTGGCAGGCACCATCCCACTTTATTCCTTAGAAATGCTGGGGATAACCATAATTGTACACCTGGGCAGACAGAGTCTGGGAGAGCTTCAAGATGACTTCAGAGTCACATTCTCCTTTAGTACCCAGGGCATGTTTGTGGAGGGGTAGGAAGGTATGGGACACACACACACACACAAAACACACCCAGAGGGAGGGTTCTGGAAAGTTGTAGGCAGACCCCAGGGAGATAGTCTATAAAATGAGGGGCAACAAAGATTGTCAGAAAGCCACCAGAAGCTAGGAGGGTGACACAGAGATGCCGTCTCAGCTCTGGGATGATGTCATCCTGCCCACACTTTAATGAGGTTGTGGGACTCAGCCATGGTAATAAAAAAGAAATACAGGGGCTGAATAAATGGCTTCTCTGCAGAGTCTAAGGACCCAGGTTCAACTCCCCATAACCACGTAAGCCAGGTGCACAAGGTGGTGCATATGGCCTGCAGTTTATCTTTAAGTGGCTAGAGGCCCTGGTGCACCCATTCTCTCTCTCCCCCTACCTCTAATAAATAAAAATAAATAAATAAAATATTTTAAAGCGAAAGACATATGAATGCCAAGTGAGGAGACATCCTCTTGGCTTGAACACTGATAGGTTTCTCTGGTATCAGGCACTGGGGAGAGGAACCATGTGTCACCCCCCCACCCAAGTGTACTCACCCAGTCCTCATAGATTCAGGGAAGTGGGGAGCTGAGAGTGAGGACACGGAGGCACACACAGGCATAGTGAGGGGCCACGAAAAGCCACCTTGTTATTTCTTCTCCTACGACAAGGTCACTCAGGGAGCCAGCTAGGTTTATGCTTTGAAAGCCTACATTCAGTTCTTATTGTCACAGCCACTAAATGTCACAGCCTAGTCAGGTACAGTGGCTTGGACAAGTGACTAACTAGTCTGTGCAGTTCTTTCTGGAATGTTCTAGGTGGCGCTTTCAGGAACTCACAATACCACAATGAGGTAGAAATCTGTAAAAGAGAAAGCAGAGGCACTCTGACTAAATACTTAGTCCAAGGTCACAGAGCTCAGAGGTGGAGTCAAAGCTGACGTGTGGAGTGGAGGGTCTCAGACACCATCAGGAGGCCAGAGGACTCAGGTCAGGGACAGGTGTGCTCTCCTCTAGACCAGCACCTATCCCCTACACCTCCCCCCGCACCCCCCCCCCACACGCCCCAGCTGGTATTCTCCTGTGCAGCGTTCTAGTATATGCTCTGTGCACAAATGTTTCCCAAAAGCTCCTTGCACTTCCCACTCCCACAAGGAAGCGATCTGGGCAGAAGGTGGCTTCATGTTTGTGAAGTCTACATAAGATGGCTTAAGCCTTGAGGTTTGTTGCATTAGCTTTTCCTGGGGAGACATACACCAGATAGGCACCAAGGACATTTTCACCCAAAGAACAATTTGGCAAGCCAAAGAGTTTATTAATGGTACTGACAGGAACATAAATGACCTCCAAACAGTTGTATTCCCATAAAGCTGCACCCCCTCATGGATACTGTAGCATGGAGTCCCCTTTCCAGTTAATATTCCACTTCCTGTGTCCTCTGGCTTCTCTCAAGATCACTTGCAACTGGGAGAAGGGCAGGAGGGCGCCCTAGGGTGAACTCAGGGAAAAGCACTGTAACCTTTCCCACCTCCACCTCCAAGAATGCCAGCACTCTATTACTGCACCACAGTCCTGGCTGTCCCTGTGTTGTTCTACTCAATTACTTTGCCATGGCTACGGGGACAAGGTATTAGCTACTCCAAGATGGCACCATGCTATGCCTAGAGGAGAAAAGCCCATCTTATCACAGGGTCAACATTTGATCGTGGTCTAATTCAATTCCAAGAATTCTTCCTTGCATGAAGAATCTGCACCTAGATGGGGTGATTCACAATCAGGGTGACTTTGTCCATCAGGAGACATTCAGCAATCTTTGGAATGAGATTCTGTCATTGTTTCAGAGCAGGAATGCTACTGGCATCCAGCAAGCAGAGGTCCATAGCTGTTTCGAAATATTCTACAACAGGTTATAAGGCCACGAAGGGTCTGGTGCTGTCAACTACACTGAGGTAGAGAAACTGTGTCCCACAGAATGCCTTCCAGGGGCCAACTCCAGACCCAGACCCCAGCACCATCACTAGTTAGTTCTGCAATTTCTTTTTAAACTCCCTAGGAGCCACTTCTCTCTCTCTCTCTCTCTCTCTCTCTCTCTCTCTCTCTCTCTCTCTCTCTCTCTCTTTCTCTCTGTTTTGAGGTAGGGTCTTGCTGTAGCCCAGGCTGTCCTGGAATTCACTCTTCAGTCCTAGGGTAGCCTCAAAGTAACGGTGGTGGTCCTCCTATCTCTGCATCCTAAGTGCTGGGATGAAAGCTGTGCACCACCATGTCCTGATCCAGTTTCCTCTTTTAACCTTGAAAATACAACTGCTAACAGTACCCACCTCATGAGTTTGCTTAGAGGGACAAGGGAATCAGCACATGGTAAGATCCTAGCAAAACACAATCATAGTGATGGGCCAGGAAAAGCCACCTTGTTATTTCTAAAGCCAGAGGCTCAACATACTGTAGTACCAGACCTGGAGAGCTGACAGCAGTTAGACCCTTGCCTGCAAAGCTTATGACCTAGGTTCAATTTTCCAGTACCCACATAAGCACAAAGTGGTGCATGTATCTGGTGTTCATGTTCAGCAGCTGGAGGTCCTGGTGCACCCATTCTCATTCTGTATGTCTGTCTCTCCCCTTGCACATACATAAATAAATAATAAATAAATACAATATTTTAAAAAATACTACAGTACTAGTTGGAGATTTTAGCTATGGCAGGGAACCTCAGTATTAAAACTGGCCAACATAGTAACACTTACTGTGTGGGTGTATACAGGCAGCAAGGTTTAATACAGGAAATTCTTCTTTGAAATTAAAAGCAAGCAGAATTGGGCTAGAGAGATGGCTTAGTGGTTAAGGCATTTGTCTGCAAAGCCAAAGGATCCTGGTCCAACTCTCCAGTACCCATGTAAGCCAAATGCACAAGGGGGCACATGCATCTGGAGTTTGTTTGCAGTGGCTAGAAGCCTTGGCATACCCATTTTCTCTCCCTCTTTTCCTCTTTCTCTCTCTCAAATAAACAAATAGATAAAATATATTTTCTATAAGCAAGCAGAATAAATAACTATGTGATCCCTCTCAAAAAAATCTTTGGAAGAACTGAGCAGGTGCCTTTGGAATCTTATTTAAAAAGTTTCCGTTTACCAATGTAGCTAGCACATGCATTTTACATGGTTCAAAAGATTCAATTCTCAAAATAACCTCATCAGATAGGTAGATACTAGCCTGGGCTGGAGAGATGGCTCAGTGTGTAAGAGCGCTTGCACACACACAGAGTAAGGGTCTCAGAGGGCTTGAGAGGAGTTAGTTTGCATCTCAATGAAGGTGTTAGGCATTCATTCAATGTCATTGTTATTCCTATTATTATAACATCATCTTTCCTAACCCTTTCCATAAGGAAGGGGAGTTTTTACTAACATGGCATAGGCATGGGTACCTAACATAAAGTTTGACATATACTATCCAATGTGTATTATATAAGATATATGCTGCATAATAAATTATGTATATAAAATCACTATTTGATTTTCCAAGCACAAGTCAACTGTTACACAAACTCTTGGCAATTTACTTGTGTGGGGATAGACTTTGGCAAGTAGACTAAAGAGTGACATTTGCATGCTTTCCCCTATGACAGTTATGGTGTCTAGATAATACTGAAGATGAGGCGGGAGATATGGAGGTGAAAGACAGAAGTGGATTCCAGGCTGGCTCTCCCACCTCCTAGCCAGGTGACATTGGGAGCATGCCTTAACCTCTCTTCTGTAAATCTGGGCAATGGAACAATGGACAACCTACATGCTGGGCAGAGGTGAGTAGAGGGATGTGTGGGCCAGGGAAGATTTTGATAAAAACCATCTCCCACACATGACAATAAAGCTCATCACTGTGACCTGGAGTTCCATGGCTATGAGGCCTACCAGACTGGTCAGGGCCTGTTAACTGACGACATTCCAACCACACCGAGTCAGTCACCTTTCTGTCTTCCTCTCAGTCCCTCTGTTTTGCCCCATACACCTCCAGCCCAGGAATGGCCCATGCTAATTTATATTTAAATGGAAGTGATGATGTGATGTTTTCCTATACCAAAATAGGGTGTCATTGAGTTCACCTTATATTGACAGATGGATATAATGAAGAATATTCATTATGCCAAGCATGATAGCACAGGCCTTTCACCTCAGCAACTGGGAGGGGGAGGCACATTCAAGACCAACTTGGCCATGCAGCAAGTGGAAGGACAGGGTGGAATGCATGAGACCAAATATATATGCTCCCTTCCCCAAGAATATTTTTTACTTAGAGTTAAAAAAAAAGAGTAAAGCTAGGTGTGGTGGTGCATGCCTTTAATCTCAGTGCTTGCGAGGCAGAAGTAGGAGAATCACCATAAGTTCGAGGCCACCCTGAGATTACACAGTGAATTCCAGGTCAGCCTGGGCTAGAGTGAAACCCTATCTCAAACAAACAAACAAACAAACAAACAAACAAACAAAAAGTCTCAAAAAGAGCAGGGCTTAGCTATCTAATTTCCATTGCATTGCACACAGTAGGTATTCAGCAAGTATTTGCTGAGCTAATGATTAAACAGGTGAGCATTTGTTAAGCTCACATCTTGTGGTACGTGATGTTTTTCCTCCCAGCTCCCTCTTTCATTTATTTTAAAATAATCATAATAATTTGTAGGCAGGACCACAAAAGCTTAGTTTTTAATCTCATCAACAAAGACTCTTCCAAAGAGGAGACATTTTTTTGGCCCTGGTTGTTGGCATTTCAGATATAATTACATTTTTTCTACCCTAAAATTTCCAAACAAGATTAGGAATTACACAGTGCGTCCTTAACCTTCTGCTCAGAAGTCTGCACCAGAAGCTCTTGCCTGCCTGTCACATGATTTCTGAAAGATGCCAACTCTTGGCAACCGAGAAGCATGCAGCACAAAGGCCCCGTAATCTTTGAAACACGCCCTGCTTGCACAACTGCTAGAAACCTCTAAGAATCCAGCCCCACCGGCGAGTGTGTGCACGCTCTTCTCCAGACAATGGAGACACAATGCAGCCTTTCTCAACAAGCTGTTTCCAATATTTTCTTTATCTGCCCAGAATCGGCAAAGATAAGAGAGTACAAACATCTAGGAGGAAAAATGCAGCTTTTGAATTCTCTTTGTGTTTTCAGTGGGTTTATAGCCAATGTTGGAGTTTTTCTCCTGTTTTCAAAACATGGTGATGCTCTTACTATGGTCAAAAAAAGATTAAAAATTTTATTATTTGAGAGAGAGAGGCAGGTGGAGAGATAGAGGACCAAGAAAAAGAGAGAGAGAGAGAGAGAGAGAGAGAGAGAGAGAGAGAGAGAGAGAGAGAGAGAGAATGGGCACAACAGGGCAACCACTGCAGATGAACTCCAGACATATGAGCTACTTTGTGCTTTACATGGATACTAGGGAATTAAACCTGGGTCCTTAGGCTTTGCAGGCAAGCACCTTAACCACTGGGTCATCTCTCCAGCCCCCCACCCCCTCAAATTTTTTTAAGCTTCTTCACATACCTAATTCTAACTGGCTAGCAACTGTGCTACCTTATTGGAAGACAGAGTAAGTGCATGCCTTTGAACTTGCAGGCATGGAGTTCTTGTTGCCAACACTGTTCACACCTATGAGAGTCATATGTGACCCACTTGTGTGATCACAAAGTTCCCCTAGTAAAGCTCCATTTGTCCATTTCCACCCAACAGTGACAGTGGGCAGATGTTCACTTCTTCACCTGGTGCAGAGACTGGCAGTGAGACATTCAATTCTTCCTAGATTGACAAGTAATGACAGATTCTGACTGCACTGAGGCGAGGGGTGAACAATGGTGCAGGTGGCAAAAGACGCAATGTTGGGTAGAATCAACAACAACCAGGCTGCATATTTACTGAGTGTGGGGCTGGGCTGCATCCGTGCTGAGCACAGTTCTGCAGAAGCGCTGATAAGTCGTCAGAGGATCACCAACATGGCACGCGAGGGAAAAGACAACAGCATTTCCCACTTCCACACGAGGATATGAAGCTCTGAGAGATTAAGCAGTGTGGACTAAGGGGAAGCTCCCTAGCACATAGCACCCACCCCAGTCCCCACTGGCTCTGAGGTGCAGGATGGATATTTTATTCATGAAAACAAGATGAACCAGAAGAGGAAGAAGTAACGACAGCAGGTGAGAGGAGAAGAAAATGAGATGTGGCCAGCAGAAGAAAGTCCTACGGTAGAGAAGAGCAAAGTGGGCAGAACCATGGTGATAATGGGCTGGAGAGACGGCTCAGCAGTTAAGGAGCTGGCCTTCAAAACCTGATTACCCGAGTTCAATTCCCTAATGCCCATGGAAAGCCTGATGCACAAAGTAGTACATGCATCTAAAGTTTACAGTGGCTAGAGGCCCTGGTACACCTATTCTTATTCTCTCTCTCTCTCTCTCTCTCTCTGTATGTGTGTACTTGCAAATAAATAAAAATATTTTTAAAAAACTGCAGGTGTGGTGGTGTATGACTTTAATCTTAACATTCAGGAGGCAGAGATAGGAGGAATGCCATGAATTCAAGACCATCCTGTGAGTACAGAGTGAGTTCCAGGTCAGCCTGGGCTAGAGTGAGACCCTACCTCAAAAAAAAAAAAAAATCAGCAAAAGGAGCCCATCTGGTTTGATGCAGGCATCCCCATAAACTCACATGTACAAAATGCTGGGTCCCCAGCTTGTGGCAGTTTGAGAATCAGAGCCTCCTGGAGGAGGTGTGTTGTTGGGTTAGTCTTAAGGGAGTTGTAGCCAGCTTCCTCTTGCCAGAGTATGACACACCCTCCTGTTGCTCTTGTCCACCTGATGTTAGGCAGGTGGTGATGGCCACCCCTCTGCTCATGCCATCATTTTCCCCTGCCATCATGAAGCTTCCTCTTGAGTCTGTAAGCCAAAATAAACCCTTTCCTCCCACAGGCTGCTCTTGGTTGAGTGTTTTCACTGACAACAAGAAGGTAACCGCACATGCCCGTTCCCACGGGAGAAGGGATGGGTGGAGAGCCTGGTGACTGAAGGAAACATCTGGAAAGGCCACCTGAGGAATGCAATGAGAGCCAACACTTAGAAGCAAGAGTCCTACTGAGTAGTTCTCGAGTTAGACAAGTCTGGCTTGGATGCCAGAGCTCAGCGACCTGGAAGCAAGAACTTCTTGTCCCTGTGCCCATGTGTAGCTACCTCATGGTATGGGGCTAAGGACTGGCTGGGACAGGGGGTGTGAAGGCCCCTGGGATTGAGTGGCGACAGCATCCTGTTGGGTTCTGTATGGTTGGCAATTAGTCCCAGGTAGAGCTAAATAGTTGGGGAAGAAGATCAAAAGGAGAGCATTGTGTGACATAGGAAAACTATATGAAATTCCAATGCTCTTGTCTGTCACTGCCACTTCCACTGGCACTGCACCATGCGCTTCCTTTCCCTAGAGTCCCTGGCTGCCTCTGTGCTGCAAAGGAGGCAAGCCCAGGGCCACATGTGGCTCTTGTACCTCTGCTCAAGCTGCTGCAAAAGGTTGTTGTAGTAAGACAGCATTTTGAGAGCCTTGTGTATCATCTTCCTGTGTGGACAGATGAAATACAAACTTTTCCAAACCCAAACTGAGCATTCAAACTATAAGAAACTGCCTTTGTTTTCATTTTATAAAACAGGGACACCTAGTAGTCACACCATGCATGTCTGAGGAACCACTATAGTGGAAGGAGCAGTTGACAGGAGTCCAGTCATTAAAACTCAGGCCCGAGTTCTGTCTGTACTTCCCTAGGCACAATCTTAACTGTCCCAATCTCACTTTCTTTCTTCGTGTCACCTGCTTGCCCCATTCATGAGATCACATGAAATCAGAACATTTTCTCTGCATCCCAGAGGAGTGATGTGGGTGAAACCCAGTCGGAAAAGTGACGATGCTGACACGTGGAACTTTATGGCTTCCCCAGATGAGGACTTGAGGCACAGTGTCCCCCCACCCACCCACCACGTGTGGAGACAACAGGGGTATGTGGAGGAAATGAGGAAGCCCATCCTTCCTATGTCTGGGGGCCCCTTCTGGCCTCAGGTGACAGGTTCTTCAGGAAGCCACTCCAAAGCCTGGAGCCTTGCACGCATCTGCCTGTGGTGGACAGCCAGAACCTCTGCCAGGTGTTCACTGCCCATGAAGCAAGCGTGTAGGTGGCTTGACTGTGCCCACATGGTCCACATGTGAGTGTTTAAGACTTAGTCACATGAAGGCAATTTACCTGGGACTTGTTGGCTGGCACCCTCATGCGGTCACCTCCCCCTGAAGCATCACAGTCCCCTTAGCCTCAGCCTGTTGTACAAGAAAGGACAAAGACTGCCCTCCCCCTCTGGTTTGGTGTGCTTCCTCAACCTCCTCTTCGGGCTTCCAATCCAAGGAGGGAAGGACCATTCATTCTGCGGCCATTTGTACTGAGGGCCTGGGAGCCTCATTCATGCTGCATCAGCGCACACAGGCCCTTCCCGCCTCAGAAAGCAGCACTTTGCGCTCTCTTTTCCTAGTATGTCGCCTGCCTGCAAAGAGTCTTTTCTAGAACATAATTTGTTTTTTTTAATTCTTATTTAATTAATTTTTTGGAGTGGAGAGGAGAAAGAGAATAGGTGTGCCTGGGCCTCCAGCCACTGCAAACTTCAGACTCATGTGCATGTGGTTTACAAGGGTGCTGGGGAATTGAACCTGCATCCTTAGGCTTCACAGGAAAGTGCCTTAACTAACTGCTAAGCCATCTCTCCAGCCCTAGAACATAGTTTTTATCATTCTGCCAAACCACAGCCCCAGTGCCAGGGCATGGAGAATAAAGAAAAGCATAAAACCAACCCAAACCTCTGGCAGCCAAAGGCTGACTTGCCAAGTCTGCTCATAACCCAGCACCATGAAGCAAGGGAGACTCACTTGCGGTGGCAGTGACATCACAGACAAGGTGTACTGAAAGGACAGAGCGGGGCCATCAGGCCTGCAAGCTCTCCCCAATGCTGACTAAAGGTGACCCATGCTCATGGTGCTGACCAACTCAACAATGTACTCACAGCACTGCTGGGGACAGACCCCTGGGCAGGCGTACTCCTCTCTGTCCCACATGCCCAGAGGGACCCGGGGAGCCCATTTCAGCCTGAATTGGGTTCTCTGCCTTGCCTGGGCCAAAGTTAAGAAGAGATGCCAGTTCATCACTGATGTGGAAAAACAGTCGTGTGGCGATGACTCAATAGCAACTGATCACAGCCACGGCCTTCGAAAGGCTTGAGCTGGTAAGAGCAGCGACACCGGTATTTGAACTCGGGCTGTACTACTCTGGGGTGGGGGGGGTGTCTCGGCCACACCACACTTCGCACTGTGGCTATGCTCGGACCCCGGTTCCATGAGGTACATGTTGACCAGCCCACAGCTCTATAGCAAAATACAGCAAGGTTCAAGGTTAGAAACACTACTTCTACATGAGGGTTTGAAGAATTTCTTGTCTTCCTAACTTTATATTTAAAAACATATTTTATTTACTTATTTAAGAGACAGAGAAAGAGGCAGATAGAGAGGAAGAGAATGGGTGTACCCGGGCCTCTATCTGCTGCAAATGAACTCCAGATGCATGGACCACCTTTTGCATATAGGTTACATGGGTACTAAGGAATTGAACCTGGGTCCTTAGGATTTTCAGGCAAAGTACATTAACTGCTAAGCCATCTCCCTAGGCCAAGAGTACCTATCACAATCTGCCTTTTAATTCTGGGTTGAATAGATATTTCAGGGTCATTCTCCATGCTTTTAAGAGACCTGCTGTCACACGTCTGAGAGAGTCATGAAGGAAATACTTGGGGACAGGCATAGGCTGAAGCTGCTGATGCCCTAAGACCACTGACACACACTCCAGGGAGGGCTTGACCTAGGAGGGTGCACAGTGGAGTTGCAAACAAGCTAGGTTAGCCCTAGGGCTGCAGAGAACCTCACAAAGGCTGAGAGGAATGGTGATGCCTCCTTCTACAGAATCTGCCACCCTGGGGGTTGTGAGGCAAGTATGACCCAGTATGTACAGCGCAGATCTATTTGAGAGAGACGGAGCTGGACAGTCAGGCCCCACTCCACTTGGCCTGAGGCTTGGGGTGCTGTCATGGAAGCTCCCAGTACTGTATGTTGGTGCTCTTTGAATTTTCACTCTATCAGCTAGAAAAAGAAAATTTGGGGATGTGCATTCCCAACCGAAAATCTCTAAGAAATAGGTGCACAGGGAAGGCTAACCAAGGACCACAATACTTCTTCACATAAACATCTGAAAGTGGCCAGGCAGGCCAACACTTTGCCCACAGATTGTGGCTAGTGGTCTCCAGCTAATGGCCTCAAGGCAGAAAGGAGCTAGTCTTTCTGCCTGGTGTACCCAGAGGTGGCCAAAAACCGTGCACCTCTGTTGTAGATGTCTGATCTTTTCCCACTGTGTTAGGACTATGGAGATGCTTGGAGGGGTAGGGATGGAGCTGTTCTCCCTAAATCAAGAAGAAAATCGTGGCCAGCCTGTGACACTGCTTACCAATCCGATGGCTACACAAGGGTGACTTCTAACACATATCTATTAGCTGTTCTGTCAACTCCCAGCTCTCTCGGATCTTGGGCTCTTCAGAGAGAGGAGCACACATGGCATATGATATCCTAAGTATAAGATGCAAAGTTATGGGTAGGACTGTCACAAATGGCCACACCACTGTTCTGGTATCCGCCAGTATGCAGACAGTGTCCACTGCCCCTGGAGTGTCTCTGCCCACTCTGATCCATGGGAGGCTGGCAGACTGAATCTCCCAATATCCACTCAGGGATTTCTTTTCTTTCAGCATTCAGTTCATCATACCCCTCCCATCCATTACTATCTGCACCTCTGATTAATTTTCACCAGATGTGAGCTCCTGGACTCATCCAAGATCTGTTATTTTCCCCCTTTGTTGCTAACCTTCTCTTGGATGGACTGTGTGAGTTCTCTGACCTCACTCGTGTTCCCAAACACCTCCCAAATTAGTGTCATCTGTAACCTGCCTTCACACGCTCTTTTTTCCCCTTCACAGATCATTAATAAGGAGATTAAACAAAACCAGGCCAACATGACACTCTTGAGCAGATGACAAGGGGGTGGAAGGGCCTGAGTGCTCCCTGGGCGTCAGCCCTGGCACAGAGGACTTAATGTAATGCACTGACAATCCACTAGACGCCTCCTGCCTCTGGCCCAAGGTCATTTATCAAGTCTCTTTGTTTATCATTTCTCAGCCAGATTCCAGGTCCTGAGAGGGTGGTCACATGGAAGCCAACATGCGCTCCTGCCAGGTACCCTGACAAGCTCCAGAGAACCCAGCTCTGCTCTCCCCATCCCGCCAAAAATCTCCCCTCTGGGTCCTGAAGTCCACCACGCCCTGTCAGCGAGCAGAAAGTCAGAATGGGAAGAGATGACGCCATGACACCTTTCTTCATCTCGGGCTTATAATTACTCATTAAGTACTCACTGGCTGCTCACATTATTTATATTCAACTTTCACCTCAAAGAAACTCTCTCTAACAAACATGAACCAGTCAAAAAAATAAAACTTTTTTTTTTTTTGGTCAACTAACCCATCATACAAAGGTAACTAGAAAGTGGAAGCACGCCTACCCAGGAAACATGGTGGTGGCCCTGGTATAGACATGGTCACAGGAATAGATTTCCCATTTTGATCTTCCTTTTTTCTGTCTCTTCCCTCTCTGTCCCCATTCCCCAGTCCCACTGCACCTATCACTCTCCTTTGGCTGTAGGTAGAGCAGACTTGCCAGGGCACAGAAGCAACTAGAACAGTGAAGTCATACTTAGAACTGATCCATCACTGTGCCCCAAACATAACAAGACACCATACTTAGCTGGGTCTACACTACAGTCCTGAGAGCTATGTATAACCTTATCCAAAGGAGGAAATGAGGGACAGAGGACAACGGTCATTGGCCTAAGGTCACTCAGACAATAATGCTGGACCCAGAGAGTCGTGCAACATTAGAAATGCTGCCACACTGTCACCCGGGCTCTCACAGCTTGCCCTTGGCCCCTCCGAGTGTCTGCTGAGGGTCACAGACGCTCTCCTCCAGGGAGGTGCCACGTCCACTCTGCCATCTGTTAACATGTTCAGGTGTGTGCAGACCCTCTGGGGGTCATGCGTCAGCTGAGGAAGTTGTGTGCGTAGCTCTCAGTTCTTCCAGGAACTGTACTTTTCTTGACTCCATAGTTGAAATTAAAAAAAAAAATTCTAGTGAAATATGCAGTGCAAAGATGTTGAAGTTAATGCTCTGAGGTGTAGCTTTACTGTTCATTCTGAATAGAAGATGAAAATGTACAGCTATTTTCCAGAGAAGCCACTCAAACGAAGCAGGTGGCAGTGGGGACAGAGGAAACACTCTGCGTGTAACAGAAGCAGCGACACTGTCGTGGTGGTTCTGAGCTATCTCAAATGATTTATGGTTATGTCTCCCATGGAGCCCCAAGAAGAGAATGCTGAAAACTCCACCCACGGGATAACAAGAATTCACCTCCACTTCTGGTTAAGATGGCGGCGTAGGTACCACGCCAAAGCAGCCTAGGGGGGAAAAAGACCAAAAAAACTCAGCAAAATACACACTTTTACTAAAAAGTGAGGTGTATAGGAAATTAAAGCGGCAGCGGAGAAGTAGAAGAGTTATAGAGCATTCAGAGCCTGCACAGGCGGGAAAAGCGGCTCCAGCAGCTCGGCCAACCGCCGCAGCCGCGGTGCAGCAGAAAACCGCCAGACTCGGCTCGAGCCGCAGGAAAAGCCAGGTGCGGGATTTTCCCCTCACACCGCGCTCTCCGCAACTCGGGAAACGTGAGGGGAGAGCGGCAGCGAGCAACGGAGGAGCAGACCGCGAGGTAGAAGAACACGTGGAGCAGCGAGAGAACCAGAGCAGCCGCAGCTCCCTCACCTCCCCCACCGCCTGAGCCCAGCTCCAGCGAACAGAGCAGCAGCCCAGGACCCGGCCACGCCAACTTGGGCTGACAATGGGACCCAAGCAGGAGCAGAGTTCGGGAGCAACTTCAGCGGCTCCAGCACCGGTACCAGCGGCCCCAGCAGCAGCAGACCCAGGAGTGGCAGCAGCGGCAGATCCCACAGCAGCAGCTTCAGGGGGAGCAGCGGCAGTGGACACAGCAGCAGCAGCTTCAGCAGCAGTGGTGGCTCCAGCAGTGGCAGCTACAACAGCAGCAGAGGCAGCAGCAGCAGCTCAGTTTGCCCCGTAGGAAAAGCAAGTGCCCAGCTCCAGAAATCAGAGCAGCAGCCCGACGACCCAGGCAGCAACTTGACTGAGACCAAAATCATCCAAGGTAACTGGGATTGCACCAGGGAAGGGTCTCACTTGGTCACAAGCTGACTTGGATCCCTCAACAGACCAGAAATCTTAACCTCTTCGTTGATAGAGGATCTGGTCATTATAATAACTACTCTTGCATACATACTCGGGGCTGTTTTTGATTGAATGTGTACAGTGTTTAGTTAAATTTTAGAATCTACCTGTATTTTATTCCACTCAGCCTGCTTGAATACTCCTATAGCAGGGAAACTCAACCCCTAAGAACATCTTTGTAGATACTCTGAGAGTCTTAAGAGCCACACCTAATACCTTAAGGTCCTACGCTGAAAATATATTACATCAAATCAATTGATACAGCTAAGAATACACAGCTAGCTAGAAAATCCAAGCATTAACTTAATCCAAGATGCAAAAATATATACATTATAACACAAGAAACACTAAAAAGCAAGACGATATACATCCACCCAAAAGTATTAATGCATCAGAAATGTCCTCCAGTGAGAAAGAGTTAGAGGAAATGCCTGAGAAAGAGTTCAAAAGAATAATTATAAATATGTCCAAAGAGGTCAAAGAACACATGAAAACAATCAAAGAAGAAATCAAAGAGGAAATCAAAGGAATCAAAGAAGAGGCAGGACACCAATTTAATGAAATAAAGAAGGCAATACAAGACATAAATAGGGAAATAGAAATAATAAAGAAAAACCAGTCAGAATTACTAGCAATGAAGAACACAGTTAATGAAATAAAAAACTCTGTAGAAAATCTCACCAGTAGGATGGATGAGGGAGAGGACAGAATATCTAAGCTAGAAGACCAGGTGGCAGACCTAATGCAGTCCAACAAAGAGAAAGACAAACTTATAGAAAAGTATGAGTGGGAATTTCAAGATATTCGGGACACTATGAAAAGATCCAATATAAGAATTCAGGGCATAGTAGAAGGAGAAGAACTCCACTCCAGAGGCATAGTAGGCATCTTCAACAAAATCATAGAGGAAAATTTCCCCCAAATTGGGAAAGAGGTGCCAATACAGATACAGGAAGCCTTTAGAACCCCAGCCAGACAAAACCCAGAAAGAACGTCTCCTCGCCATATTATAATCAAACTTCCAAACACACACACCAAAGAAAAAATATTGAAAGCAGTTAGAGAGAAAAATCAAGTTACCTACAAAAGCAAGCCCATCAGGATTACAGCAGATTATTCAACACAAACTTTTAAAGCCAGAAGGGCTTGGAGTGATATATTCCAAGTTCTGAAAGATAACAACTGTCAACCAAGGTTACTTTATCCTGCAAAGTTATCCACTCAAATAGATGGAGAAATAAAGACATTCCATGACAAAAGCAGGTTAAAGGAGTATTTGAAGACAAAACCAGCTCTACAGAAAATACTTGATAGAAACCTCCATGCTGAACAAAAGGAAAAGCACACATATAAGGAACCTAGAAAAAACAAGCTATACTCAAATACCAGTTAACAGAAGAGAGCACAGGTAGAACCAGAAACACACACACACACACACACACACAAAATAGCAAACATAAATACACACCTTTCAATAATATCTCTTAATATCAACGGTTTCAATGCCCCAAAGAAAAGACATAGATTTGAAGACTGGGTTAAAAAGCAGGATCCTACAATTTGTTGTCTCCAAGAAACTCACCTTTTTACAAAGGATAGACATTATCTCAGGGTGAAAGGTTGGAAGACGGTGTTTCAAGCAAATGGGCCTAGAAAACAAGCAGGGGTTGCTATCCTAATATCAGACAGGGTAGACTTTAGTCCGACGTTAGTCAAGAAAGATAAGGAAGGTCACTTTATATTGATTAAGGGCACACTCCAACAGGAGGACATTACAATCCTAAACATATATGCACCTAACATGGGGGCTCCCAAATTCGTCAAACAAACACTATTAGAACTAAGGTCACAGATAACACCAAACACAGTGGTGGTGGGTGACTTTAACACCCCACTCTCATCAATTGACAGGTCATCCAGGGAAAGAATAAACAGAGAGGCATCTGGACTAAATGAGGTCATAGAAGGAATGGACCTAACAGATATATACAGGACATTTCATCCAAAGGCTGCAGAATATACATTCTTTTCAGCAGCACATGGAACATTCTCTAAGATAGACCATATATTAGGACACAAAGCAAATCTTAACAAATTCAGGAAAATTGAAATAATTCCTTGCATTCTATCTGAACACAATGGAATTAAACTATAAATCAGTAGCAAGAAAGGCTATAGAGCATACACAAAATCATGGAAACTAAACAATACACTACTAAATGATGAGTGGGTCAATGAAGAAATCAAAAAGGAAATCAAAAAATTTATAGAGTCAAATGATAATGAGAACACAACATACCAAAATCTCTGGGACACAATAAAGGCAGTTCTAAGAGGTAAATTTATAGCCTTAAGTGCCTATATTAAGAAATTAGAAAGGTCGCAAGTAAACAACCTAATGCTTCGCCTTAAAGCCTTGGAAAAAGAAGAACAAGGCAAACCAAAAATCAGTAGACGGGAAGAAATAATAAAGATTAGGGCAGAAATTAATGAAATAGAAACAAAAAGAACAATCCAAAGAATTAATGAAACAAAGAGTTGGTTCTTTGAAAGGATAAACAAGATTGATAAACCCTTAGCAAATCTGACCAAAAGAGAGAAGAGACACAAATTAATAAAATCAGAGATGAACAAGGTAACATCACAACAGATTCCAGAGAAATTCAAAAAATCATAGGGACATACTATAAAAGCATATACTCCACAGAATATGAAAATCTGAAAGAAATGGATGATTTCCTTGATCTATATGACCTACCTAAATTAAACCAAAATGAGATTAATCACTTAAATAGACCTATAACAAACATGGAGATCCGAACAGTTATCAATAATCTCCCAACTAAAAAAACCCCAGGCCCAGATGGATTCACTGCTGAATTTTACCAGACTTTTAAGGAAGAGCTAACACCATTGCTTCTTAAGCTTTTCCAGGAAATAGAAAAAGAAGGAATTCTACCAAACTCCTTCTATGAGGTCAGCATCACCCTGATACCAAAACCAGGCAAAGATAGAACAAAAAAAGAAAATTACAGACCAATCTCCCTCATGAACATAGATGCAAAAATTCTCAACAAAATATTGGCAAACAGAATACAAGAGTATATCAAAAAGATCATTCACCCTGACCAAGTAGGCTTTATCCCAGAGATGCAGGGATGGTTCAACATACGCAAATCTATAAATGTAATACATTACATAAACGGGTTGAAGGACAAAAATCACATGATCATCTCATTAGATGCAGAGAAAGCATTTGACAAAATCCAACATCCCTTCATGATAAAAGTCCTACAGAGACTGGGAATAGAAGGAACATATCTCAATATAATAAAGGCTATTTATGATAAGCCTACAGCCAACATATTACTTAATGGGGAAAAACTGGAAGCTTTTCCACTAAAATCAGGAACAAGACAAGGGTGTCCACTGTCCCCACTTCTATTTAATATAGTTTTGGAAGTCTTAGCCATAGCAATAAGGCAAGAGACACACATAAAAGGGATATAAATTGGAAAGGAAGAAATCAAGTTATCATTATTTGCAGATGACATGATTCTATACATAAAGGACCCTAAAGAGTCTACTAGCAAGCTGTTAGAGCTGATCAAAACCTACAGCAATGTAGCAGGATACAAAATAAATACACAGAAATCAGTAGCCTTCATATATGCTAACAACAAACACACAGAGGATGAAATCAGAGAATCACTCCCATTCACAATTGCATCAAAAAAAATAAAATACCTTGGAATAAACCTAACCAAGGAAGTAAAGAATCTATACAATGAGAACTTTAAAACACTCAAGCGAGAAATTGCAGAAGACACTAGAAAGTGGAGAAACATCCCTTGTTCCTGGATTGGAAGAATCAATATCGTGAAAATGGCAATCTTACCTAAAGCAATCTACACATTTAATGCAATCCCTATCAAAATTCCAAAGGCTTTCTTCATGGAAATAGAAAAAACAATCCAAAAATTAATTTGGAATCACAGAAAACCTCGAATATCTAAAATAATACTGAGCAACAAAAAAGAGGCTGGTGGTATCACCATACCTGATTTTAACCTATACTACAGAGCCATAGTAACAAAAACAGCATGGTACTGGCACAAAAACAGACATGTAGATCAGTGGAACAGAATAGAGGACCCAGGTGTAAGCCCAAGTAGCTATAGCCACCTGATAATCGATAAAAATGCCAAAAATACTCATGGGAGAAGAGACAGCCTCTTCAGCAAATGGTGTTTTGAAAACTGGATAAATATCTGCAGAAGGATGAAAATAGATTCTTCTCTCTCGCCATGCACAAGAATTAAGTCCAAATGGATTAAAGACCTTAACATCAGACCGGAAACTTTGAAACTGCTAGAGGAAAAAGTAGGGGAAACCCTTCAACATATTGGTCTTGGCAAAGACTTTCTGAATACAACCCCAATTGCTCAGGCAATTAAACCACAGATTAACCACTGGGACCTAATGAAATTACAAAGATTTTGCACCGCAAAGGACACAGTGAAAAAAGCAAAGAGGCAACCTACAGAATGGGAAAAAATCTTCGCCAGCTATATATCTGATAGAGGATTAATATCTAGGATATACAAAGAACTCAAAAAGTTAAATAATAAGGAATCAAACAAGCCAATCAAAAAATGGGCTATGGAGCTAAATAGAGAGTTCTCAAAGGAAGAAATACGAATGGCATATAAGCATCTAAAAAAATGTTCTACGTCACTAGTCATCAGGGAAATGCAGATTAAAACTACATTGAGATTCCATCTCACTCCTGTCAGATTGGCCACCATCATGAAAACAAATGATCATAAATGTTGGCGGGGATGTGGAAAAAAAGGAACTTTCTGCACTGCTGGTGGGAATGCAATCTGGTCCAGCCATTGTGGAAAACAGTGTGGAGGTTCCTAAAACAGCTAGAGATTGATCTACCATATGACCCAGCTATAGCACTCCTAGGCATATATCCAAAGGACTCATCTCATTTCCTTAGAAGTACATGCTCAACCATGTTTATTGCTGCTCAATTTATAATAGCTGGGAAATGGAACCAGCCTAGATGTCCCTCAACAGATGAGTGGATAATGAAGATGTGGTTCATTTATACAATGGAGTTCTACTCAGCGGTAAAGAAAAATGAAGTTATGAAATTTGCAGAAAAATGGATGGACCTGGAAAGTATTATACTAAGTGAGGTAACCCAGGCCCAGAAAGCCAAGCGCCACATGTTCTCTCTCATATGTGGATCCTAGCTACAGATGACTGGGCTTCTGGGTGAGAATGAAAATACTTAGTAGCAGAGGCCAGTAAGTTGAAAAGGAGATATAAAGGGTGGAGAAAGGAAGGGAGGAGGATACTTAATAGGTTGTTATTGTATATATGTAATTACAATGATTGTAATGGGGAGGTAATATGATGGAGAATGGAATTTCAAATGGGAAAGTGCGGGGGTGGGGAGGGAGGGAATTACCATGGGATGTATTTTATAATCATGGAAAATGTTAATAAAAATTAAAAAAAAAAAAAGAATTCACCTCCAAGGTCAAGATGGGAAGTCAGGTGTCATCCCACAAAGTGTCCCCAAGCAGCAGAATCCTTAGAATGTGGTGATCTCAGCAGGGACAGCAAGGACCTGTGGCAGTTCCCTCCCCTTCGCTGCCTCCTACACCATCAGGGACTTTGTCTACAGAGCACCCTCCCCACACACGCCCTCATCCCAGCTCACGGCTGGTTCTGCTGGTTTGTTTTGTGCAGTAATAACGGCTAATCCAGGGCTGTGTGCCTGGCCTGGTTTTGTACTCGGAGACAGAATCTCACTGTATTTCCCAAGCTGACTTTGAACTCATGCCGTCACCCAGGCATGTAGTGAGCTTGTGGTGCTCCTGCGTCACACTCCCGAGCACAGTAGCTGGGGTCACCAGGCTTGCTTCTCTGCAGTCTCTGGTATTCAAGTTGGTTTCTTTGCTTTGAGAGTTGGAGGAGCTAGTCTGTCTAGCTGCTGGACTCCAGCCACACTACAAACGTGTCAGCTTTGCACAGCACTGCAATAGTGGGCCGTGATTCTTCTGCTGCTGCTATACAGGCAATTGGGACAGAGTGTGGGTCACAGGCCTGTGTGTGCCTTGGCCAGGCTGGGTGGCCATGTGGGGAGAAGACAGTCCTAGGCCCCTAGTTACCCCTCTGCCCTCTGACAATACCCTCTATGGATTTGACACCCACAGGGGACATCAGGGGCATTCTCAGTCTCTTCCTTTACTGCACCTTCTGGTCCAGGAGTCACTTCTTACCTTCTGTCCCACCTGTACACTTGTCTGTCTGCATCTCTACTACTGCCTTGGGTCTTCAGCATCAACTTCCTCAGATGACAGAAGAGCCTCTGCTTCTGTTCCCATGCCATGAAGATTCAGCCTCTGAAGTGCAGTGAAGGTTGTTCTACAACAGAAAGCCTGGCATGGCCCTGCTCAGCATCCTCCGAGGTTTGCTAGCATCTAAACTTTCTACCATGCTCTTAGTAGCCCCATGTGCTCTGGCCCTTTCCCCACCTCTGTTTTGTGCTCTGTCCAGAGTTCTGGTTTCCCTGAAGCTTTCCTGCTCCAGCTGTCTGTGCGCTTGCCTGTAACTACTTCCCAAGTACACACTGGGACACCTCCTCACTCTCCCCTTTTCAAGACTCAGCTTAAAACTCACTTCCTAGCTGGGTGTGGCGGTGCACACCTTTAATCCCAGCACTCTGGAGGCAGAGGGAGGAGGATCACCATGAATTTGAGGCCACCCTGAGACTACATAGTGAATTCCAGGTCAGCCTAAGCTAGAGTGAGAACGTACCTCAAAAGAAAAAAAAAAAAAACCTCACTTCCTTGGGGAGAAGCTCACAGAACATTCCTTCCCTGTTGGGTTCCTCTCATTGATCTTAATGTCTCCCTGGTTTCTATCGAACTATTAATCACTTAGGTTATGTTTCCCTTAAATGCATGGGAAGATTCACATGATAACAAACAAATTGACTTCATTCATTATTATTCTCCCAGCATCTAACCAAGAACTTAACTTTCTGATGAAAGAATGGATAGATGAACAAATAAGTGGATGAATGACTAAAAATTAAAGCACCAGGCTGGGGAGATGGCTCAGCAGTTAAGGCACTTGCCCACAAAGCCAAAGGACCCAGGTGTGATTCTGTAGGACCTACAGCCAATGCACACGGTGGCACCTGCGTTAGCAGCTAGAAGCTCTGGCATGCCTGTTCTCTACCTGCCTCTTTCTCTCTCTTAAACAAACAAATAAATAAATAAAAATATTTTTAAATGCTAGTAGCCAATGGCTTACGGGGCTGATATATAAAATCATTAGCCACAGGATCCATGTTGCAAGGAAGCACGTGTTGGTTTCCGTAGAAGCGTGTAAGAAAACTTCCTGACGAGAATGCGCTGGGGGCTTGTTACAGTCAAGTTCACATTGCTGGCAGAAATCACCCAACCAAGTGCAGTTTTGGGGAAAATGGGGTTTATTTTGGCTGACAGACATGAAGGGAAGCTCCATGACGGCAGGGGAAATCGATGGTGTGAGCACAGAGGGGACACTCCCTCTCGGCCAACATCAGGTGGACAACAGGAACAGGGGAGGGTGCCAAACACTGGCAAGGGAAACTTGCTATAATACTCATAAGCCCCCCCCCCCCAACAATACAGTGCCTCTAGGAGGCATTCATTCTCCAATCTCCATCAGCTGGGAACCTAACATTCAGAACTCCTAAGTTTATGAGAGACACCTGAAACAAACCACCACACTCTCCCTTGGCACCCATAAACTGATAACCATATATGACATAAAATACAATGCATTCAGTCCAATTTCAAAAGTCCCAGTAGTTATTATCAACCTTAATGATGTTCAAACATCCCCATAATCCAATCCAAGGTCTTTCAACTGAGCCATAATACCAAAAAAATATCCCTAAACACCCATAATGGCACAAAATAATCAAACTGCAAAAGATGGCACTGGGCATAAGGAAGAAATATTCAACCACTACAAGATTTAAAAGAAGCAGGGCAAACATCAAACTCTGTAGCTTCAAGTCTAACAACTCTAGTCAGTGACAACTCTCCAAATTCGATAATTCTAACCAGAAATGAGTCTCTGGGTTCCTATTCTGCTCGTCTTACTCACAGTCTACAGGCTATTCACATCCTGGAAAACTTCATCCAGGGCCGGCAGCTCTCCTTAGCAGCTATTTCGTGGTCCTGGCATCTCCATTGGGTCTCCACTGCAACTCATGGTTCATCCTCACAGCTCCATTGGGTCTCCATGCAGACATGCAGCAAACCTGCTTCACACTGTCCATGGCCATTTCCAAAACATAAGACTGCATTGAAAACTCAATGACCCTCTCTTTCCTGCTTTTCTTATACTCTACAATACTAGGTAGGGTGCCAATTTATTAATCCAGGGGGGAATAAAGTAGACTCTGAAGAGTAGGACACTCCTTGAGTACTCAGGACCATTCAAAAGAATTTACATTCTTCCCGTTATCCCAGTACAGGTCAGCTGGTCCAATCTCTCAATTACAGAACACACAGAAGTTTCTGCCCAAAGATTTCATTTCTGCACCATATCCCTCTGCTCACACCAGTCCATTTCTACACGAAGCAACCCTGCACAAATTCTAAAGACGGGCATAACTGCAAGCCTCTCACAACATCTGCTTCTAGCCCAGTCCAGACACAGCTCTTTCTCCCCCTCACAAGCCCAACCTCACAGCCCACAGCTCTTATGGCATTCAAGTCTTTCAACTCTGACCAGAGTGGTCCAGCAACCTGTATTTACAGCACCACAAGGCCTCTCTTAGGCCCAGGTTTCAACTCCTTCCATGTTCCTCTTGAAAATCAGCTCCAAAAGGCCAAATCCACACAGGTATCTAGCAGCAACCTGGGCACCAACATTCCTGTTGCAGTCAGGTTCACATTGCTAGCAGAAATCACCTGACCAAGAGCAGCTTTTGGGAACAAAAGGGTTTATTTTGGCTTATGGACTCAAGGGGAAGCTCCATCATAGCAGAGGAAAATGATGGCATGAGCACAGGGTGGTCAAAATACATTATGCAGGGGCTGGAGAGACTGTTTAGTGGTTAAGGCGCATGCCTGCAAAGTTTAAGGACTCAGGTTTGATTCTCCAGGTCCCATGGAAGCCAGATGCACATGGTGGTGCATGTGTTTGGAGTTCATTTGCAGTGGCTAGAGGCTGTGGTATGCCTATTCTCACTCACTCTCTACCTCTGTCTCCTGATTTCTGACTCTAATAAATAAATAAAAAAATAAGTTTTAAAAAAGTAAAAAAAATACATTATGTACATGTATGAAAATTGTCAATGTTAAAGTTAAAAAGGAAAAACAAAACTTCTTCTATGTCTGAATAGTCTACCTATGTGCTTGTGTCATATAGCTCTGATTTTTGTGCATGCATGTGTATCTATGTACGATGGGGTGTAGTAGGTGTGGCATATACCCCTGTGTGCATCCACGTGCGGGGCGGCCAGAGGAGATTCTTGGGTACCTTTATCCAGCATGCAGCCCTGTACTCCCATGAGACAATGTCTCTCCCTCAACCTGGAGCTGCTAATAATTTTCTGTCAGCAAGCGCCAGCAATGATCTGGTCGCTGCCTCCACCCCCAGCATCTCCACAGGCACGTGTGGCATTGCTCAGCATTTTACAAGGGGTATTCGAACTGAAGCAGCCTCAGGCCTCCCCAGACCGTCATGCTTACACAGTAAGCGCTCTTAACCACTGAGCCATCTCCCCACCCCTAATTCTTCATTTTTATCAGGATACATCTACTAGCATCACAGCCCCACACCAGAACTTGGACAGCCCCATGTGTATTTTGTTTTCAATCAATCAGTTCCTAAAATTTGCTTATGCTTTCAATCAAGAGTGACATTCCTTCTTAGTGGTTGACAAAATAAAAGTGGCCATACGTTCTGTGTCTGCTCAATGGTAAGACTCAAAGGCAAGAGATCAGACATTCAATGTCAAAGCAGATGTAGCTTCATGTCTCATAAAGTACCTTGATTTCTTCTCTTCTTGAGGTTCCCAGACTAGGAAGCCCTAGAAAAATACCTTCATTCAACAGAGATGAAGAGTTATTTGTTGATACAAAGCATAGCCACATCAAGCAGGTTTTCCCTAACAAAGTTCTAGAAAATGGATAGCTGCTTACTCTGCCTCTTGCAAAGCAAGTAGAAGATACAGTTGAACCTCTAGACACACATTTTCACACTCAAAAGTTTGTGTGTTGGGGGCGATAAAGCCAGTGGCTGCAGGCACACTTCCCAGATGCCTGTGAGGACAGCAGCTGGCTGGAGATGTGCTCCTATGGAGCGTCAAAAGGGAAACCAGAAGAACAGGGCAGGCACAGTTAGTCTCAGGCACAGAATGCAGGTAAATTGAGTCAATGGCGGTCAGAGCCATCAGGGGAAGTCAGACTGTGTGAGTCCATAGCAAGTTCTAGCAGCCCAGATGATGTAGTATATGGGACTATGCAAATGTAAAGGTAGTGTATCCTTGGGAAGTATCAGCTTCACAATGGAGAGCTGGTGAAATGGCTTGTCATTAGGGCACTTGCCTGCTAAGGACCCAGGTTTTATCCCTCAGTACCTACATAAGCCAGATGCATATGGTGGTTCATGCAGCTGGAGTTTGTTTGCAGTGTCTACTGGCCCTGGTATGGCCATTTTCCCCCCCTCTCTGTTTCTCTATCTGTCTCTCTCTCTCTCTCAAATAAAAATAAAATATTAAAAAAGAGTTGCACAGTGGAGACGAGGGATTTAAACTAAAGATGGAGCCCTGCCTTGCTACGTGCACTGGACCTAGAAGAGCACAGACCGAGGGCTGATGCATGCTCGGCGTGGCTATAAGGTTTACAAGTGAGCAAGGCTGGTTCTAGGGACCACTGGCAATTTTGCGAAAAGCAAACATCTCCTCCCACCCAAGCCCTCTACCTTGCTTTCTGAGGCTACCACCCTTGAATGATCACAAGGAGACAAAGAAATCATGCCTGGGCCTCGATTTTGCAAGTGGAGGAGCTGGCGGGGGTGTTATGCTAATTCCAATTTCTTCTAAATTTTAGAGTGACTTCCTAAATTATTATTCATTTCAGTGCCGGGGACTTCTGATCCAAGGGAAGCCTTCTGATGCTGTTATGAGCATATAACCAATGCCTAGTTTAAAAAAAAGCATGTTGTAATATTTCTTTTATAAGGGCTATAAATTAAAATAGTTAATTTTTAATGAGTACTCTTATCCATCTTTACTTATAAATGTAATGTCTCCTTAGGCCTCAGAGATTGTAATACAACTTGAAACATGCAATAGTTACCCAAAAATAGAAGATTCCCCAGTATCTCATTATTTAAATCCTTAAAGATAGGGGTTTTAAGGTCTGAGGATATCTGAGTCAACTTGTTTAAAGGAGTCGTAAAGGGAGATAAGTAGTTTTCTTCAGAAGCCTATAAAATTTATGACAATGTATTAAAGTAGGATTATATATCTGCTAATTTTCTGAGGATGATTGTTTTCTGGGGTGCGTGACGTTTGGGGAATTCAGAGAGAAACAAGGGGACAGGGCTTGGTGCCAATCTGTAGATGTGCTTTGAGCAAGGCAAGCTCTGTCTATGAGGCCTTTAGGGCTAGTTTTATCCAAAGGGTGATGTGGAGCTCACACTTAAGGGGACAGCAAATCGGATGTCCCGAATGGCGTGAAAGAACAGGTAAAATATCCTTATCATTTAAGAGGAGACGCACACAGCCTTGGGCTCTAACCCACACTTCAGGCAGGAGTGCTTCATTAAGCAGGAGTGAAGCTTCTCAAAAGAACGCCTCAACGCATGCGATTTCCCTTCTGCACTACTTATGCCTTGCACATTTGGGGCAAGAATCACATGTTCATTTTTCTTTAAATTTTTATTTGCAAGGAGAGAGAGAGAGAGACAGAGAGAGAGAGAATGGGAGCACATGGGCCTGTAGCAGCCACAAACATCAGATGCATGCACCACTTTGTGCATCTGGCTTTACGTGGGTACTGAAGAATTGAGCCCTGGTCATTAGGCTTAGCAGGCAAGCACCTTACTGCTCAGTCATCTCTCCAGCCCTCATACTCGTTTTGTAAAAAGTGTTAAAAATGCTCTCTTCTTACTTAATATCTTTGATCAATTTACACTATTTTATCAGCTGTCCTCTATCAGCCAAGACAATGTTTTCCACTTTCACGTTTCTGCCCCCCCCCACCACCACTGGAGATAGGGAAAGTATCAGGGTTCTGACCTTTCACCACAGGGTGGGGAGGGGCATATTTGGCACCCCCACTTCCTCGTGCTGACAAGATTTCCTGTGGAACTGCTCTCCATCTAGAATGCCTATGCCAGCGCTGCCTCCTCTCTGCCCAGGCAGGAGAGCAGGAGGCCTTAGGGAGGCAGAGAAAGAGAAGGAAGGAGAGAATGGGTGTGCCAGGGCTTCCAGCCACTGCAAATGAACCCCAGAGGCACACACCACCTACGAATCTAGCTTATGTGGGTTCTGGTAATCGAACCTGGGTCTTTTGACTTGGAGGCAAGTACCCTAACCACTAAGCAATCTCTCCAGCCCATGCTATGCAATTTTGCTGTTTAAAGATGTTCTACCTGAAAACAGGCACCCATGGGATTCTTTACCCTACTACCAAAACCACCTGATACCCAAGGGCAAAATACATCAGTTATCCTTTAACATTTGTAGGGTGCTATATGAAAATAAGGTTTGAAGAAGGTCACATACTTCCTCGGCACTGTAATATTTCATATTTTCCCTAGTCAGAGAATTGCATGTGGAATACTTGTGACAAGAAAACAATTACTTTAGCACAAAGTCTGCCACACTCTTCATTCTGAACAAAATGTCATGCGCCCGTATTCCCTCCTCATCTTCCTGTGGCTGGTCAGAGGTGGGGGTGCGGGCGCACGGGGGAAGGCAGCACCAGAATGGAAGGAGGAAGGAGCGAAGGTTAGTCGTGCCCACACGCACTGCAAATCTTCACTTTGCCTTTATTTCATCCTAGTGAGGAAAAGTATCCACAGTAATTTAAGTTTCCCATTACTGACATATCAAGCCATCAAGTTCAATGGCATATCCATGTCACCATAGGGGCACTCAACTCCGGAGCACTGTGACCTGTGGTGTACGTCCACAGTATGCGGGAGCAGAGTGAAGCCTCCAGCAGAAGCTCTAGAGTTCGACGTTTCAGGAATAACTATGTGGCCATGGCGTGTACACCTACTCAGCGTTATGCACAAACTGATATGAAGGGTGGGTTCTTAACAGCTAAAATCAGCTTTTAAAGGAGCAAAAAACCCTCTATAATATGAAAGGTGTACAATTATTAATGCAAAGTTTCTTAGAAGACAAGTTTTCATCAAAACAACAGATAAAAATACTACTAAGGCCTGCATAAAGCAATCCATCTATTCCAATTCACCCAAAGAGGGACAGTTCCCCATTCACCATTACTATGCCTTGATCCTGTGTTCTCTTCACAACTGCCCATTAAACAGGCTGCTTAGAGATGACAGTTTCAACTACACGAAGATATACACTTTTATTTTCCTGATTCCTTGCCAAACATTTGACATAGCCAGAAGGTACGTGAGAGAGTCTCACCACACTGGCGTATCTGGTAAAATCAAGCAGTTGGCTGAAAACCACTACTGGAGAATTGTGACAATTTCTGCATCCACAGTCATGCTTTTTTTTTTTTTTTTTTTTTTTTTTAAATATGTGTGAGTCCTACTAAGGGCATAGTTTACAACACCTTAGATAAAACAGAGACATTGGAATCGTGCTAAACCCACCCAGCAAGGCAGAGCAACAATGTGGTCGGGGAGGGGTGGCAGGTGGGATGGAGGGGAGCTCTCTGGGAATGGGGCGGGGCGTGGACATCCTGCACTCGCAGGACACAGGAGCAAGCACAGGGCACACCACAGATGTCGGTGAGCACAGTGGAGGCACACACACACAGCACAGCACTAGGATGCAATCATTTCTTTTTTTTTTTTTTTTTTTTAGAAAAATGATAGAAAAGATGGTTTCTCACCCCTCAAAACAAAACTGGAACTTTGGTCTACAGGCCCGGCTATGCCCATATTCCCTCCTCGTCATCCTGCGGCGGGCCGAGGTGGGGGGCACAGAGAGGAGGCAGCACCAGAATGAAAGAAGAGAAGGTTAGTCACACACACAGGTATCGCAAAGACACATGAATCACCACTCTGCTTTTCAAGGACAAAAAAAACCCCAAATCTATAGTAACTTAAGTTCCACATCACTTACTTGTCAAATGCATAACCAAGTTTTGTATCTATGGCAACCCCCACACAAAAACATTCCACCCGCTCAAGCTCTGACTCTGTCAAGATTGGATTAGAAGATTAAAATTAGTCTACATTAGCAGATGATTATTTTTTGGAAAGCATGCAAGCTGAACTGCTTGTGTCTAAGGAGTGGATTAAACTTTTTAAGTAAGCAGAGAAGTAATTATAGTAATCAAACACCCTTAATTTCTCTTAAGCTTAAAGTGTCAATAAAAGCTGAAGAAGTACTAAAAAAAATCCAGGACTCCGTCTCTGCGGGTGGAAAACGCTTTTCAGCATGCGGCAATTCACGACGATCATTTAACAAAGGTCCAAACCTTCTGTCGTCCTACTTGTCAGGCTCTGTCTGGCACTGCAAAGCGGAGGGTAAGGGGGCCATGGGGTGACCGGTTGTGCCCTTGCAGTCACGCAGTTTAAAAGAAAGAGAGCCGACTTTCAAGTGGGCAGAATGCTTGCAGAAAGGACACTGCTAGCTACGGACAAGCTCATGCTGTCCAAAGTCCTGTTGAAAACGTTCCTACAATGGCCCTGACCACTTTCTTCTCCTAGTGGAGCGCGCCACAGGCAGGAACATCGAATCCTTGAAGACAGAAAGGACGTGCACTACGGCAAACTCCTCGGAGAGAGCACGGGACCCTGCTCACAGGATGGGCCTAACAAGGGCACCTAAGGTCTGTAGTCTGGTCTCACACATAATTTGAAAGGAGAGTCATTTAATAAATCCCAAGAGAAAACAGATTTTTTTTTCCATAATTTGTTTCTTTGTTTTGAAAACCAGGAATAAGAAAAAAAATGGCTGGAATGTTTACTCACAATTGGCCCCATACTACTTAAGTGTTGTATTATTAGGTTGAGTCACAAGAAAATGCCATTATCTGACTGCTTTTGATCTTGAAAACAGCAATGTCATAGAGTTCATTGGCCAAGGTACTATTTATCTACTTGTGAATTTAGATGTTTGAACTGATACCCGACATAATTTCCCCCCTTTGTATGTCTGTATTGAATGCATTTAATAGTATTCTTCTGAGAAGAGGCCCATAGAATTCAGCGAACTGCCAAAGAAGTCAGCGCCCCACAATCTAACAACCCCAGGTCTTGAGTCAGTTAAGGGATTTACAGAATCTGAACTGGACAAGCCAGTATGAATGTTGACTGCACAGGTTAGATAGGAATATTCTGGCAAAAGAAACTCTCTGTGTTTGTTTATTATTAAACCATCTAGCAGTACACCTCTCTTTTCCCTACATGACTTTGGAAAAACAAATATTCATATCCATTGAATTTCTCTTTTTCTATGGAAAAGCAAAGCTCACTTTTTTTCATACTAATACAGAGAAGGAAAGTTTACAGTATGGCATCCCAGGGCACTAATAAGTGGGCTTCAGGGGGTGGAACAACGCATGAAATTCATTGCAGAATGCCAGTGGGTATGTGTGTAAATACATTTCTCTGGATAGACGCCCTTGCTTTCATCATGAGCTTTTTAAACTCCGAAGTCACTGTTGTAGGAAAACTCTAGGCACAGAAAGATGACTGTGATTTGCCAGTCACAAAACAAAATTGGAGGCTTTCTCTAAAACGCAGCCCACAGCCCCTGCTGACCACTTCCTAAATGGCTGTAAAATAACTCTGCTTGCAGAGCAATTTATTTCATTTTGCACTTAAGACCCAATAGCACATTTACATGTAGTTTCTTTCAAATCCATTCATATAAGGTTTCAACTTCAAGAAAAAAAAAGGAAAAAAGAAAAGTCAATGCCACCAAAATCTGCCACTGCTTTCTTAACAGTGTGGTGCAATCTAATGCAAATCATTTTTAGCAAATTAAATATATTAAAGCATGGTAATTAATTATGATTGAAACAGACAGGACTTGTAGCTTGAAAATATACACTGCCAATATCACTACTGTTCCTCGTCCACCATAGGAATAAAAAGGAGCTCCCAGATGTCGAGGGTTATTAAAAACCAGATGTTGAGATCGACGTCTTGTATGTCGGTGAATAAAGTAAAGAAGTATGACAGCCCAATATAAACTTTGCTAACATTTAACATGGCAGAGATGTGGATAAATTCCTTTCATGAACTCTGAATATTATGTATTTTTAAGAGTCCTTCACTTTCAAAGCTTAGCAAGTTTTTAGGAGAAAAAAAAACAGAGAGGGAATTGGTGGCCATTTCTGGTCTCTCTTGCCTTCAAAGAGCAAATACAAGTTGACCCTCATCAGTCAGTGACTTGGGTCAGAATGAGTGTCCACTTGGGGAATAAAAATCAACATGCAGAAGCTAATCAGAGAGGAGGCTGCAAACATTCCAAACATGTGCAGCTGTCTCACTGTCTCATTGCCTGCCTCTCTTTATGCAAATAGTAATTTCTCAGCAACCGTACTCCACAAAAATGTAAATCTGAAGATCAAAATCATAAGATCCCCCTCCAAAAAAAAAAAAGAAAGAAAGAAAGAAACAGATAAGGGCCCTTGATCCCTAACTTCATGCCAAGTTATTTAGAAACACTTGGAGTTTTTTTAAAATGCATCTATCTACCAGGCTTGGGACAGTCTGCAAGCCTTTTGTCTTGGTCTCTGCTCTATTCTGTGGGGGGTTTTCTGGACTCTGCCTGGTGTTTGATCCCTGCTATATCCTTTGTAAGTCATTGCTTGACCAAAAGTTGCCAAAATATCTGGTTGGGAAGAAGCCTCTAGTCCATTGATCATCTGTTTGCTGTTGTCCACAGCACCTGAGGCTGGGAACATCCACAATGAGCCAAAGCCTGGAGCACAGAGACCACAGCACAAGAGCAAGCTCCAAGGCGGAGGGGGCTTAACCATCAAAGGGCCCCAGGATGTCTCTACAGCTCAGAGGACAGGCAAGAGGCCTTGATGGAGATCCTAACAGGCCAGACAATGATGAGCCCTAATGGGATTCTCTAAATACTGAGATAAAACGAAATTCCTTCCTGGATGGGCAGCCCACTGTGGCTCTGTTGGTGACAAGATCTAGAAACACAGGAACTAAGTCATTGATGACAAGTCAAGAGACTTGCTGTGCTGGAGAGCACTTATTAACCCCAGAAAAGAAGTTCTGAACAGAGCTCCAGGACCTAACATGACAACCAGCCAAGAAGGAGCCTTTAATCGGCATCTATTTTGAAATCCTGGGTATAGTCAGCAGGCAAAGCCAAGCCTGTATAATTGTTTTTTTTCAAAAGCACCTGTATTCTTTTAGAATTGTTAATCTGATTTTTTTTTAAGTGGAGGATTAAGTTTCCAGTAAGGATCTCATTGCCCTATAAAGGAGGTTACAATCAAGAAAATGTCCCCCCTTTTTGGTGGTGGTGGTGGAGTGTGTGTGTGAATGCAAGCTCATGCATACCATGGTGTGTGTGTATGTGTGTGTGTGCATGCGGGCATGCGTGCGTGTGTGTGTGTGTTGGTCCTTTCTTTCTACCTTGTTTGAAGCAGACCCTCTCATTTCATGGTTCACTGTGCTATGCTTGCTAGATTAGCTGGCCCATAAGCTTCTGGATAATTCTTTTGTCTCTGCCCCTCTTCTTCACCTAGGCGCGCTGGGGTGCTAGCGTCTGGCTTTCCATGAGTTCTGGGAGGCTAAGACAAGTGCTTTAATCACTGGGTGAGCCATCCTCCCTAGTTCCGTTCATCAGCTCATTGCCTCTGTGAGAATTTATCCAGTCTCTGCCTAGAAGTCAGCCTGGCTTCTTGGTGAGAAGGCAATGCAATTCAGCATGGACAGTCTCTGGGACCACCCTCCCCTTGGCTTCAGTTCATAGCTTCTTTGAAATTTCAAGCCCCCAGGACTCCATTACCCTGGCTGTGCAAGTCCAAAAGCAGGGCTACCGTATGTGCCCTGAGCCTGGGTTCCAGAAAAGCAAATCTTGGCATTTCCTCTGTGGTGTGTGTGAGTGTGGAAAAGAGAGTCAAGGAACCTCACCAACACCCCAAGTTTGCTCCTAGGTTTGAATTCAAATCATTCCACTTGAAACTGCTCATTTTTCTTATTTTTTATGATTTATTTATTTATGAGAGAGAGAGAGAATATGGGTATGCCAGGGCCTCTAGCCACTGCAAACTGAAACCAGATGCATGCATGCACACCATGTGCAACTGGCTTATGTGGGCTCTGGGGAATTGAACCTGGGTCCTTAGGCTTCACAGGCAAGTACCTTAAACTACTAAGCCATCTCTCCAGTCCTGCTCATCTTTTAAATGTCTCTCTTCTTTCTTGCCCATGAATGCTGAGCCTTAGCCCATAAATGGGTGTCTCTGACTAGTTGGTGGGGTCAGATATGATTATAACTCATGTGGGGCTTGTATTTGTTTCAACCTGTGAGGCCCACAGGCAGACATGTTCCCACAGATTCAGAAATTCCCCATGAGGTGCAGTCATCTACTTCCTCTTCCACGTAGGTATGAATGTCATCTTCTTCAAGATGAGGTCTAGAGACACCACATGTAGCCACACTTCTTTTTAGGTCAAAGGGAGTGCTGATGGCCTCAGACACAGGTGTCAGATGACTTTTTGTACAGATGTGGGAAGGGGGAGCACAGAGGAAAGTGGGGTAAATCACAGCTGGGAGGTGTAGAGCCAAAGTCAAATTCTGGTCTGCTTTAAGTGTATATGAGAGCACGTTTCTACCTCCACTAGAGCAGAAGCCACAGAGAAAAGAACTCATTTGGTTCCCTCACAGTTCAGGTGGGTTCTCCTTAACTGAGCTCTCAGCTACCCTGGATCCTGCATTTCTCTCCTGCCACGCTGTGATGATGTCCCGGTTGGAGGAGGATGCCACAACCTAAGCTGAGTCCCCTTGGCTCTCAGAAGAAGAATGGGCTCCTCGGAGGCCAATGGGAACTGCTCATATGGATGCATCAATAGCACCTCATCAATTTTCTTTTAATGTCCCCAAGGGGAAAGGCAGCCCTTCCATTTCCTCCACACCTCCTCACAAGTTCTCAGAAATGGGAGCTTAAGAAACTACATAGTTACTCATTTCTAGATGAGTGACTATTCAGGGTTTGCTCTCGTTCCTTTACAATGAATGATCTGAGAGAATGCAGACTACCAAAGTTGCCTAGGCTCAGCAAGATCGTGTTGCACATTCTTTTCCTCAGAATTTTTCAATTCTTCTATTGTACCAGCTACACCCTAGCTTATTCTTCTCACCTCAACTGGTCAAAGCTGAAATTTCACTGGCTGAGTGAGAACCGGCTGGCAAGGACGACATGTTAGACACACGGGGCCTTTCTCAGGGGAGCGACACAGTGGACAGTGGCTGGCATCTGGGGTGGCACTTCACAGCAGGCCTGAGGCAGGTCGGCCATCTTTGCTAAGACAACTTTGCTGAGCTCCTGTGAATGGTGTAGATGCCATGGCGCCAGGCTTCCCCCTCATATTTAAACACAGGATCCTTAGATATTTCCTCAATGTTTTTTTTGTACTATCGTTGCAGGACGACTTAGAGGAATTACTTCTTTATGCCCTTCAATCAAAGGAAATTGGGACAAGCCAGTTTCTGGTGAATAGAATCAGTTAAGGCTCAAGAAGAAACTGCCAGAAGGCTCTACATTGGCCAGTAATATTGGTTAGGAGCTCAGAGTGAACATCTGCTAAAAGCTGAGCCACTGCCAGATAACCATAAAAAGGGGTGGGAGTGAAGACAGGCTTTATTTTTGCCCCTCTTCCACCAGTCATTAACACCTGGCTTTGTAAAACACCGTGAAAATTGTGTTTTTAGCATGATTCTAGTCCTGCCATATCCTGGCTGGTGGGCCATGGTATCTAGCTCCTTAACTTTTCATTTCCTCAGTTGCATAAGGCATAAAGTTGGGTCGGAGGTGAAGAGATAGCTTATCAGTTAAATGCACTTGCTTCCAAAGCCTGAAGGCCTAGGTTTGATTCCTGGTACACACGTAAAGCTAAATGCACAAAGTAGTGCATGCATCTGGAGTTTGCAGTAGCAGGAGGCCCTGGTGTTGTACCCATTCTCTCTCCCTCTCTTTTCCCTCCTGTTTTCTTTCCCTCCTATCTACTTGCAAATAAATAAATATAATTTTAAAAGTAATAAAGTGGAACCCATGCTGGCTCATAGGGTGCGGTGAGTATTAAAGTATAAAGTGTGATGTGAGGAAGAAAATTAAACTACTTTGCAGCTGTTAAAAGCTTAACTGAGCTCACAAATGGTAGCCTCCAAGTTTTTTATTGTGTATTCCAACAAATTGCCTGCCTGCACATTAGTGCCAATTGCAAAATGACATGTATGAAAATAACTTCATAGTGCATGTAATCACTGTTCAGTATTTTAGTTGATTTATTTAATGATATTTAAAACTAGAGAGTATTGAGACCATGAATAGATGCCCAAATCAGTGTTGAAAGTGCTATTGCTCTGTAAGGTGTTTTATTTTTAAATAACTTTGAGAATTGTAGGCAGGTGCAGTGCATACTGACAGTATGTTTCAAGCCCCCCTTTTTCTGCTTTTCCCTTATCTTTGAAGAGCTGTAAGTGCCTGGAGTATGTAAGTCAAACATAATCCTTCTTACATCACTTCAAGAGAAAAAAAATGGGGCAATGGTGTTTAGCAATATAAAATAGATTTCCTTGCTTCCTAGCACTTCAAGGTTGGTCACCCCCTTTCAATGGGGGAGCTGACATGCTGCCTGTTAGACAAATGTGACTGGATTAAAGCAGCAAGTTGAAAAAGAATTGAGCCTCTGATGTTGCCTAGCCTAGTTCCACCTACAGGCTAGGGAGGTTCAGGCTATGTCTGAAAACCTTGTTGACTCAAAAGACTACAACAAATCTCTTAATGAAGCATGAATGCTGCAAACAATGTGAGAAAAAGAAAGTGGGGGATAGCCCTACTGTACAGTAAGTCTGGAATCCTTAGTAGATCTTTTCTAAACAGAGGTCCCTGAACTATCAGCAGCCTTGTCCTTCCCCATGTGAAGATCCTCCCTCCAGGGCTGATCAATGCATCCTCCAGTGCTTGCACAGCAATTAACAGTGTGCCCAGATTAAAGAGCTTCAGGAATAACCTGCCCACCTATAAACCAGCACCCCAATTCCTGCACACAGCCTCCTATACTGTGACCTGAAGCTGGCTGAGTGTGTGATCACTAGCAGAGGAAGGAAGGAGTTGAATTCTTCCCACAAGGGCAGCTTAGGCATTTGTCCCCATTTTCAGTTTCCACTTTTTAAAACAGGCAAACAGATAGGCTGCCGCCTTTAGTTCCTAACAGGGAGAAATCACACAGGCCCTTTTCCTCATTTTTCTCGTGGCCTCGGGGAGTTCTGATATCCCTTGGGGAGACTGGAAAAAGCGAAGTGTGTGCTTTGTATTCCAAGTACTTCGTCCGCAGCCTGTGAAGATTTAAATATGGCTTCTTCCAGTCTTTTGGGGACCAGAGAGAGAAGAAAGTGGCTCAGATTTACTTCCACAGGTGTGCAGAGATCGTCACTGGTTCCAGCTCTGGAAGGTCAGGCCCACGAGTGGCAGCAGTGGAATCTCTGAACCCCTTCTCCACCCAGTGTCTGCGTCAACGAGGGGGATTTTAGAGGCCTTATCTCTACATGAAGCAAGGCTTCCTCCAGAAAGTGGGTGTGGAATCAGATGGGCAGTGCATAACAATGAAAGAAAGAAGAGCAGAAAGAGTAATAGAAGGACAGAAAGAAAGGAATAAAAGAGGGAAGGAAGAAGAAAGAGAAAGGAAAGAAAGTACGAAGAAAGAAAGGAAGGATAGAAGGAAGGAAGATAGGAAAAGTTTCACCATCTTTGATTTTTCTGGCAAGCTGTAGACATAATTTTAGATAAAAACTGTCATTAAAAGCCTAGATATATAACTTTTCTTATCAGGTGACTGCCATGTAAAACTAGAACTTATTGGGTCTCTGTTTTGTTTCTCTCTCTTTTATCTAACTTTTGTAACTACACTTCAGTAACATCTCCTACACAGTGGCTATCTTCTACATGGGAAACATGAAAATACATTTACACACATACACACATACACACACACACACACACACACACACACACACACACACAGGGGGGGGGGGAGGGAGAGATTTGTAGTTAAATATAACCTTGTGAAATTCTGCCATATGTGGAAAAGACCCCATTTCATCTGACACAGAACAATACATGCATGTATACACACAGGATTCTGTGCATACATTTCCCTCACATTCATTTAACCTCAAAACATAGAAGAGACACATTTCTTTCCCTTTTCTAAGCAAAAACTGGGAGCAAGCTGGGCATGGTGGCTCACGCCTTCAATCCTAGCACTCAGGAGGTAGAGGTAGAAAGATTGCCATGAGTTCAAGGCCATCCTGAGACTGTGAATTCCAGGTCAGCCTGAGCTAGAATGAGACCTTACCTTGAAAAACAAACAAACAAACAAACAAACACCACTGGGAGTAACACTGCTATGTAGAGAATTCACTTGTGGGAGCAACGGAGTACATTGTTCATCTGTGAGAATTAAAAGGGTTTCCCTCTGACTAGTCTGCCATTGAAAGTGTTTGGCAAGAGGGGCATCAGTCACTCCATCAAGTATTTCACTGGTGTGGAGGGGATGCAAATGTCTTCAGATAGTTTTCTGAGAAACCCTAGGACAGACAGCTGGGGATGGCTGCCTTCTCTATGGGGATAAAGGGATTCTACCAGGTTCATGTCAACTGCACACACAATGTAAAAGAAAAGCATGCACATTTCACCAGACAGATCTGGGGCCTGCATAATCACCTGGCTTCAGCTAGGATCTAAGTGAGAGACAGCCTGAAGATCCTCTCCCATGAGAATGCTCCAAGGAAGCCTGTTTCTACTCAGGAGCAGTTACCCCAAGCTCAGGTGTGGCCAACATTAGTAGAGAAGAAGGGCAAGAAACCTGGTTTTGCTTTCTGATCTTAATAGAGCCTATGGGTTAGTAGAGAGGATATGTTTGAGGGCCTGAAATTTCAAAATTAAGAGATGATGTGCTGCTGGTAGATCCAGTTCTCTGGGCAGTGACCTCTGTGGAAGAGCCTCGGGTCTAGTCACGGAAATAAGAATCAGATTTCCATAATTTGCTATGACTTGGGTTACTCAGAAAACTCGTATTGTGTGTTCAAATATCATGTGTATACCTTTCCCAGGACTCCCAGAGTTTGGAAAGTAAGCCAAGTGGAAATCTAGGTTTTTCTGGTGTCCGTTGTTTGTTGGCTTATGGCAGAATCACACCTGTAAGCAGAGTCAATGGTAACTTCAGTGTAAAGACAGGAGGGGCATTCAGGCTCTGAGATGTCTGCTGGTACAGACTCTCATAGAACAGCAGAGAAAAGACCAATGGTCACTACTTGTATCTGCAGGGAGATTCTGGAAATTGCCAGGTCGAGTATGTTAAGTATTTTTGGAATCATTTTTGAGGGCAGGATCAGCAGAGAAAGTCCTCCCTTGAAAGGCAAGCATACAAAATGGAAAGCCCAGCTTATCCCAAAGAGCAGCCACCCCCTAAGTGTACTGCTCACCACCCGGCTAAATGGAAGACAGGTTTGACCAATGAAGAGTCCTTCACCTCACTCTGAATGCCAGCTGGACTCCAAGTTCTTGTGTGTGCAGAGGGTTATGGTGAATGTGGGTCCTGCCCAGAGCAGCTCCCCTCACCCTGGCCCAGTCTCTGTGCTACATGAGCATCTCAATCTAGTGGGTCTACAGCAAAAAAAAATTAAGTTTGTAAGAAGCTTTGTTTTCAGTAAAGTGTGGAAACTCAAGTCTATAAATCTTAGCCTTTGGGAAGCTGAGGTGAATGTCTTGCTATTATAAGTTCAAGGCCAGTCTGGGCTAGAGTAAGACCCCATCTCAAAAAACAAAAAGGTGGGGCTGGAGAGATGACTCAGAAGTTAACGAAGTTTGGCTTGCAAAGCCTGATTGCCTGGGTTCAGTTCCCCAGCTCCCACATAAAACCAGATGCACAAAGTATCTCATACATCTGGAGTTAGTTTTCAGTGGCAGGGAGCCCTGGCACACCCAGACTCTCTCTTCCTCTCTGTTTTTCTCAAATAAATAAATAGAATATTTATTAAACAAAAGAGAAAGCTTCATTTTCTTCAGCAAAGAGACAGCAAGAACAGATAAGAGGAAAAGAGAAGAGATGAAGTGGGCCAGGAAAGGTAATAAAGGCTGCAAACAGAGGAAAGAAGGGTGAGAGAAGCTGGGACAAATGGAAAGGAGACAGAAACTGACACGATGACATTCTAACTCAAAATGAGGTACAATGAACTGCAGTTCAGCAGGGAGGAAGCACACTTACATTCTGGAAGAAGCAGGTGTGACTTAATCAGGCAACAAGAAAGCACACCCTCGCACGGCTACGTCTGTAGTGACAGCAGAGAGGCATGCCACCCCCATGCAGCCCTCGAAGGCACGGCACCCACCCGGGGCTGCTGACTTTCAAACTTTGCATTTTGATATCATTAGCTACTTATCTGGATAGCAGCTCTTCACCTGCAACCCGGGGCACTCCCACTTTTTGTTTCCTCCTTCCCAAAGGTACTATGGGGACAGTTCATTCAACATTGATTGAATGCATACTAAGGGAGCCAGGCAGGTGTGAATGTGCTTCACAAGATGTAACCAAGCACAGCAGTGTAAAATTCAACCACTTTTTTCTACAAGCTGTTCCAGTAAGCATTGTATCTCCATACTCCTAAACTATATCTATAGCCCTTCTTTAGAAGTAGGATTTCTTGGAGTAAAAGCAAATATTTCCATTTTAGAAAGCACCTGAAATTGTATTAGTTGTGGCAAAATACACTTAGCATGTCAGTTCTTGTACGTGTGTATATCCAGTCAAAAAAGGAAAAACTGGACAGAAGGTTTTTTCCCTCATCTTGAAAAGGAGCCACCTAGCCGCCATGGTGGCACATGCCTTTTCCCCAGCACTCAGGAGGCTGAGGTAGGACTGCTCTGAGTTCAAGGCTAGCCTAAGACTACATAGGGAATTCTATGTCAGTCTGGGCTACAGCAAGATTCTACTTCAAAAAAATAAAATAAAAATTAAAAAAAGAAGCCATCTACTTTGGAGTTTCTAAGTCCAAAATATTCATGTTCTGAACCACTTAGCTCCCACGTGCACACTAGCATCAGCGTCAGGGGCTTTCTCCGTAAGAAGGCAGTGAGATCGGAGCCCTTAAAAACTGAATCCTCACCCCAAACCCAGTGCAGAAATTAAAGTCCTAGAGCTAGTCACAAGGGGCTGAGCTGGCCTGGAGTGCTGGGCCTGAGGGCTGACTTCACTGTGCCATGAAGTTGTCGTCACTAACTATGGAAACTTCCTAAACTAGTCTAGGGACAATGAAAGTTAAGTGGTGACTACAACAGGAAAGGGTGACTTGGTGTCACTGCTCTGCCTTAAGGCAAGGCAGAGACATAACAAGAGGAGTGATGACAGTACAGAGGACATTGAGGGAAGGCTGAGTGTCCACTTGGCTTTGTAAAATTAATCTTCAAGCCAGGCATGGTGGCACATGCCTTGAATCACAGCACTGGGAAGGCAGAGGTAGGAGGATCCTCGTGAGTTTGAGGCCAGCCTAAGACTACAGAGTAAGTTCCAGGTCAGTCTGAGCTAGAGTGAGCCCATACCTCCCCCAAACTAAAAACAATATAAATCTTCATAACCCCAAATAAAAATCACTGATGTGCTTAATGTTTCATTTACTCTGGCCTTTGTTCTGTCTTAGGAAATATTTCTTGCATACCTTGTAACTATTGCTAGGTTTGAAGGGCTTTTGGAATGCTCTACTTGAACATATGTGATGGCTGTAGCCATCTTGGGGGTTAAAGGCCTGTAACTATTGACTGTTCCTTTCTTAGGCAGGGGATAGACTGGCCCCAACACTGCACCAGCTTCTCTGACTACCCTCTCATATCCACCCACTCCCTCTTGAATCCCTGATGGGCTGTGTGTTAATGGCTGTCCTGGTCTCCTGAGTGTTCATCATGAATGGCTTCTTTAGTTCAGATCTACTGGGTTCTTGGCAAGATAACTCACTCTCAGGTGTTACAGGAAATAAATGGAAATGACTCTGAACTTGGGCTATGTGGGGCGCTGGAGAAAAGACCTAAGGCCTCTACCTGCTCATGTAAAACCCCTCTCGGGAACAGGATCATTCTTGCTTTAAACTGGGTACCTCTTGCTTCATCTGATACTCTGAGAACATTATTTCTCAAAGCACAGATGCTACTAGAAGAGAAAAAAAAGTACATGATCAAGTGAGCTTGGTAAATGCTGGATTAAATAAAATTGGAGTGCTTTCTTTCTCATATTTTTTTAGACTCTTTGATCTGTTAATTGTACCAGGATGCTAGAAGATAAGAGTGAAAGTATGAAGCACTTTCCCAAAATCTTGTGCCTACAGAATCTCTGCCTCATGACTTCCCTCATGGGGCCAATGTTCTAAAAGTTAGTTTAGGAATATGAGTCTAGACTTGTAATGATGTGGGTCCAGTTTCTCTCAAGGAGAAATCAAAATCACAGTCAAGGATAAAGGAACAAGGAAAGAAATGGAAAAAGAATATAATTTTGTTAAATGTCTGGTAATAAATACTTGGATTTCCAAAGGAAAAATGAGTTTCTCTGGAAACACAGCAAAATGATTCTTTTTCATAGTTTCCCATTTTTATGTGTTCTGGTCTTTTAATCAAGCTCAGAGGGCAGTGACAACATTTTGTGGCCTCTCTTCCAGAAGATGTTGCTGGTCAACCCTGAGGGCCAGGGCTTGAAGTCTCATCATAGGAAGGGAGTGAGGAATTCCTTTACGTCAGCTTAGCTAATTTGGTACTCTGGGGACATTTAAATGGAGTCCCATGTAAATCAAACCACTGTGAAGACTCATGCTGGCACGTGCTGATATGGGGCTATTATTTCCTGCTGCAAGAAGTAGTTCCAGGCCGTAGGTTTTAGTACACCTGGTGCCCCGCTCGAGTGTGGGGTTAATAATCACATGGGAAAGACTGCAGCCTTGAGTAACTGTACACTCGGCAACTGAGTTGCAAAGAATGCGTGTGTTGATGTCTAAGTCATTGGTCACTAAATCTCCATTTGCAATGCAGGGGAGGGTGTCCTTTCCTAAATCTTGAAGCCAAAGTCCAGAGGGCATCTGGCTCCAGAGGGCAAGCCGGGCCTCCCTTCGCTAAAGCTAACCTACCTTCACACAGGGTCCTTGCTTTACTCTCACAGCTAATGCAAAGGCCACAACAATAGAGCCTGACAGCTTTGGTGACGCCAACTTGAAACCACAAACTTCCCCTCCTGGTCAAAAGCATTTTTTGCTTTCACCATCAACGCCACTGTGACTTAAATTCTGAAGTCGTGATCCCCTAATTAAGTTGTGATTACCTTTGGTCTGTCTTGTTCTGATTGACATGGCCAGGAAGGAATTGAACTATACACTAAGGGACCTGCATTCTTGTCTTAGGGACTAGACAGCAAGCTTGCTGAAGGCAGGGCTCTGTCTTGCCCCCTGGTCTGTGCATGGGGGTTGGCATTCAATCTACAGTCCAGGAATTAGCTGACAGAACAAATCATTAGCAGCAGGAATCCTGCCAGGTGGCCCCATTCTGTGAGATGGGTTTCTCCCAGGAGAAGAGGTGCGGCTACCTGCCCCATGTCCAAGAGCTGCTTACAGTGTTTGCTGACTGCAGCATTGACAAAGGAGTGACAAAGGTCTCACGGACAGGTCTGAGCCAGACACTGTCCTAGGACACTGAAGTGTCCGTGAAGAGCCTGGCCCCTGCCCAACCGCTGCTGCCCTGTGCAACCCGCAGGGAAGTAAGTGCTCCGGCGGAGCAGCAAGATGGCCCAGCCTGACGTGCCGGCTGCGGAGCGCGGTAGCTTTGTAAGGAGCAGCCCCTGACACCGTTCCTCTGAGCCCGCACAGCTAGCTTGGAACTCGGGGAGAATGAAATGGAATTCCATCAAAACCACCCTTCTCAAATTCTCATGGTGCCACTGAAATGGAGACCATCCCAGCAGAACAAGTCAGAATGCATGTCTCTGGAATGAGACAGGCCATCTTGTTGTCTCGGCAATCCTTGGGTGATCTCAGGTCTTCCCCCACCCCTGGAGAGCTCTCAGCCCCTAGGTTTCTGGGGGAGAGGGAAACCCAGGGTGGTATTCTGACATTCTGAAGAGCCAAAGTGAAGTCTCAAGTCAGCCCACTAAGGGGAGAGTCCAAGGAGCAAAAGGCCAGCACACCACAGGGCAGCCCAGGACACAGCAGGGCTGCAGTGGGCAGGTGTGGGTGGGCGGTGGCAGAGGGGAAAACAGAATAAATGAACTAGAAACAAATAAGAACAAAAAAAGCCCACACCATACAGGATGATGGCATTAGTCTCTCCATTTTCCAGGTCAGAAACTCAGTAGCCATTCCAGTGCTCTGCAAACAGTGACCTGGTCTCTTTCTGCACAGGTGTCCTGGGAGGCCACTCTCTGCAGTGCTGGGGTCTCAGCGTGCCTGGCAAATACCATGTTCTCCAGTCACAGGAAGCCCTCCTCTCACACAGTAGTGCCAGCAAGCATGTCCCTGCCATGTCTAGGGTACCCACACTTACCCAGAGGGTCTAAGCCTTGCCTAAGGCCACACTGGCCTTCGAAATTCTGCTCAAATTAGTACAAAGTATGCAGTAAAGGCAGAGAAGCTGCTAAAACTGACCATATTATTCTGACAATTAGCCTTTAATTTTCTAATTTGCATAATATACACCTTCAATCATTTGAATACTAACCATTATAGTCATTGCAGTTGGTGAGTGAATATGAACAGAGCTGAAACCTGCAGACATTTTTCTGGCTTAGTCAAGTCAAGTCTTCATTTACTTTACTTAGTAGAGGGAGAAAATAGGGTCCAAAGCAAATAAACCAGACTCCTTGACTTCACTGGCTCAAAGGCCAGCAACAAGGATTTCTCTTTGGTACTTCACCCCACCATTAATTTGCATCACTAAGGGATTTTCTCAGAGAGTGCTTAGCAAGCTCAGGGTGTCTCAGGTTGCCAAGCTTATTGAAACAAAGCACTTTCTTTTAAAACTTGGAAAAAAGGCATTCCACAGTAACCAGTCATTAGATATGAGCCAGCAATAGACTACTTATCTATGAAAGAAGAAAGGAGGGAAAGGAAAAAAATACATATAACATAAACAAGAAAAGACAAAACCTTAAAGAGGAAGAGAGAAAGAAAAACATTTAGATTCCTTGAGTGGTGGAAATAAATACCCAAGCTATTAGTTTCAGTTCAAAAGAATGTATCACTTGATGCTGTTTATTATTTCTTGAGAATTATTTATTTTATCTTAAAATATCCGAAGGGTGAGAGGGGTCTTAGAGGTACGTGGCAGCGTAACTGACCTGGTCCGGAGAGGGCCTGTGGTTGGAATGCTGTGACCTCCCGGGAGACCGGTGGTGGTGGTGGTGGTGGTGGTGGCGGTGGGGATCGTCATCGTAGCTGTCCGCCATCAGCTTCATTCTGTTCTGGGTCTGTACAGAAGGAAAGCCAGGGAAGGTTCTATCAGGAGATAAAGGGCAAGTCCAGCAGACACGGGGCACAACGACAGCACCCAGAGGCCTCCCTGTCGTCTTAATCCAGTAGTTCTTTATTTCTAGTCAAATTGAAACTTAATTTAAAAAAAAAAAAAAAAAAACACCATTACCTTTGGTGAAAG